>NC_083107.1:46334073-46652287 GCF_949774975.1 Lagenorhynchus albirostris | reverse complement strand
CTTGAACATAACTAAAATATTTAATTTTACAGAAATGCGTGTGGGAGATAACTGTCAAATTTAACTCACGAATTATTGAATTTTTTAAAAACAAATAAACTTTTTGTAAACAGAGCATAGCTTCATACTTTGTTTGGGTTTCTCTATAACTGTATGAATTGTATATAAACTTAGCCCCAGTAATGTGCCATAATAATAATCTATTCTAAACTATAACTGAGAAAAGTCATGATTTGTAATTAACTAATAAGATACAGGTCAGGCGTATGCAATTTCACTGACATGAAAAAATTCTCTATTAAATCATATAATATGCTAATGGAATTTTAGAACTGTATACTATCTACTCTAAATAAACTTATCACAAAATTATTATAATGTACATAGCCAATAATAATTTTAATAAAAAACTGCAAATAACCTTGTCCATACAAGTATTTTACAGTATTTCTTTTCCTCTTCCGGCTATTCCAAAAGATATCCTTCTCCTTTTCATAATACCCTGAAGTATACTGAACCCCAAAATTTTAAACAGTTTCTCCCACAAAATAAGATTTCTATCAGAAAACTTATGTGAAGTGCTAGGCCTGTGTCTAACAAATTATAATACTCATATAATGATAGTTATAGATATCCATAGAGAAAATGTAAATTAAAAACAGAGGAAATGTAGACTAAACTAAATTTATTATTGGGCCATATACTTGGTTTTCAAACCCACAATTTTGCATATTTCTTTAGCAAAATTTAGTTTGGTTTTATGTAGCTCATCAGTGATATCCCTGAATGAAATCTCTTGTCATCCTTAACGTAAACTAAAATAGTAAATGTCATGTTATAGAGCAAGCATTCTCAACAGGGGCTATATTATCCCCAAGGAAGCAAAAATTTGTTCCTGGGATGGGGGAGAGGCAAATATTCTTAAATATTACAATAATCTATGGCCCTCCAAAGGACCACAGCACATAAACAGATCTGTGGTACTGAACTTATATGGGGTACTGCATAGAAAAGGTGTCTCAAATGGCACCTTGGATGGATGGGATGGTAATGAGAAAAATGTAGAGAAATACTGGTGTAAAGGAAAAAACTCTGGAATTTGTCAGTTGCCCAACCTTGTCAAAATCCTATAAATTGGGGAACCAATTACATTTTTACCTTAATTTATTAATTCAACATGCATTAATTTAATGCTCACATTGTACTATGTACTGGGAATATAGCTTTGAAATGAATAGTAAAGGTGCCTACTCTTTTCAAACTTACAATTTAGTAAGGAAGACAGAAAATACATACCTAAACAAATACATAAATTATCTAATATCAGGTACCTGTGAGGGTTGTAATAAAAGAATGTGCTAAATTACTTCAGAATATGATTCAGAATTGATTTTATTTATTTAATTAAAGTCTAGTTATTGAGTACTTTCTAGGTGCCAGCCACTGAGCTAGATAATAAGTAGACAGAGTTATGTTTCTGTCTTCATGGGCAGGCTAGTGGAGAAGAGAGACATTAAATCATTTAAAAAATTTACCTTAGCCAAGGCTTCTATTTGTTCTCCACTATTTATTTTTTCTTGCCACTGACTTAGTTGGACAAGTGACTGCCACCTAGGCTACATTCCCCAGCCTGTCTCTCAATTAGGTGTGACCATACAGTTAACATTTTGTCCAATAAGAGGAAATGGAAGTAGTGTGTATTACACTCTTTGCCTCACCCTCCTTTCTTTCGCCTTGCCTGATGGCTGGATATTGGTGAAAAACTGAACTGTTTTGAACTCAAAGGTTAAAAAAACACATGCTGAAGATTGCATAAGCTCTGCACCAGGCACAAGACCATTCACCTCTGGACTGTTCAGGAAGTGAGATCAACTTCTACCTCATTCAAGCTACTGAATCTTGGGTTCGTGTTTTTGATATTGTTTGTTTGCTTACCAGCAGTGTAGCTTATATCCTAATTAATACAAACACACAGGTGTACCCTGTGTTAAATGTTATGCAGAACAGAGCATAGAGCTTAAGGGCAGATAGCAGGAGGCAGCTACTTCAGATTAAGTGGTTAGTGATGGCTAATTAGAGAAAATATATTTAACCTGGCATTTGAAGAATAGGAGTTAGCCATGCTAAGAAATGAGGAATGGGGTATGAGGGTAGATGTGCAGTTCATGAAATGGAAAGAACTGGAGGCATTTTAGGAATCCCTGGAAGTCCAACATAGTTAGAGCATAGAAATAAAGTGCCAGGTTAGTAAGGGCCAAGGCTGGAGAGAGACCATGCACATTTGATAAAGCATTTACATTTACTCTAAGTGATAATGGCAAGCAGAAGAATGTCATGGATCTTGTTCCCACTTTATAACATAAAGAGATCTTAATATAAAGAGATCTCTGACTTTTGAACTGTAGAATATACATTCATTGGAAACAGAATGGGAGCAAGAAGACTTGTTAGGGGAGTTTTCAATCTAGGTCAGAAAAGATGGTGACTTTTTAAAAATCTTTATACAGAATTAAGTGTGAAAAGTCCACATTTGGAAGGCTTGAATCTTTTAAAATACTAGGAAATATATTGGAAGCCTCCTTAAGAATTATTGACCTTGCTTTCTTTTGATCCTTCATAAATGCTACATCCACCTCCACTTGCTGCTACGTGACTTCCCCTAGGTACTTACCTGACTTTACCAACATTTTAACATTGCCATTATGATCTACATGTATTAAGTTTCTGGTTTTCCTTATGTGTTTTTCTAAATCGAGTAGCTCTTTGAAGCCTATAACCAACATGCACTGAAAATATGCAAGAATGGAAGTGCTCCAGTCTCTTTCTTATTTTAGAGAATGTTAATACCCCATTACTATCAAAAGGGGAAAAACGCTCATTTATTTTGTAATTATGTTCTAGTTTTCCCTATTTTCTCCCAATCTAAACCACATAGTAGAAAGCATTCTAATAAAATATGTCCGAAATTTTTGGACTAAGTGTTCCAGTGATATTACACTCCATTTAAAGATCTTCCTTGGAATAGTATCTAGGTCCTTAAAGAACTCTGTGGGTGAGAATATTTAATTCAATAATTTACTCAATTTTACATTAGCTCCTTTGACTCCGAAGATGGCTCATCTTCCCTCACAGCAGATTGATTGGAAGTTCCAAATTCTCATATTCAGAGTATCACATTAAAACTAAGGGTATTTTCTGTAGTTCCTCAGTCTAATTAACATGATCAGTCGCTGAACAAACCATCACACTAGCAAGTCAATTGTTAGGGTCATTTCAGGTATTTTTAGATTAATGTCTTTAATAACACAGAAACAGTGATCCTGATCTTTAGAGAAAGGTAATAAAGAACCGTAACTGAAGAAAAATAGTCCTGTCAGTTCCCCCTCTGCAGTCTATATATGATAAATTTAATCTGGAGTGTCAGCAAATAATTAATGGAACTTTGGCTTCTCAGTACCCAGACTAAGCAGGATTTTTCCCCAAATTTTCTCAGAGAATTATATTACTAGCATTATGAAACTATTTTTGTAAATATTCTTCTAATGTTTAATTCTGTTGTATGTGAGACAAATTTAAATGGATACTGAACAGTACTAAATGCACAAAGATTGATCTAGATAGATAGATCTAGATAGATAATTTTTATAGATCTGAACTATTATTTCATCATTTCCTATTAGCTCTATAATGAATGTGTACATGATTACTATTTCTATAATGACTGAAGTGGATTAGGTGAGTGAGAGTTATTAGGAAAACATTCAATGGGTTAGAATGCAAGTTTGAAGATATGCTAAGCAGAGTAAGTCTGAATGCACATAAATTGCTAAAACTGGTGGTATAGAGAATCTCAATTGACTATTGTTAAAATTTGAATTTTTTTTCCTTCTGTCCTTCAAGCAAACCTATTAAGGTCCCTATTTTCTATAGTCTTAGTGAAAGTCAGTTCTTATGCTGGCATATATGTGTGTGTGTGTGTGTGTGTGTGTGTGTGTGTGTGTGTATTTATTTATTTTTATTTATTTATTTACATATTTATTTATAAAACCAGAATCTTGGCTTTCTAGAACAATCTTGAATCTGGCTGCTTGTCCAAATTTGGCCTTCCTTGATTTCTGTGGGGCTCCAATATTCATCTAATTGTTTTTATTTGTGCTTAGTACAGACATTGTTTTCTGTTTCTTGCAAGCAAAATCATGATTCTTCAATATATAATCAGAGTCTTTAAATTATAAGAGAAGCACTGTCATCAAGAGTCTTAAGTAGAGATCAAATAAGTCAACAGACTGGCCCAGTGGGTTTTATCTCTCTTTTAATTGAGGTATAGTTGATCTACAATATTATATTAGGCTCAGGTGTACAACATAGTGATTCAAAATTTTTATAGATTATATTTCATTTATATTTATAAAATATTAGCTATATTCCCTGTGCTGTACAATATATATCCTTGTACCTTATTTATTTTGTACATAGTAGTTTGTACCTCTTAATTCCCTACCCGTATTTTGTCCATTCCACCTTCCTTCTCCCCACTGGTAACCACTAGTTTCTTATACCGGTGAGTCTGTTTCTTTTTTGTTATTCATTAGTGTGTTCTAATTTTTAGATTCCACATATAAGTGAAAACATACAGTATTTGTCTTTTAATTTTATCTCTTATCTTTGTATGTTTTATAATGTATACAGTATATTAATATAGTGAGATCTGCATATAGTTACTAAAAATATAGTACAAATAGAGGATAGTTTGCTTATTTTTAAAATAAATGCATGAAATAAAATATGGTAAGTTCAGGGTATGGAGAAGAAGAAATAATACCATGGCGGGGGGAAATGGTAGTGTAAATTAAGAATCATTATCTTCTTTGAAATCCTCTAAAAACTCTTGACTGTTTCCCTCATTTAGGGTTTTGTATGGATTTACTAATATTTTCCTTTATATTTTATGTTTGTAGTCTTGTATCCTTAATGACCTTCCATACCTTTATTTTCTTTTTCTTTTTAGTTTTATTGAGGTATAATTTATACACAAAAATACTGTACACATTTCAGGTATGTAAACTCTTCATGAGTTTGGACATATGCAAAGTTTCTGTTGTCCAAGATGAATAAGTTGTAGAGATCTGCTATACAACATAGTATCTCTAGGTAACAAACCAGTATTGTGCAGTGTAAAACACTATTCATTTTTTACAATGTATGTTGAGGTAGGAGAAACTGGGATGAATAGAAATAATCAACTTTATTCAGGTTTTTTAATATTGTAAGCATGGAATTGTGTGCAGCATTTCTTAATTTTTAAAAATAATTTAGATATGTGTCCCTATATCTAGTTTCTCACTCTTGATTTTAGTAGTTCCCTCTTTATTTCAATTTTGTTTGCTAGGCTTTTCAAGAATATTAGATTGTTGGGTTTCCTTCCCTTAGACAAGTAACCAATTTTTAGATTTTTATCAGTTTCCTTGTTCTATCTACTTTATGAGTTATTAATTTCTTATTTGATCTGTAGTCTGATTCATTTTTGGTGTTGTGCTCATCCTCTGAGTTTTGGGAATGAGATTAGTTACACATTTCCCTTTAGTTCATAGTGCTTTCAATATATTTTTGTTGTTCATTTTCAAACCATAAACAAGACAAAAAGACAACCCTCAGAATGGGAAAAAATATTTGCAAATGAAGCAATTGACAAAGGGTTAATCTCCAAAATTTACAAGCAGCTCATGCAGCTCAATATCAAAAAAACAAACAACCCAATCCAAAAATGGGCAGAAGACCTAAATTGACATTTCTCCAAAGAAGATATACGGATTGCCAACAAACACATGAAAGAATGCTCAGCAGCACTAATCATTAGAGAAATGCAAATCAAAACTACAATGAGGTATCACCTCACACCAGTCAGAATGGCCATCATAAAAAAATCTACAAACAGTAAATGCTGCAGAGAGTTTGGAGAAAAGGGATCCCCCTTGCACCGTTGGTGGGAATATAAATTGATACAGCCACTATGGAGAACAGTATGGTGGTTCCTTAAAAAACTAAAAATAGAATGACCTTCCATACCTTTTGAGAGCAGGATATGCATTCTATTCTTCTCTGCTTAAGACCTAAACATTTGGATGTTTGCACCACCATTTATTAACTGAATATGTTATACTGCAGTACAAAGGGCCTAAAAATTGTAGTGGCTCACAATAAGAGTTTTATTTCTAGCTCACACTACTTTTCCATTGTGGGAGAGCTCTGAATTTGTTTTATGTAGATTTTGCAAAAGAGGGAAGGTGTATATGGGAAACCTTCTGCAGGCTCTTAAAAATTTTGTCCATAGATGACATTTGTTACCCTCACATTTCATTAAATTAATCAGGACATATGCCAAATGTGATGTCAGTGTGACTAGGAAGTACAGTCCACTTATAGCAAGGGACTTAATAGGAGGAAAATAAGAATTGTGACAAAAAGGTAATACAAAATACCGTAAGTTATATGAACTGAAATCAATGACTTTAGTCCTCCAATTTGCAGAGTGGCTGTAAGATGTAATTGCAAGCAGTGACAAGTGACAAGTGTGAAAACATCCAACACAATACCTGGAGTAATGCAGATATCAATAAAGATATTTTCCCTTCTAAACTTGCAAGTAATTCACCTTCTTAGGCATTCAAAACCATTCTAGGTAAAGACAGTGATGATGAAGTTACACCTATCTCATGCCCATGAACCCACACCCATTCACACACACACACACATATATATATATATATATATATATATACACACACATATACATATGTGTGTATGAGTAAATAATATCATCCCTTGGTTGAATGAGTCATATCTGATATAAAAAAAAATTTCTGAGCCTATGCAATCACTTTCCAAGAAGTTACAAATTACAATCATATGTGTTTCTTAAAAATGCAGAGCCTTAAATAAAAAGCTTATATTTTGCTGCTTTATTAGGGGGTGCAGTCCCAAGGAAGCAGAAGTGAGAGGAAAGGGGAGTTAGTGACAAATATGTAGGTAGCTGACTACTGCTTAGAATCAAGCTCAAATTATGACTTCATGTCACAGAATTGCCCTCTTTGAGACTCCAAGACTACTGCTCCTTTTCAGGAAGTCTGTCCCAAAAGATGAAAAGGGAGTAATTTATCTGTTTGATCCTCTTCCCATTAGTCAAAATTTTTCCCACTAATTCGCCTGTCCTTCCATGTTGTTCATCTGTCAGTGTCATTCAGATCTTCTGGAATCTTATGCTTCAGCAGCAGTAGTAGAACCTTGGTGAAGGAGGTGAGAGTCACAGGATGAAGGTTTAAGATGAGGTGCTGTTGAAATTTGCTATGTGAAGTTGGTTGCTGTGGCCAGAAGTTGGACTGAGTCTATTCAGACTTGGTTGCTGTGGTGACAACTCTGCGAAATGATGACCAAAGGCATCAAAAACAGATGAGGTTAAAAAGATCTTAGATGGCATAAATAAGATGGCATTATGATTTGTTCTCCATGAGGACGCCTTTGAGAGTAAAACGGGGTGCTATTAACAATTACACCTGAAAAACAGACTTAAGCCAGGGCAGCCTAAGGCAAATTGGCAACTGTGGTCACCCACTGCATAAAGGCTTTTGATAAATATTCTCTCTACTGAAGAATGCCTGAACTAAAACAAAAACAAAAAGCACTGAACACATTAAAATTGAGAGTTTTGTAAGGACAAAATATTGTAAAATAGGAAGCCTCCCGGAAGATGTATATTGTAATGATATGACAGTAGACAGGTAGAATCACCCTTGCCTAAGGATGTTGCTGTGATTACCCAAAATAAGATGAGACATCCAATTAAATTCCATATTAAGATTCAAAAATAATTGAATTACAGACACACACTGCTCACTCCTACTTGTGATTTTTAACTTTTAATTTTCTATATGATTAAATATGAATAGCCCCATTGGTTATATGGTTATTAAATCACAACTCCATACCCTTTCTAATCACTTTTCTTAACTCTCTTCTTGTTTTCCCTCACACGAAGTAATTACCATTTATCTCTGTAAACTACTTTTCTCTCTGAAATCTGAGATTGCTAAAATATTTAATTACTTATAAATTATGACTGTTGTATAGGATAATAGTACAGAAATATTTGTATGGCTAAATATAAATTATTAACATCTCTCAAAAGTCTAGCATTTACTAGTATATAAGGAAATTTATTTCAGAAGTAAGCAAAAGGCCTAGCACTGTCATTAGCACTGTGACAATGTACTAGTCACTTAAAATGCCTGGGAGTCAGTGTCTTGTTAATTTAAAGGAAAATTAGAACTGGGTCCAGTCAGTGCTATACAGCATCTTATGGGTATTATGTAAGTCCTTTAGTAGCTCTTCAGGTAGAATTCATGAATGGATAACAGTCTAATATATAACTTCTTTACCCATTTTTAAGGCTTTTATAAAAAGTTCTCAATATCATCTGTTCTACCAGTTAGGTGTGTGAAAACACTTAAATTTAGAAAGTATCTGAATACTTAGAAAACCAGTGGACCAAAGTCTAACTATGAAAATGCATGGTGCTGTGATATCAATACTTGACTTTGCAACATTCAAACTGAAAATTGAAGCAACTCTCCATAATAACCTTTTGAGTGTAGCCAACATACATGGACAAATTGAAGAAGGAATTCAATTGTGAGTGATAGAAACTGGCACTGGAAATTAATATAAGTAAGATGAAGGGTATTGATCACTGTTAACTAACTAGGAATGGAAAAAAGGGGAAAAAATGTCCAGCATATTTAAAAAGATAATTGAAAAATGGAATACAACACCTTCTTGATAATTTCTCAAGTTAACTATGAAGGCTGCAAAGGAAGTCAGATAGAGAGAGCCAGTTAGCATTCAAGTTAATATGCAAATATAAGCATAGAAAAGTACATCTTCTTTGAAATGGATTAAAATTATACCTATCAAATAATACAGAACTTGTTATTCTCAAACACTATGCTAGTATCTTAAAAATTATACATAAACACACACACATACACGTACTATCAAAGAAAAATAAGTAGTTTGGAACAAGAGTGTCTTCTAAAAGAGAAGTGTTTAGGTTTCACAAATAAAAACCAGTTATTTAAATTAATAAGTAAGCCCCAGTTTCCTCCATGTCAATGGTAGCTACCAAAAATCTAATTCTCCATGTATCTTCAAGAAATACAAACAATCCAGTGAGGACAGCAAATAAACCCAATCACATCCAACAACTCTATCATAACAAGAAGATAGAAAATGTGAGATGAACATTAATATCTGTGTAAAGAAGCAAATAAATATTCCAGAATGATCATAACTATCTCTGGATTCCAGGCCAGATCAAAATCAAATAGAATACATGGAAATAATGAGAAAACAGTTAAAGCTTAAAATGGAGAAAATGTTAAAAGAGATAATGCAACTCTGAATGAAAAATATTAATAACAGAGGCATGGCGGAGCAGAGCTTTGGTCCCCGGGGAATCTAAAAGAGAGAGGTTTGAAAGTCCATGGGACAAAAAGTTGTAGTTTTAGGAAGGCACTGCTTTTAGAGTCACTTAGAAGGAGAATAGCCCCTGGACACTTGATACTGAAGGAGAGAGTAAACAAGTGGTGGATATTAAAGTTCGTACAGAAAGAAAAAAAGAACTAAATGTTAAAAGACTTACCACGGCTACACCCCTGCCGAAAGTGCCATCAATTAAAGAAATGTCACATTCTTAAAAGCAGAGGACACTTTTGAACTAAAAATGTGAATAAACTAATAAACAGAAAATGGCATTCATACACAGCTACTATAATTAAAAATATAAATGATAAGGAAATAAAGGTACTGAAATTTCACCTGCCAAAACTCAACTATAATGCCGAGAAAAGCTATAACACAGTATTGCAAGCCAGAGGCTGGCAAACTCTTTTTTTATAAAAGGTAGGAGAGTAAACATTTTAGACTTTGTGGGCCACATACAGTCTCTATAGAACAACGGTCCCAAATATTTTTGGCCCCAGGGACCGGTTTCATGGAAGAAAATTTTTCCACAGACTGGAGGTGGGGGGATGGTTTGGGATGATTCAAGTACATTACATTTATTGTGCACTTTATTTCTATTATTATTACATTGTAATATATAATGAAATAATTATACAACTCACCATAACGCAGAATCAGTGGGAGCCCTGAGCTTGTTTTCCGGCAACTAGATGGTCCCATCTGGGGTCTGATGGGAGACAGTGACACCCAAAGTGTGTTGCTTATATCCAGTCTACTCCGTGAGATGCAGCTTAATTGTCACTTGCCGCTCACTGATAGGGTTTTGATATGAGTCTGCAAGCAATTGATTTATTATGGTCTCTCTGCAGTCAAACGTCTCTGCTAATGATTATCTGTATTTGCAGCCACTCCCCAGTGCTAGCATCAGCACCTCAGCTCCACCTCAGATCATCAGGCATTAGATTCTCATAAGGAGCACGTAACCTAGATCCCTCATATGCACAGTTCACAGTAGGGTTCACGCTACTATGAGCATCTAATACCACCACTGATCTGACAGGAGGTGGAGCTCAGTAATGTGAAGGATGGGGGCGGCTGTAAATACAGATGGAGCTTAGCTCACCTGCAGCTCACTTCCTGCTATGAGGCCCAGTTCCTAACAGGCCACAGACCGGTACCAGTCTGTGGCCCGGGTATTGGGGACCTCTGCTATAGAATATTCTTCTTTGTTTTGTTTTACCACCTTTCAAACATGTAACAGACATTCTAAGCTCATGAGTGATCCAAAACAGGTTGTAAGCTAACAACAACAACATCAACAAAAAACAAACAAAAAACCCAAAACAAGTTGTAAGCCACATTGGCTCACAGGCCATAGTTTTCCAATCCCTGCCCTAGATTGATTTAATGTCCTTAAAAACTTTTGCAGGTATTAAAACATTCCTTGATTTAGACATTAAAAAGCTCAGAATGTAAATGTGCTACAGATTTGACATGGGAAATAAGAATTAACTAAGCTTAGGAAAAACACTGAGGTAGAACATAAATTCACCTCAAAAATAACATAAATATATATAAGTACAAAAATATATAAATACATATTTAAATATATATATGTATCAGAGTAGCAAATGAGAATAAATTCAATGAAAAACACAATAGAGAACTCTCAAAAAAGAATAAATACTGCCAAGAAAAGAAAAAGAGGAAAAAAGGAAAAGAAAAAAGTGAGATAGAAAAGATATCAAAGATTTATCATATGTATTTTAAGAGCATATGAAAAATAAAATCAAAACAATGGAAGATAATGAATATTATAAATTATAATGAAAGAACATTTAAAACTTGGAAAGCAACCCAATGAAAATGTCAAACATTTTGGACAGCTAATTCAAAAAAGAAAATAAACAGCAAATAAGTATATGACAGAGACTCAACATCATTAGGCATTAGGTAAAGCAAATTAAAATCAACAATAATATATCACTACAGTATTGACTAGGCTTGCTAAAAATATGAACAGTTGACCATTCCAAGTGCTGACAAGGTTACAGAACAATTTGTTATCTTATACAAAGGTGGTAGGAATGCAACATGATATAGAAAGAAATAATTTGACAATTTCTTATTAAGTTAAGTATTTACTTACCATGTGATTCAGTAACATCAATCCTAGGTATTTATGCAAGGAAAATAAAAATATGCTCACCTAAAACCTCTATAAGAGTGTTTAGTGTGGCTTGACTCACAATCACCAATAACTTAGAAAACCCAAATGTTCATATATTTGGTGGATATTAAAAAAGAAAACTTTGGTACATCTATATAATGATTATTACTCACAATAAAAAATAAACCATTGAAATATACAACAACGTGGATGGATTTTAAATGCATTATAGTCATCAGGATTTGGCAAATTATGATCCATAGGCTAGATCTGTCCTGCTGGGACCTGAATCTGGCCACCCCATTCATTTGCCTATTGTCTAAGTCTGCTTCAAGCTACACTGATAGATTTTAGTAGTTGTAACAGAGACCAACAGAGACCGTATTTCTCATTCAACTGAAAATATTCACTATTTGGCCCTTTACAGAAAATGTTTGCTGACCTCTGTACTAAATGAAAGAAGCCAGACTCAATAGGTTACATACCAGATGAGTCCACTTTTATAACATTCCAAAAAAGGCAAATAAGAGCTAGAGGTCATGGGAGTTGAATTACAGAAAGACATGAGGGAATATTTCAGAGGTAATAAAATTGTTCAACACCTTGATTGTGATGGCAGTTGCATGACAGTATGCATTTACCAAAATTAGTAGAACTCTATAATAATTAAGGTGAATTTTATGCTATTTAAATTTTACTTTAAAAAATGGAAATAATAAAGAGATGGGGAGAATAATATCAAACCAGTGTAAGCCCCTATCCATCACACAAGGAAGAATTAAGGAAAAATAAATATTAAAAAGAAAAGATGAACACTTCATAATGCTAAAGACTAAAATCACAATGATCATATAAGTATTTTTTATATCTTTGCACCAAAAGCACCCTCAAAGAGCAGAGAATACAGGAAGTAGAAGGAGAAATAGACCAAGAAACAGTGATAGGACTAGAATGTTTTACACCACTTTCAGTCCAAAATTGATCAATTGGATAAAGAATAAGTAAAGATATTTAAGCACTAAACAGCATAATCAGTAAGTAGATCTTCTAAGCATATGTTAAAATTTAGAGAATATACAGTCTTTTCAAACATACCTGGAATATTCCTAAGAATTTTCATGTTTTCCTTTTAAAAAATTCCCAATAGCTTTTGCAAAGTAGAATTAATGTAAACAACATTTATTTATTTATTATAACCAAAATAAAACTCAAAATTACTATCATATTAGAGGAGTAGGAAAACCTTTCATAAAAAAAAACTTATCTGCAGGAGAAAATATAAAACTAAAACTACAGAATTTATTTAAAATATGGATTATGAAAATACAGTATCTTGTGGATATTAATAAAACAGTGAAAAGCAAAAAACTTATAGCCTCAAATATGTACCTACATAAAAATAAAGTTTCAGAAAAAATAAATCAAATGATGAGCTGAAAAACTACAGAAGAAAATAAATAAATGACAAACCAAAAGAAAGACAAAGGAAAGAAGAAAGGCAGTAAAGATTAAACCAGAAATTAGTAATAAAAACAAAATAATACTAATTGCAACCTAATTAACATAATCCTAAAGAAAAAAAGGAAATAAAGTTGTACAAAAGAAGAAATAACAGGAAAAATGTGACAAATAGAGAAAATAAGGGACATTTTGAGAAAATAATGTCTAAGGGACATTTTGAATATTCATATTTGAAAACTAGATGAAATAGATAATTTCCTAGAACAAAATATTTACTAAAATTGGTTCCAGTAAAGAAAGAAAGCTTTAAACAAAACAATCTCTATTAGAATGCAGAAAGAAACATCAAAAACTACCCAACAGTGTTTCCTTTTCTCTATATTAGGAGCTTGAAAGACTGAATAGTCACCAACTCTTCTTGCATCTGCTAGGAGAGAACACGGGACAAATTGTTTGTGTATGGGCTACTGGAGCCCAGATTTACAAGCAGAAACTGTTAAGGGAATCAATACT
Organism: Lagenorhynchus albirostris; assembly: GCF_949774975.1. Lineage (NCBI taxonomy): Eukaryota > Metazoa > Chordata > Mammalia > Artiodactyla > Delphinidae > Lagenorhynchus > Lagenorhynchus albirostris. The sequence continues at coordinate 46,638,627 of NC_083107.1, read as the reverse complement.
ATGGTAGGAAAACCTGAATTGTAATGGAGGAATTCCTGGAGGCTCAATGTGGACAACTCTGACATAAAAATTCTGGGGGAACCCAGCCGTAAAGGGGACCCAAACAACATTGTGCATTTTACGTCCAGGAGCTTAACCAGGTTCCCATAGTAAATATCAGAGAAAAATCCCCTCCTGCTTATGTTAGGGAGAGAGAAAAAGGAATAATTTTGAAACACTTTAAAGTACAGTTGACCCTTCAACAACACAGGTTTGAACTACACAGGTCCACTTATCTTGCACTTCCTTCAATAAATGCATACTACAGTACTACACAATCCATAGTTGGTAGAATTTGTGGTTTCAGAACCACAGATATGGAGGGCTGACTGTAAAGTTATATATGGATTTTCAGGATTTTAGAGTTGACACTCCTAACCCCATCATTGTTCAAGGGTCAACTGTACTATGTTCTTCTTAACAGGGCCTGCCCCCAGGGGAAACTAATTAGCAAGAGCCTAATACCCCTGCTGGGGTATTATAAGAGCCTGACTGACCTGGGGAAAGGGAAATACCCAACTCCAGCCCATTCTAGACATACTGTCCCAACTAAGGGGGGAGAAAAAAATTGAGAAACATTTGTGAGGGTCACAGTCCAGAAGTGTAGGTTCACTAAAAGACTGAGACTAGTCATAGAACTATAGAAAGCTTCTCCCCCCTCCACATCTCACCACCACGTTACTAAGGCTGATTTATAGCAGTTCCTTTTACCTGATATATCATGCCCAGCTGTCAGGAAGAAAAAAAATCACAAGCCATACCAAAAGGCAAAAAACACGGTTTGAAGAGTCAGAACAAACATCAGAACTAGACATGGCAAGGATGCTGGAATTATCAGACTGGGAATTTAAAACATCTATGGTTAGAATGAAAACACAGCATTTGTGGGATGCAGCAAAAGCAGTGTTTAGAGAGAAATTTATAGCATTGAATATATATATATATCAGAAAAGTAGATCTAAAATCAATAATCTAAGTGTCCACATTAGGAAACTAGAAGAAGCAGAGAAAATTAAATCCAAAGTAAGCAAAAGAAAATAAATAGTATTACTTAGAACAGAAATCAATAAAATTGAAAACAGGAAATCAATACAAAAAAATCAATGAAAATAAAACCTGGTTATTTGAAAGATCAGTTTTTGGTTATTTTGAAAGATTATTTGAAAAGATTGATAAAATTGAAGACTTTAGTCAAGCTAACTAAAAAAACATGAGAGAGGACACAGGAATGAAAAAGGGGCCTCACCACAGATCATGTGGACATTTATTCAAACTTGCTGAAACTTGGAAGCAAAAAAGATGTCCTTCAGTAAGTGAATGGGTAAATAAACTGTGGTCCATCCAGACAATGGAATACTTTTCAGTGCTAAAAAGAATTGAGCTATCAAGATATGAAAAGACATGGAGGAAACATAAATGCATGTTACTAAGTAAAAGAAGCCAACCTGAAAACGTTACATACCTCATGATACCAACTGTATGACATTATGTGAAAGGCAAAGCTGTGGACACAGTATAAAGATCAGTGGTTGTCATGGGTTGGGGTGAGCCTGAGGAAATTAGAAGGTAGAGCACAGAGAATTTTTTAGGGCCATGTATGTGTTCTGTATGATACCATGAAGGTGTCTTGCTTTCACATGGTTTACTTCCTCATTTTGGTAGAGCACAACATCAAGTAGCTTCCTGAAAAAAAGTAACTTTATTGATACATTCTGAGAAAAAATTATACTCTAACTTCACATATGATTGGTACAAAATTCTAAGTAGGAAATCATTATCCTTCAGAATTTTGAAGGTATTACTCCATTGACCTCCAAGTTCTGTAGTAATGTTGAGAAATACAAAATATCCTTATTCCTAAGCCTAAGTATGTCACCTGCACATTCTTTTATTACTGGAAGCTTGTTTTTCTGTTTATCCCCTGTGTTTTAAAATTTTACAATGATGTACTTTGGGATAAGGTTATTCCATACAATATGCTAGGCAATCACTGGCACCTTTCAAAATAAAAATCCACATTCTTTAGTTCTGGAAAGTTCTTAGGTTATTTCTTGTATTGCTTTGTACCTTGCATTTGCTCTGTTACCACTTTTTTTTTTAACAGATAGTTTTTTTTTATATATATAAATGTATTTTTGGCCGTGTTGGGTCTTCGTTGCTGCGTGCAGGCTTTCCCCATTTGCAGCAAGCAGGGGCTACTCTTCGTTGTGGTGCGCAGGCTTCTCACTGTGGTGGCTTCTCCTGTTGCAGAGCATGGGCTCTAGGTACGCAGCTTTCAGTAGTTGTGGCTCACAGGCTCCAGAGCGCAGGCTCAGTAGTTGTGGCACATGGACTTAGCTGCTCCACGGCATGTGGGATCCTCCCGGACCAGGGCTCGAACCCAAGTCCCCTGCATTGGCAGGCAGATTCTTAACCACTGCACCACCAGGGAAGCCCTCTGTTACCTCTTTTAAAACTCCTACTATTTAGACATTGGACCTCCTGGCCTTATTTATTTATTGCCTTATCTCATTATTTGTTATCTTTTCCCAAATATATTCTTCTTTCCCTACTTTCTTCAACTTTGTTTCTTTCTAATCAGTTGCTTAATTATGCTGTAGTATTTTTAATTTTCAATACTCCTTTTTCTTAAAAAATCATTTTTTATTTAAAATGTTACTTTTCTTTCACAGGCTATTAATAATAATTTTCATTTTAGAAATATGCTTGTCTGTTCAATCTCTGTTTCCATCAAGTTGCTTTGTGTTTATTCATGTTTTCAACTCTGGTAATACTTGCTTGTATGCCCAAGAGTAAAGGGTTAAAAATCTGTTTTAATTTAGGAAAAGATATATGAGGCTTGCCAAACCTAAACTTTCTTATGGTATAATTTACTGAGGCTGTTTCTTGGGGGAACTCTTTTTTTTTCTCCCCCAACCCCCAGCAGTTTTCCTTCCTTGGTGTCCATACGTTTGTTCTCTACATCTGTGTTCCAACTTCTGCCCTGCAAACCGGTTCATCTGTACCATTTTTCTAGGTTCCACATACATGTGTTAATATACGATATTTGTTTTTCTCTTTCTGACTTACTGCACTCTGTATGACAGCCTCTAGATCCATCCACGTCTCAACAGATGACCCAATTTCGTTCCTTTTTATGGCTGAGTAATATTCCATTGTATATATGTACCACATCTTCTTTATCCATTCATCTGTTGATGGGCATTTAGGTTGCTTCCATGACCTGGCTATTGTAAATAGTTCTGCAGTGAACATAGGGGTGCATGTGTCTTTTTGAACTATGGTTTTCTCTGGGTATGTGCCCAATAGTGGGATTGCTGGCTCACCTGGTAATTCTATTTTTAGTTTTTTAAGGAACCTCCATACTGTTCTCCATAGTGGCAGTATCAATTTACATTCCCACCAACAGTGCAAGAGGGTTCCCTTTTCTCCACACCCTCTCCAGCATTTGTTGTTTGCAGATTTTCTGATGATGCCCATTCTAACTGGTGTGAGGGGATATCTCATTGTAGTTTTGATTTTCATTTCTCTATAATTAGTGATGTTGAGCAGGTTTGCATGTGCTTCTTGGACATCTGTATGTCTTCTTTGGAGAAATGTCTATTTAAGTCTTCTGCCCATTTGTGGATTGGGTTGTTGGTTTCTTTAGTATTGAGCTGCATGAGCTGTTTATGTATTTTGGAGATTAATCCTTTGTCCATTGATTCATTAGCAAATATTTTCTTCCATTCTGAGGGTTGTCTTTTTGTCTTGTTTATGGTTTCCTTTGCTGTGCAAAAGCTTTGAAGTTTCATTAGGTCCCATTTGTTTAGTTTTGTTTTTATTTCCATTACTCTAGGAGGTGGATCAAAAAAGATCTTGTTGTGATTTATGTCAAAGAGTGTTCTTCCTATGTTTTCCTCTAAGAGTTTTATAGTGCCCGGTCTTACATTTAGGTCTCTAATCCATTTTGAGTTTATTTTTGTGTGTAGTGTTAGGGAGTGTTCTAATTTCATTCTTTTACATGTAGCTGTCCAGTTTTCCCAGTACCACTTATTGAAGAGGCTGTCTTTTCTCCATTGTATATCCTTGCCTCCTTAGTCATAGATTAGTTGACCATAGGTGTGTGGGTTTATCTCTGGGCTTTCTATCCTGTTCCATTGATCTATATTTCTGTTTTTGTGCCAGTACCGTATTGTCTTGATTACTGTAGCTTTGTAGTATAGTCTGAACTCAGGGAGTCTGAGTTCCTCCAACTCCATTTCTATCCCTCAAGACTGCTTTGGCTATTCAGGGTCTCTTGTGTCTCCATACAAATTTTAAGATTTTTTGTTCTAGTTCTGCAAAAAAACGCCGTTGGTAATTTGATAGGGATTGCATTGAATCTGTCGATTGCTTTGGCTAGTATAGTCATTTTCACAACGCTGATTCTTCAGTCCAAGAACATGGTATATCTCTCCATCTGTTGGTATCATCTTTAATTTCTTTCATCAGTGTCATAGTTTTCTGCATACAGGCCTTTTGTCTCCCTAGGTAGGTTTATTCCTAGGTATTTTATTTGTTTTGTTGCAGTGGTGAATGGGAGTGTTTCCTTAATTTCTCTTTAAGATTTTTCATCATTAGTGTATAGGAATGCAAGTGATTTCTGTGCATTAATTTTGTATCCTGCAACTTTACCAAATTCATTGATTAGCTCTAGTAGTTTTCTGGTGGCATTTTTAGGATTCTCTATGTATAGTATCATGTCATCTGCAAACAGTGACAGTTTTACTTCTTCTTTTCCAATTTATTCCTTTTATTTCTTTTTCTTCCCTGATTGCCTTGGCTAGGACTTCCAAAACTATGTTGAATAATACTGGTGAGAGGGGACATTCTTTTCTACTTCCTGATCCTGGAGGAAATGCTTTCAGTGTTTCACCATTGAGAATGATGTTTGCTGTGAGTTTGTCATATATGGCCTTTATTATGTTGAGGTAGGTTCCCTCTATGCCCACTTTATGGAGAGTTTTTATCATAAATGAGTGTTGAATTTTGACAAAGGTTTTTCTGCATCTATGGAGATCATCATATGTTTTTTATTCTTCACTTTGTTAATATGGTGTATCACATTGATTGATTTGTCTATATTGAAGAATCCTTACATCCCTGGGATAAATCCCACTTGATCATGGTGTATGATCCATTTAATGTGCTGTTGGATTCTGTTTGCTTGTATTTTGGTGAGGATTTTTGCATCTACGTTCATCAGTGATATTGGTCTGTAATTTTCTTTTTTTGTAGTATCTTTGTCTGGTTTTGGTATCAGGGTGATCGTGGCATCATAGAATGAGTTTGGGAGTGTTCCTTCCTCTGCAATTATTTGGAAGAGTTTGAGAAGGATGGGTGTTAGCTCTTCTCTAAATGTTTGATAGAATTCACCTGTGACGCCCTCTGGTCCTGGACTTTTGTTTGTTGGAAGATTTTTAATCACAGTTTCAATTTCATTACTTGTGAGTGGTCTGTTCATATTTTCTATTTCTTCCTGGTTCAGTCTTGGAAGGTTATACCTTTCTAATAATTTGTCCATTTCTTCCAAGTTGTCCATTTTATTGCCATAGAGTTGCTTATAGTAGTCTCTTAGGATGCTTTGTATTTCTGTGGTGTCTGTTGTAACTTCTCCTTTTTCATTTCTAATTTTATTGATTTGAGTTCTCTCCCTCTTTTTTTTGATGAGTCTGGCTAATGGTTTATCAATTTTGTTTATCTTCTCAAAGAACCATCTTTTAGTTTTATTGATCTTTGTTATTGTTTTCTTTGTTTCTATTTCATTTATTTCTGTGCTGATCTTTACAATTTCTTTCCTTCTGCTAACTTTGGGTTTTGTTTGTTCTTCTTTCTCTAGTTCCTTTAGGTGTATGGTTAGATTGTTTATTTGAGATTTTTCTTGTTTCTTGAGGTAAGCTTGTATAGCTATAAACTTCCCTCTTAGATCTGATATTGCTGCATCCCATAGGTTTTGGATCATCGTATTTTCATTGTCATTTGTCTCTAGGTATTTTTTGATCCTCTTTGATTTCTTCATTGATCTCTTGGTTATTTAGTAACGTATTGTTTAGCCTCCATGTGTTTGTGATTTTTGCATTTTGTTCCCTGTAATTCATTTCTGATCTCATAGCGATGTGGTCAGAAAAGATGCTTGATATGAATTCAATTTTCTTAAATCTACTGTGCCTTGATTTTTGACCCAAGATGTGATCTATCCTGGAGAACATTCCAGGTGCACTTGAGAATAAAGTGTAATCTGCTGTTTTGGAATGGAATGTCCTATAAATATCAATTAAATCTATCTGGTCTATTTTGTCATTTAAAGCTTCTGTTTCCTTATTTATTTTCATTTTGGATGATCTGTCCATTGGTTAAGTGAGGTGTTAACGTCCCCCACTATTATTGTGTTACTGTCGATTTCCTCTTTTATAGCTGTTAGCAGTTGCCTTATGTATTGAGGTGCTCCTATGTTGGGTGACTATATATTTATAATTGTTATATCTTCTTCTTGGATTGATCCCTTGATCATTATGTAGTGACCTTCTTTGTCTCTTGTAATAGTCTGTTTTAAAGTCTATTTTGTCTGATCTGAGAATTGCTACTCCAGCTTTCTTTTGATTTCCATTTGCATGGACTATCTTTTCCATCCCCTCACTTTCAGTCTGTATGTGTCCCTAGGTCTGGAGTGGATCTCTTGTAGACAGCATATATGTCGGTTTTGTATCCATTCAGCAAGCCTTTGTGTTTTGGTTGGAGAATTTAATCCATTTACATTTAAGGTAATGTTTAAGGCAATTGATATGTATGTTCCTATGACCATTTTCTTAATTGTTTTGGGCTTGTTTTTATAGGTCCTTTTCTTCTCTTATGTTTCCCACTTAGAGAAGATCCTTTAGCATTTGTTATAGAGCTCATTTGGTGATGCTGAATTTTCTTAGCTTTTGCTTGTCAGTAAAGCTTTTGATTTTTCCATCAAATCTAAATCAGATCCTTGCTGGGTAGAGTAATCTTGGTTGTAGGTTCTTCCCTTTCATCACTTTAAGTATATCATGCAACTCCCTTCTGGCTTGTAGAGTTTCTGCTGAGAAACCAGCTGTTAACCTTATGGGAGTTCCCTTGTATGTTATTTGTCATTTTTCCCTTTGTGCTTTCAATAATTTTTCTTTGTCTTTAATTTTTGCCGGTTTGATTACTATGTGTCTTGGCATGTTTCTCCTTGGGTTTATCCTGTATGGGACACACTGTGCTTCCTGGACTTGGGTGGCTATTTCCTTTCCCTTGTTAGGGAAGTTTGCGACTATAATCTCTTCAAGTATATTCTCTGGTCCTTTCACTCTCTCTTCTCCTTCTGGGACCCCTATAATGCAAATGTTGTTGCATTTAATGTTGTCCCAGAGATCTCTTAGGCTGTCTTTATTTCTTTTCATTCTTTTTTCTTAAGTCTTTTCTGCAGCAGTGAATTCCACCATTCTGTCTTCCAGGTCACTAACCCATTCTTCTGCCTCAGTTATTCTGCTATTGATTCTTTCTAGTGTAGTTTTCATTTCAATTATTATATTGTTCATCTCTGTTTGTTTGTTCTTTAATTCTTCTAGTTCTTTGTTAAACATTTCTTGCATCTTCTTGATCTCTGTCTCCATTCTTTTTCTGAGGTCCTGGATCATCTGCACTATCATTATTCTGAGTTCTTTTTCTGGAAGGTTGCCTATCTCCACTTCATTTAGTTGTTTTTCTGGGGTTTTATCTTGTTCCTTCATCTGGTACATAGCCCTCTGCCTTTTCATCTTGTCTGTCTTTCTGTGAATGTGGTTTTTGTTCCACAGGCTGCAGGATTGTAGTTCTTCTTGATTCTCTTGGGGGAACTCTTGATTTGAAATCTTTACTTCTTCCATTTTATGTAGGCCTCATTTCCAAGAGATATACATTCCAATCTTGTTCCCTTTCTTTTCCAATCAAAAATCTCTCTGGTTTACACCCACAGGACAATAAGCTTCTGATTTTCTGCCAAAGTGAATGAGGGGACAATTGCCCATCTGCATAGAGTAGAGGAAGGGACCTGAGGGGGTTAACAGTTTCTTCTTGAAAATCATGTTGGTGTTAGTCTGACTTTCAACTTTATTCTGAGAGTTACTTATGGATACCAGTTCTTCAGCCCTTAGATGATTCTGCAGTATGTATCAGATTTGTTTAGGATTTAGCTTCCATAGTTTGGTTAAGTTACTTATTACTTGTCCCTCAGAACAGCTTCCCAAATGCTACTGTAATTCCTCTCCTATTCTATTTGCCAGTATGTATTTATGCCTCTATTTTTTTCCCCTTAATTATTGTCATTGAGCCAGTGTAAAAAGAAAGTAAAAATAAATTTGTGTACTTATAATTAATTCATGTAGCAATCTTTACCTGGAGTTCCTAAAAGTTTTCTTGAAACCTGAATTAATTGTCATTGTAAGTCACCGTTTTATCTTATCCTCAGTCCATTCTGCCTTATGAATCCTAGTAAACAGGCAAGTTAAGGAGCTAGTTGCTTAGGTCCCTTAAAAGAACAGAAAGAAATTTTGTGACTTCATAAAAGACAGTGTTATAGTGTGGAGAATATGTGAAAGGTTTTACAAACCTTACCAATTCCAAGTTAAAAAATGGTATAATTCTGTAGAGCTGATTACTTCTATCTGGCTGTATTAATTTCACTTAGTGAAATAATTGGCAATAGCTTGACTGGTCTATTGGAGTTCGGAGATGGAAGGCAATATTGCTTGTGGGCAGAAAAATAAATGCACACTTATCTTTATTTGTGTCTTCTGATCAATGTAAATATTTTGAATTGTAAATCATCACAAAGAAGAGAGAGTAGTAAACTAAAAAATGATAGTGACGTTTTATTTGAAATTTTATAAATATCTTCATGTTATTCCTAAATAGCCATTGGTAATTAGTTATTAAACACATGAAATCATCATGAGGACCACTCCTTATTATATAAATGAAGGTTTGTGTATGTATGTTTATGTGTGTGTGTGTTTGAATACATATTTTTAACATAAATATATGTATACCCTTTCAATATGTATTTAACTTTTAAGTTCCTGTCTCTCAATCCAATAAAATAATATGCATATCTACTGTATTCATCTCCTAAAGCTGCTGCAACAAAGTACCACAAACTGGGTGGCCTAAAATAATGGAAATTTATTCTCTCACAATTCTGGAGGCTAGTCTGAAATAAAGGTGTCAACAAGGCTTTGCTCCCTTCTGGGTAGACTTTGTTCCTTGCTTCTTCCTAGCTTCTGGTGGTGGCCATCAATCCTTGGTGTTCCTTGGTTTGCAGCTACATTACTTCATCTCTACCTGTGTCATCACATGGCATTCTCTCTATGGGTCTCTAACTTCAAGTGGCTTTTTTCTCTTCTTTTTTAAAAATTTTATCAAAGTATAGTTGATTTAAAATGTAGTGTTAATTTTGGCTGTACAGCAAAGTGATTCAGATATATGTATATATATTCTTTTCCAGTAGAGTTTATCTCAGGATATTGAATATATTTCCCTGTGCAATACAGTAGCACCTTGTTGTTTATCCATCCTGTATATAATAGTTTACATCTGCTAATTCCAAACTCCCAATCTGTCCCTCCCCCATTCTATTTTTCATTTTCTGAAGAACATCCATACTGTTTTCCATAGAGGCTGCACCAATTTACATTCCCACCAACAGTGTAAGAGTGTTCCCTTTCTCCACACCCTCTCCAACATTTATTATTTGTGTACATTTTAATGATGGCCATTCTGATGGTGTAAGGTGGTACCTCATTGTAGTTTTGATTTGCATTTCTCTAATAATTAGCAATGATGAGCAACTTTTCATGTGCCTGTTGACCTGTGTGTCTTCTTTGGAGAAATGCTTATTTAGGTATTCTGCCCCTTTTTCAATTGGGTTGTTTGTTTTTTTGTTATTGAGTTGTATGAACTGTTTGTATATTTTGGAAATTAAGCCCTTGTCGGTCACATCATTTGCAAATATTTTCTCCCATTCCATAGGTTGTCTTCTCATTTTGTTTATGGTTTCCTTTGCTGTGCAAAAGCTTATAAGTTTGATTAGGTCTCATTTGTTTATTTTTGCTTTTTTTTCTATTGCCTTAGGAGACTGACCTAAGAAAACATTGGCATGATTTATGTCAGAGAATGTTTTGCCTAGGTTCTCTTCTAGGTTTTTTATGGTGTAACATTCTTATGTTTAACTCTTTAAGCCATTTCGAGTTTATTTTTGTGTATGGTGTTAAGGCATGTTCTAACTTCATTGATTTGCATGCAGCTGGCCAACTTTCCCAGTACGACTTGCTGAAGAAACTATCTTTTCCCCATTGTATATTCTTGACTCCTTTGTCGAAGATTAATTGACCATAGGTATGTGGGTTTATTTCTGGGCTCCCTTTTCTGTTTCATTGATCCATATATTGGTTTCTCTTCCAATACCACACTGTTTTGATTGCTGTAGCTTTGTAGTACTGTCTGAGGTCTGGAAGAGTTATGACTCCTGCTTTATTCTTTTTCTTCAGGATTGCTTTGGCTATTATGGGTCTTTTATGGTTCTATATAAATTTTAGGATTATTTGTTCCAGTTCTGTGAAAACATGTCATGGGTAACTTGATAGGGATCACATTAAATCTGTAAATTTCTTTGGGTAGTATAGCCATTTTAACAATATTAATTCTTTCAATCCAGGAACATGGAATATATTTTCCATTTCTTTAAAGCATCTTCAGTTTCCTTTATTAATGTTTTGTAGTTCTCAGCATACAAGTTTTTCACCTCCTTGGTGAGGTTTATTTCTAAGTATTTGTTTATGTGATTTTAGTGCTCGCTTCGGCAGCACATATACTAAAATTGTTTATGTGATTTTAAAGGGGAGTGTTTGTTTACATTCCCTTTCTATTATTTCATTGTTAATGTAAGGAAATGCAACCAATTTCTGTATGTTAATCTTGTATCCTGCTACCTTGCTGAATTTATCAGTTGTAGTAGTTTTTGTGTGGAATCTTTAGGGTTTTCTATATATAGTGTCATGTCATCTGCATCTAATGACAATTTTACCTCTTCCCTACCAATCTGAATATGTCTTATTTCGTTTACTTGTTTGATTGTTGTGGCTAAGACTTCTAATACTATATTGAATAGAAGTGGTGAGAGTGGTCATCCTTGTCTTGTTCCAGATTTTAGCAGGAAGGCTTTCAGCTTTTCACCTTTTATTCTCTTTTTATTAGAACATTGATCATATTGGATTAATGATCACCCTAATGACCCCATCTTAATTTGATAACAGCTGAAAGATTATTTCCAAATAAACTCCCATTCACAGGTATAGGGTTTAAGACATCAACATATCTTTTTAGAGGACACAATTCAACTCATAACAGTTCACCTCTGGTCTCCCAAATTTCATGAATTCATGTTCTTTTTACATGTAAAATACATTCACCCTTTCTCAGTACCAAAAACACTATCAGTCCGATAAATAGATGGATAGTTAGATATAGATAGATGATAGATAGATAGATAGATTCTATTGGTTCTGATTATCTGAAGAATTCTGACTGATATAGTTTTGGATATTGGGAGTAGGATGAATGTATCATATATATGTATCATATGATTTTTTTTAAGCTAAGGCTCACACAAATATGGGGGCTGGCAAGTTTGAAATATGTAGGGCAGACAGGTGGAAACTCAGATAGAACATGATGTTGTAATCTTGAGTCTGATATCTGTAGGGAAGGCCATCAGGCTGAACTTAGGTAGTATTTCTATGCTGAAATATTGAGGCAGATTTTCTTTTCCCTGGGAAATCTCAACTTTTGCTCCTAAGGCTTTCAACTGATTGGATGAGGTCTTCCCATTACTGAGTATAATCTCCTTTGCTTAAAGCTAATGGTTTAAGCAGCTAATAATAGCTGTTCATCACATCTTCAAATTTCCTTCAGAGCAACACCTTGATTAGTGTTTAAACTACTGGACATAGCCTTGCTAAAGTGGCACATAAAAGTAACCATCACAGGCTTCCCTGGTGGCGCAGTGGCTGAGAGTCCACCTGCTGATGCAGGGGACACGGGTTCGTGCCCCGGTCTGGGAAGATCCCACATGCTGCGGAGCGGCTAGGCCTGTGAGCCGTGGCCGCTGAGCCTGCGCGTCCAGAGCCTGTGCTGCGCAACGGGAGAGGCCACAACAATGAGAGGCCTGTGTACTGCAAAAAAAAAAAAAAAAAGTAACCATCCCATATCCTATACCACATTATGTCTGTTTTTGTGATGGTCAGTTCTATTAAATAACAAAAGTCCATTATAGCTCAATGACGTTTTTCAAATATTTATTTAGATAATAGAAAAAGAAGAAATAAAAATGTCCCTGTATGTAGAAGGCATGGTTGCCTATGTAGATAATCCCAAATAATTTGTGAAAAAACCTAGAACAAATTAGTGAGTTCATCAAGGTCACAGAGATACAGCAGTTAATTGTGTTTCTATGTACTAGCAATAAACACACAGACACTGAAATTAAAAATACAGTTTCATTTACAATCACTCAAAAAATGAAATACTTAGATATAACTCCAACAAAACATGTGCAGGACTTGTATGCTGAAAACTAGAAAATGCTGATAAAAGACATGAAAAAGGATCTAAATAAATGGCAAGACATATAGTGATCAATACATTAAAAAAATCCAATACAGTAAATATGTTAGTTCTCCTCAAATTGATGTACAGATTTGATGCAATTCCTATCAAACTTCCAGTAAAATTTTTGGTAGATATAATAAAGCTTATTCTAAATTTTATAAGGAAAGGCAAAGGAACTAGTGTAACTAAAACAATTTTGAAAAGAAGACTAAAGCAGGATTAATCAGTCTCCCCAAGTCCAATAATTATTCTATAGTTACACTAACCAATACTATATATTATTAATGGAGGGATAGACACATAATTCAGTGGAACAGAATAGAGAAATTATACATAGACACGCAAATATGCCCAATAGATTGTTGACAGAATTGCAAAAGTTATCCAATGGATGAAATATGGCCTTTTCAACAAATGATGCTGGAGCAATAGGACATCTATAGGCAAAAAAAATTAACCTTGAGAAAAATGCCACATCTTATAATAACTCAAAATAGATCATGGACTTAAATGTAGAATGTAAAACTATAACACTTTTAGAAAAGAATAGGAGATAATCCTAGGAATTTAGGAGTAGACAAAAGTTCTTAGATTTAACACCAAAAGCATGACCTAAAAAGAAAAAAAATGCTAAATTTGACTTTTTCAAAATTTAAATCTTTTGCTCTACTCAAAACCTCTTTAAAGAAGGTTTAAAACAAGTTACAAACTGGAAGAAAATATTTGCAAACCACATATATTTCAAAGGAATAGTGTCTAGGATACATATTGCAGTAGAAGTGTAAAGTGATATGCCATGTATGGAAAGCATGTAGCTAACAGATAACACAGCAATTTTACTCAGGGGCATTTATCCTAGAGAAATAAAAAAACTTTATACATACACACAAAAACCTGTTTATAGAAGCTTTATTCATATTGTTCAACAACTGGAAACAATTCCAATGTCTTTTAATGTATATAGATGGTTAAACAAATGGTGGTATGTCCATAGCATGAAATACTATTCAGCAAAAAAAGGAACCTGATGAATCTCCAGAGAATTATACTAAGTGAAAAAAAAATCCTCAATATTCGCATACTGTGTATTTCCATTTATACCACATTCTTGGAATGATAAAATTATAGAAACTGAGAAAAGTGTAGTTGTTGCCATAAGGTAAGAAGGGCATGGTGGTAAAAGGGATGTGTGTGTAGGTATAAAAGAGCAACATGAGGTATCCCTGTCGTGATGGAAATGTTTTGTATCTTGACTGTGTCAATGCCAATATTGTATTTTTGATATTATGCTATAATTTTGTAAGATATACAATTGGAGGGAATTGGGTCAAGGGTCCACAAGATCTTTATCATTTCTTACAACTGCATAAGTTTTTTAAAAAAGATAAAATTATATGTCTTCTAGAAGAAAACATAAGAGAGCATCTTTTTAATCTGGGTACAGCCAAAAGTTTCTTAGGGCACAGAAAGAAAGAAAAGGAAACATGATAAAATAGTCATCATCAAAATTAAAAACCTAGGGCCTTCACTAGTGGTCCAATGGTTAAGACTCCGTGCTTCCAATGCAGGGGCTGTGGGTTTGATCCCTGGCCAGGAAACTGAGATCCCACATGCTGCGTGGCATGGCCAAAAACAACCAAAATATTGAAAACCTAATCAAAAGACGGTATTTAAAAAAGGAGTTGCCACACCACAGATTAGAAGAAAATATTCACAAAACATGAATTTAACAAAATATTTGTGTCCAATGGGTAGACAGATAGATAGAGAGATAGACAGATAGGTAGATAGATAGAAATAATAAAACAAAAAGTAAAGTTTTTGAAAAAAGGCAAAACAATAGGAACTTTACAAAGAGAGAGATGAATGGTTAATAAGCACATGAAAACGTGCTCACATCATTAGACATCAGAGAAAGGCAAATTCAAATCACTACAAGATGCCACTGTGCATAGAAAAGAACAGGTGTTATTAAAATAAATGGGTCATCAAATGTGGGCAAGGGGCTTCCCTGGTGGCACAGTGGTTGAGAATCCGCCTGCTGATGCAAGTGACACGGGTTCGTGCCCCGGTCCGGGAAGATCCCACATGCCGCGGAGCAGCTGGGCCCGTGAGCCATGGCCGCTGGGCCTGCGTGTCCGGATCCTGTGCTCCGCAACGGGAGAGGCCACAGCGGTGAGAGGCCTGCGTACTGCAAAAATAAATAAATAAATAAATAAATGTGGGCAAGGATATAGAACAAATTGAGCTCTCATACATGGCTGGTGGGAATGGCAAATGATACAACAGCTTTCAAAAACATTACAATATATTTTTATTATGGAAGTAAACATAACCTACCCTAAGATTCAACAGTTTTACTTCTAGGTATTTCCTGAAGAAAATTGAAAACATATATTCACGTACACAAACACACTCACAAATACACACACAGACACACATCTATACACACACCAAGACAAAATCTTGTGTAAGATTGTTTATAGCACCTTTATTTCTAACAGTCAAAATTGGAAAAGCCCTGTCATCCATCAATAGGTGAATAGGTAAAGAAACTACAGTATATTCATACAATGGGATACTACTTATCAATAAAAAAGGAGATACTGCTAATAAAATAACATGGATGAGTGTCAAAACAATATGCTAAATGAAATAAGTTCTACATAAAAGAATACACAGTATAAGATTTCATTTTCATGAAGTCCCTGAATGGGCAAAACTTCAATAAGAAAACAGATTAGAGCAGTGATGGACTCTGATATCAGGGTGTTTAGAACTAATTAATATAAAGCATTATGCAACTTTCTGAAATGATGATAATATTCTATATCTTGACATGGATTTGGGTTGCACAGATGTGTATATTTACCAAAATTCATCTAATTGTGCACTGGAACTTGTGAAATAAACTCTATGTAATTTTTTTTCCTATAAAATAACTATAAACTAATATTGGACTCCAGCTAATGAAGTGCTTATTGTTGAAATGTACATGTATCTTCAATTTACTTTGACATACATCCAAACAGTAAGGTAAGTTGATGGATAGATGAAGAGAAATGCAATGAAATAAGCATAGCAGGATATTAACAATTATTAAATATTGGCAATAAATATGTATTTGTTTACTAAGTAGTTCTTTCAACTTACTGTGTGTTAGAAATTTTTCATAGCAAGTGGCTGGAATAAAGAATGTTCATTTTCACAAAATTGCAGTATAAAAGTAGGACCTATGAAAAATGTTGGGGCAGGCAAACATTATGCAAGTTAGGAATGAACATATTAAAAAACAGAATAATTGATACCTACAGAGATAACTTGAATTCCCCAGACAGGCTGCTGAAGGATGTTGGAGATTGAATGGATATTTTAAAAAAACTGTATTAGTTTGCTAGGGCTGCTGAAACAAAGTACCACAAATTGAGTGGCTTAAACAACAGAAATTTATTGTTTACAATTCTGGAGACTAGAAGTCTGAGATCAAGGTATTGGCAGAGTTACTTCCTTCTAAGGGCTGTGAGAAAGAATTTGTTCCATGTCTCTTGCCTAGCTTCTGATGATTTGGCATTCCCTGGCTATAGAAGCATCACTCCAATCTCTCACTTCATCTTCACATGAACTACTCCTTGTGTGTATGTGTCTGTCTCCAAATTTCCCCTTTTTATAAGAATGCCAGTCATATTGAATTAAGGCCTACCCTAATGGCCTCATGTCAGCTAATAACATCTGCAGCAGTCCTACTCCAAAAAGGTCACATTCAATATACGAATTTTAAGAGATTTCGATTTCATCCATAATAAACACAAATACGATAGAGTGGAAATGCAGTTATTGAATCAACGAAGGCAGAAATAGGGCTCTGAGCCATTGAAGTGGGTATTAAGGTAGGCATGGTAGGCAATACAACCTGCTGTAAATCTGGCGCCCTACTAGGCTGGGGATGTCCTTTTAGTGGCAAGCAGCTCTGGTATACATGCTTATTTCTAATTTTGCTAAAGAATAATAGAAAAGAATACTGTTGATAGTGCTGTAACTGCAGTATTGAGGGCTTTTTCCTTTCCTGCTGAAACTTATATATAAGACATCTCTACCTTTTTCCTATTGTTGCTCATCTTGCATTGGAATTTGCTTATGAATCAATACAACTTCTGCCTTACAATGCCATTATTTCCATATTGGCTTATCACGGTGAACTAGTTAGAACTTTACATTGTAGAAAAAAGGCTTTATGTATTATTCCAAAATCTATAGGTTTTAAGGGTAAAATTGAGAATCCATATTTCAGAGATTTTAGGTAATCTTCATTCTTTACATGTGAATTTTTACTGTTAACAACTATATCTGAAATGGGATTTAGAGGTTTTCATGTTCTATGCCAGACATCTATGTGCTATTTATGTTTTTACAAACTACAAACATGATTATTTATTCAGAAAAATATTTCACATATACTATAAAAGAAAGCAATTCAGGGATCTAGAAAATGTCCTTTTCACTATGTTACTAATATCTCATGTTTATTTCCATGAATTATGGTTTGTATTAACTAAGATTAAGAATAACCTCACCCATTAGGTTGATGGTGGTTACTAATGAGAAAATCTGGGCTCTGTTAACAATGCCAATTCAATCATTTTATTCACCATTTACCAATTCACTTGATTTTCAACATGATATAAATCTAATTTTATTTATGAATTGATTTTTACTTTTTAAAATGTTTTTAAGTAAAAGTGGTATCCTATTAAAAGACCCATGTTTTCCTTCCTTTTATCCGGTCAATGCATTTTAAACATCACATCAGTACAAGTATTTCTACTTATAGAAGCACTGTAGGTTATTTGCCCATCATTTACTAATGGATTTTAAATTACTCTCAGTGCCACATAAATTCACATAATCCTGTGAAAAACATGTTTGATGCATTTGAATAGTCTTATGGAATAAAATTCCTGTAAGCAAACTGAATGTTTATCCAATGATAAACACCTATAGAATTTTTCTTTTTTTGACCATGCTGCAAGGCATGTTGGATCTCAGTTTCCTGACCAGGGATCAAACCCATGCCCCCTGCATTGGAAGCACAGAGTCTTAACCACTGGACCACCAGGGAAATCCCATATAGAATTTTAACAAATTTCCTATAAGTAAATTGACGGGTCCAATGATAAACACATATAAAATTTTAACACATTATACCAAATATCACATTCAAAAAATTTTAAAAATCTACTTGTTTATATGTTCAACCAATTCAAAATAAAAATGCTTAATTTTGTAAGGTTTTTATATTAATAGAGAAAAGAATAATATTTCCCTTATAGCTAATCCTTACTTTATAAATACAAAATTTTATTATTTTATTTATTATTGGAACTATATACAAATCAAAATCTTTTCAATAGATCTAAAGCATCATTTCAAGAAAGAAAAGACATGCTCTCTATTCACACTGTTCCTGCTAATGTCACATCAATGATTTCATTATAAGCAGTTTTCAAATTTATAAAAATTATAGTTGAAATATACGTTTGTATTCCAACCTATACATTATTGTTTCCAAATATCTCCATTTAAAATAATGAAGTTGTGAGTAGTAAAACTGCATGAATAAAAGAATAAAGGTGTTATCTCTAATTATACATTTTTGCCTTCATGCATCAAAATGTTTTATAATTTACATAAAAATTGTCAAGCATTTAAATACCATGATGAGGTGCTTACTTTTTACTTAAATATATTTAAATTAGTATATGCAACCTAGTTAGGTAAGTCTGATTATGAGGCCCATACACTACATTTTAAAACAAAGTAAAATCTGTCACTACATATTGAGTTGAATGAAGAAAGGATTTAGAAATTTCAAAGTGAATCTATAGTAAGCTACTTTTTTATTCATATACAAGTTTTTCTTCCAATGATATATATCACTGATTTATATCACCCCTTATGTATATGATGTATATATACATATATTGTATATTTCCCTCTCAAAAATCTAGCTGACCTCTATGCTTTACATCAAGAATCTAAAATTTTATTTTTCTCTTACTGCAGCAGGAAGAATAACAATTATGGAAGGTTTTTTTGTTTTTTTTTTTAATAAATAAGTGCTGAGAATAAATCATTAGTAGTCCATCTCAACATAGTTCAAATACTAGGCAACCTGCTTTCTTACCATCCTATTTACATAATAGCTAAATTTTAAAAGATTCACATAAGATGATTTTTAATATACAGTCCAATTTTAAATGTGTAAACAGAGATGATGATTTCAGAAAACATAGATAGATACCTATGTAAATAATTGTGTTTTTTTTCTTATTTTATTATTTAAAGCATAAGAAATATAGAGTATTTTAACAAATACCAATATGTTCACCCGAAAGGAGTTATCAAATATGATCATTTTGCCACATTTTAGGCATTTCTGTTTTTAAAGAAAGTACTGACATTTTTGCAGCGGTTTGTCTTACTTCTTTCTGCAAATTAAATCACCATTCTGAATTCAGTTGTATGTTCCTTCCATCCATGTTTATTTATCTGTTATTTCATATATGTGCATTCATACACAATTACAGTATTATTATTTTAACTTTCCATAAATGGTAGGATTCTATATGCAATTGACAATTTGTTTAGTTTGTTCTTCAGCATTTTAAGTATTCTTTCATATTTATATGTATAGCTTTAATTCATTTATTTCACTACTATATAATTTTTTTTGTTGAATATGTTTAGCCAAATCAATTTATCTGTTCCTCATTGATGGATATTTGTTTTTCTGATGTTTTTCATTACCATAAGCAATTGTGTAGCAATCATCCTGGTAATACTTTCCTGTGTATATGTGCAAATGATTCTTCTGATTATAAATTTAAAAAAGGAATTTGAAGATTGTAGTGGAGTAGGTACATCTTTAATTTTCTTGAATTTGCTAATCTGTTCTACAGATTGGTCATGCCAAATCACACTGCTACCATAGTACAAGGAAATTCATTTGTGTCCATGTCTCTGCTACCATATAGTATGGCAAATTTTAAAAAATTTTTGTAAATTTGATGAATTTTAAATAGAACATTAATATTATTTAAATTGCCAACTCATTACTACTGAGGGTACGATCTTTTGAAAATTCCAAATGGCTTTGTCCTAGTGTCAATTGCTATCAGCAAATCCACAAAAAGGGTGAAAGGGCTAACTCCTAGCTACAGAGCAGTTTAGGAAATTTCCCACATATAAATATGTAGAATATGTTTGAAGTCATTTCCTTATGGATAGAAAACTGTCCCAAAATAATTTGTTGGATAGTCAGTTTATCCATTCCAATCTGTACAGTCCATTCTTTTTTCAGTGTATTTAATGCCACTTCTGTGATATATCTAGCTTCTGTGTGTAGATTTTCTTCCTAGCACTCTTTTTTATTTGACCTCTTGCGCCCTGTGCCGTATTTCACTCTTTGTTACTATAACATTATAATTATCCCAAATATATATAGGAAAGCCACCCTCCTTCAAATATTTCATTATTGTCTTGGCTCTTTATCTTTCCATATGAATTTTTGGTCAGTTTGTCAAATTCCACATAATAAGTCTTCCCATATATGAGCATATATTTTCACGTATATAAGCAATTACTATTTTTTATGTAAATCCTGTATCTAGCAGTCTAATTATTAGTTAGACTCCTAGATACAGGACTAATTGTTAGTATTAATCTTAACCATTTGTCTTTATGCTCTCTTGAGATTCTATATGGACAATTATAATTTCTACTAAACTTGACATTTACTTTCTGATATAGATTCAAGTTTTAATACCCTCATCAGAATTTTTGTACAATGGTAAATAGAAGTGGAACAGTAAACATATATTTTCTGACATTTAAAGCAAAGTATCTAGTATTTCACTAACGTTATCTATGTCACAGGTTGAAAACAACATTTGTTATTTTAAGAAATAATATTTATTTTGTTCTGCGTTTGAACATGATGGATATTGAATTGTATCTAATGCTGTATCTGCACCTATTGAGATGATTATAGGCTTCTCTTTTTTCTTAAGGTGTTGAATTATATTAATAGATATACTTACTTTAAATATATTTACATGGCTATAATAATCTTTTTTGATTGATGTATGCTTTATACATTGCTTGACTTTGCTATTATTTATTTGTAAATTTTGCAAATATTTGTGTTAGAGAAATTGACCTCTGAGTTTTCTTTCCCATTATATTCTTTTGAATTTTGCTATTAAGCTTATCAAAATCCCCTAAAACTGCTGTGGGAAAAATATCTTTTTCATTTCTCTGGAACAGTTTGCTTAAATGAGAGATTAGAGTTTCCTTGAACTTTGTTCAAACTTGACTGAAGATTCTCAGGAGCTGGTTAGTTTATTTTGTGTATTTTTTTTCTAATTTGATTTTCTTAATGAACATGACTGTACATTGGTTTTAATTTCTTCTTGAGACAATTTTGGCAAATTGCATTTTTCTTTTAAATTATCTATTTTATCTAAGTTTTCAAGTATATTCATATACATTTATTTAGAATATTCTCCTATGAGATTCTAATCTCTACTGTATATGATTTATGTTCCCTTTTTTTAATTCAGTTTTGATATATAATGTCATGGGTCTCTTTTTAATTTTCTTTTTTTTTCTCATTTTGCCTAGAAGTTTTCTTTGATCCTCATTGTTTTTCATTATTTCTCATTTCATTAATTTCTATTTTTAAACTTTTACATCTCTCTATTTTTAGAGAAAACAATGGCATTTGTTTTCTGAATTTGTTTTTACTTGAATATATATTTCTTTAATGTTAATTTAGTATTTTTTTGGTCAATATTATATGCTTTTAAGGTCAGAAAATCATCTAAGTATTTCTTAGTAAAATCCAGAAAGTTTATATGAATGCTTTTTGTTGTGTTTCACTTGTAAACATATATATTTTTTTAAAACATGGAAGACCTTTTTTAAATAAATGTATTTATTTTATTTATTTATTTTTGGCTGAGTTGGGTCTTCATTGCTGTGCACAGGCTTTCTCTACTTGCAGCGAGCGGAGGCTACTCTTCATTGCCGTGTGTGGGCTTCTCACTTCGGTGGCTTCTCTTGTAGCGGAGCACGGGCTCTAGGCGTGCGGGCTTCAGCAGTTGTGACGTGCAGACTCAGTAATTGTGGCACACAGGCTCAGTAGTTGTGGCTCACAGGCTCTAGAGCGCAGGGTCAGTAGTTGGGGCGCACGGGCTTAGTTTCTCCGCGTCATGTGGGATCTTGGCAGGCGGATTCTTAACCACTGTGCACCAGGGAAGTCCTGTAAACATATTTTAAATCCATTGTAGTTTTACCTTTGACACGTCAATTATTTTGTAGTCTTTTCTCAGTTTTCCCATGTTGTGATAGATGTATATATGAGAGATATTCTTTTGTGAAGTGAATTATGATCAAGTTTTTCTTGCTGTGTACATAGGATATCTGCATTCCTTATAAGAGAAACACTCCATGTTCACCAGGTAGCAGTAAGATACATTCCACTTTTGCACATTACTGTTCAGATAAAATACCACTACCTTGAAGTACAAACACCAATTAAACTACAAAATAAAGGAAGAGTACTTATGATGTGCTAAAAATTCCACAACAATGTGACAGATTAATGAGACTTAAAGGGAACATTTATTTTCCAACCATTTAGCAATGGATTTTTTCAAATATTTCATTTTTTAAAATCAGAACCTTTACATTAAGACAGTAAATTCAAATGGTATACATAATTAGGACCTCATTAACCACATTTATTTATTTAACCATTTTCTCGGTTATAAAAGAGGGATAATAATAGTACCTACCTTACTGATTTATTACACACATTGAATAAATATTCGAAAGAATTCACAAGAGTGTCTGGCATATAGTAAGCAATAAATGTTATTTATTTATTTATTTTTTTTTTTCACAATTCCATAGCTTTTACTTTCAAATCTTTACACTACTCACATTTTAAGACTTTATCAGATGACCTTTACAGGTCAGATGACCTTTTACAACAAGAATGTTATATGAAATGGATGATCTTTTACAACATGAATGCTATGTGAAATGGACTCTTTTATTCAAATAGACTTCCCATTACGTTGCTATAAGCTCTTGCTAGGTATATGCTTTTTATCCAGTTATTATATACAGTCTCCCTTTATTTATTTATTTTTAAATTATTTTTTACTGGAATATAGTTGATTTACAATGTTGTGTTAGTTTCCGCCATACAGCAAAGTGAATCAGTTGTACATATACATATATCCACTCTTTCTTAGATTCTTTTCCCATATAGGTCATTACAGAGTATTGAGTAGAGTTCCCTGTGCTCTACAGTAGATTCTTATTAGTCATCTATTTTATATATAGTAGTGTGTATATGTCAATCCCAATCTTGCAATTTATCCTCCCCCTTTCCCTACTGGTAACCATAAGATTGTTTTCTACATCTGTCACTCTATTTCTGTTTTGTAAATAAGTTTATTTGTACCATTTTATTAGATTACACATATAAGTGATATCATATGATATTTGTCTTTGTCTGATTTACCTCACTCAGTATGATAAACTCTAGGTCATCCATGTTGCTGCAAACGGCATTATTTCATATTTTTTAACTGCTGAGTAATATTCCATTGTATATATATACTACATCTTCTTTATCCATTCCTCTGTTGATGGACATTTAGGTTGCTTCCATGTCTTGGCTATTGTACACAGTGCTTCAGTGAACATTGGGGTGCATGTATCCTTTGAACCATGTTTTTCTCTGGATATATGCCCAGGAGTGGGATTGTAGGATCATATGGTAGCTCAGTTTTTAGTTTTTTAAGGAACCTCCATACTGTTCTGCATAGTGGCTGTACCAATTTACATTCCCACCAACAGTGTTGGAGTGTCCTTTTTCTCCACACCCTCTCCAGCATTCATTGTCTGTAGAGTTTTTGATAATGGCCATTCTGACTGGTGTGAGGTGATACCTCATTGTCATTTTGATTTGCATTTCTCTAATAATTAGTGATGTTGAGCATCTTTTCATGTAATTTTTTGGCCATCTGTGTGGAGAAATGACTATTTAGATCTCCTGCCCATTTTCTGATTGGGTTGTTTTTTGATATTGAGCTGCATGAGTTGTTTGTATATTTTGGAGATTAATCCCTTGTCAGATGCTTCAATTGCAAATATTTTCTCCCATTCTGAGGGTTGTCTTTTCATCTTGTTT
This sequence comes from Lagenorhynchus albirostris, assembly GCF_949774975.1. Taxonomy (NCBI): domain Eukaryota; kingdom Metazoa; phylum Chordata; class Mammalia; order Artiodactyla; family Delphinidae; genus Lagenorhynchus; species Lagenorhynchus albirostris. Next base: position 46,614,653 of record NC_083107.1, on the reverse strand, counting down.
ATGGTTTCCTTTGCTGTGCAAAAGCTTTTAAGTTTAATTAGGTCCCATGTGTTTATTTTTGTTTTTATTTTCATTAGTCTAGGAGTTGGATCAAAAAAGATCTTGCTAAATTCATTGATTAGCTCTGCAAACAGTGACAATTTTACTTCTTCTTTTCCATTTTGGATGAGATTCCTTTTATTTCTTTTTCTTCTCTGATTGCCATGGCTAGGACTTCCAAAACTGTCGAATAAGAGTGGTGAGAGTGGATACCCTTGTCTCATTCCTGATCTTAGAGGAAATACTTTCAGCTTTTCATCATTGAGAATGATGTTTGCTGTGGGTTTGTCATATATGGCCTTTATTATGTTGAGGTAGGTTCCCTCTATGCCCACTTTCTGGAGAGTTTTTACCATAAATGGGTGTTGAATTTTGTCAAAAGCTTTTTCTGCATCTGTTGAGATGATCATATGGTTTTTATTCTGCAATTCATTAATACGGTGTATCACATTGATTGATTTGTGTATATTGAAGAATCCTTGCATCCCTGGAGTAAATCCTACTTGATCATGGTGTATGATACTTTTAATGTGTTGTTGGATTCCGTTTGCTAGTATTTTGTTGAGGATTTTTGCACCTATGTTCATCAGTGATATTGGCCTGTAATTTTCTTTTTTTGTGATATCTTTTTCTGGTTTTGGTATCAGAGCAATGTTGGCCTCATAGAATGAGCTTGGGAGTATTTCTTCCTCTGCGATTTTTTGGAAGAGCTTGAGAAGGATAGGTACTAACTCTTCTCTAAATGTTTGATAGGATTTGCCTGTGAAGCCATCTGGTCCTGGGCTTTTGTTTGTTGGAAGAGTTTTTCATTTTTTTAAATTTACTTTATTTTTTAAATTTTTGGCTGAGTTGGGACTTCATTGCTGCATGCAGGCTTTCTCCAGTTGCGGCAAGCAGGTTCTACTCTTCGTTGCAGTACGTGGGCTTCTCATAGCCATGGCTTCTCTTGTTGTGGAGCACAGGCTCTAGGCACATGGGCTTCATTAGTTGCAGCATGCAGGCTCAGTAGTTGCAGCATGCAGGCTCTGGAGTATGTGGGCTTCAGTAGTTGTGACGCATGGGCTCAGTTGTTGCGGCACACAGGCTCTAGGGTGTGTGGGCTTCATGTTGGGCATGGGCTCAGTAGTTGTGGCTCACGGGCTCTAGAGCTCAGGCTCAGTAGTTGTGGCGCACGGGTTTAGTTGCTCTGTGGCATGTGGGATCTTCACGGACCAGGGATTGAACCCATGTCCCCTGCATTGGCAAGTGGATTCTTAACCAATGCGCCACCAAGGAAGTCCTGTTGGAAGAGTTTTAATCACAGTTGCAATTTCAGTACTTGTGATTGGTCTGTTCATATTTTTTATTTCTTCCTCATTCAGTCTTTAAGGTTGCACCTTTCTAAGAATTTGTCCATTTCTTCCAGGTTGTCCATTTTATTGGCATAGAGTTGCTTGTAGTAGTCTCTTATGATCCTTTGTATTTCTGTGGTGTCATTGTAACTTCTTTTTCTTTTCTAATTTTATTGATTTAAGTCCTCTCCGTTTTTTTCTTGATGAGTCTGTCTAAAGGTTTATCAATTTTGTTTATCTTCTCAAAGAACCAACTTTTAGTTTTATTGATTTTTGCTACTGTTTACTTCATCTCTATTTCATTTATTTCTGCTCTGATCTTTATGATTTCTTTCCTTCACTACCTTTATGTTTTGTTTGTTCTTCTTTCTCTAGTTGCTTTAGGTGTAAGTTTAGGTTGTTTTTGAGATTTTTATTGTTTCTTGAGGGAAGATTGTATTGCTAGAAACTTCCCCCTTAAAACCGCTTTTGCTGCATCCCATAGGTTTTGGATCATCATGTTTTCATTGTCATTTGTCTCTAGGTATTTTTTGACTTCCTCTTTGATTTCATCAGTGCTCCACAGACACAGTGTGTCTGTGTGTTTTACAGTTTATTTTTGCCTGTAATTGATTTCTAATCTCATAGTATTATGGTCTGGAAAGATGCTTGATATGACTTCAATTTTCTTAAATTTACTGAGGCTTGATTTATGGTCTAAGATGTGATCTATCTTGGAGAATGTTGCATGTGCACTTGAGAAGAAAGTGTATTCTGCTTATTTTGGATGGAATGTCCTATAGATATTGATTAAGTCTCTCTGGTCTTATGTGTCATTTAAAGCCTGGGTTTTCTTATTAATTTTCTGTCTGGATGATCTGTCCATTGGTGTAGGTGGGGTGTTAAAGTCCTCCACTATTATTGTGTTACTGTTGATTTCCCCTTTTATGTCTGTTAGCATTTGCCTTGTATATTGAGGTACTCGTATGTTGGGTACATACATATTTACAATTGGATTTTCTTCTTGGATTGATTCCCTGATCATTATGTAGTGTCGTTCCTTGTGTCTTGTAACAGTCTTTATTTTAAAGTCTATTTTATGATATGAGTATTTCAACTCCAGCTTTCTTTTGATTTCCATTTGCATGGAATATCTTTCTCCATCCCCTCACTTTCGGTCTGTATGTGTCCCTAAGTCTGAAGTGGGTCTCTTGTAGACAGCATATAGATGGGTCTTGTTTGTATCCATTCAGCAAGCCTGTGTGTTTTGATTGGAACATTTAATCCATTCACATTTAAGGTAATTATCGATATGTATGTCCCTATTACCATTTTCTTAATTCTTTTGGGTTTGTTTTTGTAAGTCTTTTTTCTTCCCTTCCTCTTTTATTCTCTTGCAGTTTGGTGACCATCTTTAGTGTTGTGTTTGGGTTACTTTTTCTTTTGTGTGTGTGTATCTATTGTAGTTTTGGGGTTTGCTATTCCCATGAGATTTTGATATAGCAGTCTATATAGGTACAGGATTGTTTTCAGTTGCTGGTCTCTTTCCCACCTAGAGAAATTCCTTTAGCATTTGTTGTAAAGCTGGTTTGGTGGTGCTAAATTCTCTTAGTTTTTGCTTGTCTGTAAACTTGATTTCTCTGTTGAATCTGAATCAGAACCTTGCTAGGTAGAGTATCCTTGGCTGTAGGTTTTTCCCTTTCATCCCTGGAAATATATCATGCCACTGTCTTCTGGCCTGCAGAGTGTCTTCTGAAAAATCAGCTGATAACCTTATGGGGATTCCCTTGTATGTTGTTTGTTGCTTTCCCCTTGTTGCTTTTAATATTTTTTCTTTGTCTTTAATTTTTGTCAGTTTGGTTAATATGTGTCTCAGCATGTTCCTTCTTGGGTTCATCCTGTATGGGACTCTCTGTGCTTCCTGGACTTAAGCAAGTGTTTTTTGTTCTCATGTTAAGGACATTTTCAGCTATAATATCTTCAAATATTTTCTGAGGCCCTTTGTCTTTCTATTCTCCTTCTGGGACCCCTTCTGGGAATGTTGGTGTGTTTAATGTTGTCCCAGATGTCTCTGAGACTTTCCTCATTTCTTTTTTTTTTTTTTTTTTTTTGCGGTACACAGGCCTCTCACCGCTGCGGCCTCTCCCGCCGCGGAGCATAGGCTCCGGACGTGCAGGCCCAGCGGCCATGGCTCACAGGCCCAGCCGCTCCATGGCATGTGGGATCCCCCCAGACTGGGGCAAGAACCCGCGTCCCCTGCATTGGCAGGCGGACTCTCAACCACTGCGCCACCAGGGAAGCCCTCCTCATTTCTTTTTATTCTTTTTTCTTTATTCTGTTCTGTGGCAGTGATTTCTACCACTCTGTGTTCTAGCTCACTTATTCGTTCTTCTGCCTTAGTTATTCTGCTATTGGTTGCTTCTAGTTTATTTTTCATTTTAGTTATTATATTGTTCATTGCTGTTTTTTTGTTCTTTAAATCTTCTAGCTCCTTGTTAAATATTTCTTGCATCTTCTCGATCTGTGCCTCCATTCTTTTTCTGAGATTTTGGATCAGTTTTACTATCATTAGTATGAATTCTTTTTCAGATAGATTGCCTCTTTCCTCTTCATTTAGTTGTTCTTGTGGGTTTTTATCTTTTTCCTTCATTTGCAACATATTTCTCTGTCATCTAATTTTGTCAAACTTTCTGTGTTTGTGGTCTCCTTTCCACAGGCTGCAGGATCATAGTTCCTCTTGCTTCTAGTGTCTGCTTCCTGGTGGGTGAGATTGGTCCAGGGGCTTATGTAGGCTTCCTGGTAGGAGGGTTGATGTCTTCCGTCTAGTGGGTGAAGCTGGGTCTTGTCCCTCTGATGGGCAGTGTTGTGTCAATGTGTGTGTGTTTGAGGGGCTGTTTGCTCAGTATGACTTTATGCAGCTTGTCTTCTGATGGGGAGACTATGTGCCTTTCTTGTTGGTTGTTTGGCCTGAGGCTTTCCAGCACTGGGGCCTGCAGGTTGTTGGGTGGGACTGGGTCTTAGTGCTGAAATGTGGACCTCTGTGAGAGCTCACTTTGATCAATATTACCTGGGGCTTCTGCTACCAGTGTCCTTGCCCCCACAGTGAGCTATAGTCAAACTTTGCCTCTCCAGAAGACCCTCCAAGACCCCTAGGTAGGTCTAGTCCAAGTTCCTAAGGAGGTACTACTTTGTGCTTGGTCTCAATGCACATGAGACCCTGTGTGTTCCCTCTGAGAGTGGATTCTTTGTTTCCCCCAGCCCTGTGGAGCTCCTGCACTCAAGCCCCAATGGCCTTCAAGGCTAAATGCTCTGGGTGTTCTTCCTTCCAATGCCAGACCCTCAGACATTTTTATGTGGGAATGTCCCTGTGTAGCCTGCATGGGTTTAATATTTTTTGGTGCAAGGGCTGTTTTTCGTATAGATGTCTGCCACCCTTTCCTCAGTGTATGCTGGCTGTTATCCCCTTGAAAGAAGGTATGACTGATGTGGTGACCAGAGCATGACCTGGATATTAAGCAAGGTCTCCCTTTTGCTCTGTGGTTGTCACTGCCCTGTCAGAGTTGGAGTCTGCTCACTAATTGTTAGAGTAGAGGCCCCCATATCTTTTTCTTAGCTGTGTTTCTGATCTGTGGTTGAGGTAGGCAGGATTGGAGCACTCCCACTGGGAGGGAAACCACTGAGTATTCCTCCTTTGGAGCTGTTGCCTGTGGGTGTGTTCTGTTGTGTCACCTTTCACCTGTTGTGCGAACTCTCAGATTACACTTTTGTTGGCATCTTAACCGTGGGTATGCAAGCAGTTGGCCCTGGTGTCTCAGACATTGTTTTCACCAGGCCACCAGTGTAGATCCTGAAATCAGGTCCCAGGAGTGCAGTAATCATGGATCTGGACCTGCTGTGGGCACTATGGGGGCAGCTCAGATTCTGGCCAGGCCCAACCCCCGTGTGTATGAGCCCGCAAAATCTACAGCTTCTAGAGCTAGACCCATCTTGGCTGCAGGACCACTCGTTGTCCATCAGATGTTCTATAGGTGCTGAGTTTACAAAGCCAGTTGCAGGGGTGTCAGTATGCGGTTTGCGCAGCTGTGAGGTGAGATTTTCTTCCTTAGTTGCACAGGCCCTGGGCTCAGCTGTGGTTTCAGCCCCACCTCTGCGTTTGGGCCACCCACAGGGGTCTGCTTCCGAGGCTGCCCCAGAGCACATGAATCTGCCCTGGTGAGGAGGGGGCATGGAGGCAGTAGCAGCTGGGGTTGCAGGAGTGCCCACTGCAGCAGGGACAGGGCATGGAAGAGGAGGTGGTGGCTGCCAGGGTCCTGGGAGCCCTGGTGGGGTTGGATGCACAGGGCAGCCAGCAGCCGCAGGTGTGAGAGAGTCGGCCCCAGCAGGAGCCCTTCCTAGTGCCTGGGGAGGCAGGGGCTGGTGTGTGGGAAGAGAGGCTGAAATGGCAACCCTGCCCCTTGTGCATCACTCAACAATGGCGCTTCGCTTCTATGGTGGTCCAGGTTTCCTCCATAAGCATTCTCAGTTGTGGATTTTCTTATTCCCATCCCCTCAGGCTGTCTCCTTGCAGCCAACAGCAGTCTTCTCCCCAGGTTTGCTCTCCAGAGCCCATGTTTCAGCACCCAGCCCCCGTCCACACTGGCAGACACACGTCTCAGGCTGGGGCATGCAGGGCTGTGGCACGGACCATCTGTGTAGGTCTCACTCTGTCCTACCTGCCACAGACCGGTTGCTGCACTCTTTTCTGATAGCCCCTGAAGCTCCCCTTCTGTCCCAACTGATGTCTCTGCCAGTGATGGGACTTCCCCAGATGCAGGAACCTCTCCTTCAGCTCTGCCCCCAGGATCACAGGTCCTGCCCTGCTTCCTATCCTCTTCCTTTTCCCATCTTCTTTCTTTTATCCTACCCAGTTACGTGGGGATTTTTCACATCCTTTTAGGTGTCCGAGGTCCTGTGCTAGTGTTCAGTCAGTGCTCTGTTAGAATTGTTCCATTTGTACAGGTATTCGTGATGCACATGTGGGGAAAGATGAACTCCACCTCCTCCTACTCCTCTGCCATCTTGACTCCTCTCCAATAAATGTTGTTTAAATAAAAAGCATATTTTAATATATATAATATTTAGCACCTCTTCTACAAAAACCTTGTAGCAAAACCAAATCAACTTTTTTCTTTTACAAAAAATTAAACTAAGCATAATAACAAAGTGAGTTTTCAATGCAAGCAAAATTTTCATAGGTAAGTTTGCTCTTATTTAATAGAAAGCAGGGTTGAAAGTTATGTATGAACCCCAGGAAATATATAACTGCCATGAAAACTGAGACAAACATGAGAAAATAGCTGCATAAAACAAAATGTGTTCTTCTAACTATTGCTAGTCAATCATAAGCCTTTTTCTTGAAGATTTCTAAGTCCTATCTATGTAGCATCAACCACAAAGAGACTATTCCTTCTGCAGATCAGACCAGTCTCAAATTGCATCTCAACGGTCTCGGGAATCCCTTCTGTCTTCTTTCTTCTCTTTCAGTGAATTCTCATTCATCCCATTGGACACTGATAGACCTGTCTGATAAAATAATATTTGAATCCAAAATGTTAGAAGATAAAACCAAACTCAGAATTGGGTAAAGACAATCAGAATTTGACAATCTTCAAGTGAATTAAAATACTGAGAGATAACTGAAACTAGGAAACCCAAATGGTTTTCAAGTATATCTATGTTTCTAAACTCCCAAAACACATACAGAAATATTCTGTTAAAACTTTTTTCGAAACCATAGCCATAAACTGAATCTAATAGCACAACTCTGAGGAAATGAATTTGGGGAGTATCATAAGATAATTAAGGATACAAATGCAACTTGAGTTTTCTATAAAATAGAGTTCATGTAAAATCATTATTTCACTTTGTGAACTACTCTCTTTCTTATGTTTCTCTGAGGTACAGATATCATTATACAAATTTTGATATATATTATAAGGGAGGTAGGTTGATAGTACCCATTCATGAGTCCTGTGGTTTAATAGAAGAATAATTAAGCTAGGAATACTGACATCAGGATGTTTTTTAGTGCACACACACTTCTCTCTCTCTCTCTCTTTCTCTTTCTTTCTCCCTCCAGTGTCTTGAGAAGACATTTTATATTTTTAGATCATAATTTCCTATCTGTGAGAAACTTAGACTACCTTATTTCTGTTGTTATTAAAACATTCAGATTCAGTAATTCAACCCTCCCTTTTTTACTGGAGTAAGTTGAAGTGTATGAAAAATAAAATGGACACAAAAACTAGAACATTAAATTATCCTAACCAGTTTATTATTCCTTGGGGAATCGTTTGTTGCACTACAACCTTAACTTACTATATGTTTTCTTGTTTCAAGAGAGTCATTACAGCTCCCCCCAAATGGGGGAATTCCTCCAAAATGGGAAATTGCCTTTCTTCTAAATATGCTGTGATTCCTGGTGGGTATAGACCCAAAAAGAGCTCAGTAAAGAGATTAAAAAGGCATAATTATGTAACTGTGGGTAATTATTTCAAAATCTACCTAAAAGAAACAAAAATTGATCTGACTGTTGAAGTCATTACAGGTCATAATTATCCAAGATCATTTATTTTTGTCTGATTCTTGTCTGTTTCTCATGTAATTCATGAATTATTACCTTTAGTTTTAATCCCTGTGTGGCAGACTTCATGCTTAAGCATATAGTAAAGTTATTAGAGCTAAGTGAACTTCGGGTTTCCATGAAGAAGTCAATCTCCCTAAAAGAAAAAGAGAATCATCTTTTTGACTTTTTAAATATTTTAATCTAATTGATCAGTTCTGGTACAGTGGAAAGAATTGTCTTCAAATAACTCTAAACTCTGTGCACTAAATCTAATTCTGATACTTATGACCTGTATGGCATAGGACCCAGTATTGAATCTGTCAGGGTGCAGTTTCCTCAACTGTAAATAAGTGATCAATCTAAAGGATCATTGTGATTTCTCAGTGACCCAAATTTCTGATTCCATGAAAACAATTAATTATACCTTTAAAATAACCTATACAATCTTGGTTCAGTTGTATATTTCAGTTAGTTTTTTCAGAATTCTATTGAAATATAAATTATTTTTTCTTGAATGCTGCTGTTTGGTTATACTTTTTAAATATATTTTATTTAAAGAGTAAAAGTAAAATTCCAATAGATTTTAAGCTAGATATGATTTCAAGATTTATGTCACATTATCTGAGAAGTAAGTTTAGCTAGGTGGATATGATTCGAATTTTAGCTTAAAGACAAATATTTGTGGCTTAAACTTGCATATGTGAGCATCATTTAGCCTTGTAACTTAAAACCAAAATAACAGTAACTTAAACAAGTTTCAGGTTTATTCTCTAGGTGAAGTTAAGTCCAAAAGTAGGTAGTACAAAAATGATACTGATGTTCATGACTTATCAGAAACCCATGCTCTTTTTAGCTATTATGCATACAGAATATGCTAGAAAGCCAACTATTATATCCAGGTCCAGGCTGTGGAAAGGATATAGAACTGAGGTCAAGTAAATATGTGTGTCAAAGAAGTCTGTCTTCCTTTAGTACTATCAGGGAGTAATTCATAAAATCTTCTTTTACATCTTACTGATCTGAATTCTGCCACATAGACACACTAATTATAAAGTAGGCTGAGAAAACATAATATTTTTTGTTTTATTTTTATTAATAAGAATGAAGAGGAGAGGAGATTTCCATAGGCAAACATTTGCTGCCCCATCTCTTTTATTTGCTTTAAATTTCCTGAAATAAAACTCCACCTGTGATGGTTTATGCCTTAATTTGGCTAGGATACAGACTCCAGTTATTCAATAAAGTGCTATTTAGGTGTTGTTGTAAAGATATTATGTAGATATGATTAAAGTCCATAATCAGTTGTCTTTAAGTAAGAGAAGATTATCCTTGGTGATCAGAGAGGATGTCATCAGAGTCAGTTGAAAGGCCTTAGGAGCAGAGTTGAAGCTTTCCTAAGGAAGAATTCTTCCTGTGGATTGCAGCTTCAGCTTATGCCATAGGGTTCCAGTGTACTCTTCCTGAGTTACAACCACTCATCTGTTAGAGTTGAGGAGAGGGATTGCCTATAAATGTGAACACGAGGGAGCTTTAGAGATGATGGAAATTTTCTAAATCCCAACTGTGGTGATGGACAGTGAATTCCCCAAAACCCACAGCACTGTATGCCACAAAGATTGAAATGTAAATTTAAAAAGGAAATAACAAGGGTGAGGGGAGAATCAAAAATGGAATAGAAACTGTAAGAAAGAGATCTATTTCTAATGATTAATACCACCACATTGAAAATGTGAGGAAGAGAAGAACTAACCTATGTGAATTTGGAAAACAATGTTTTGCCTACATATCGTAAGGCAAACAACAAAAAAGCTATATATAATTACTGTACTCTAGTTAGCCTTATTTTTTACCCATAGCTATATGAATTACCAATCCTGAAACTACTTTAAGTAAATATTATGGTTGAAGAAATAAGTAAACATATTGTAAATAATGACAGCAATGGCGCTCAGTGTCAGAGAAGGAAATTACATATAAGGAGAGTGGAGAAGCTAGGATGAACCTTGTGGTGTTTGATTGAAATTGAGGTATTAGTATGAACACACATTTTGAAATATACATATATAGTTAGATACAGAAAAAAATATAAATGTATGTGTATGCATGGATCAGTATACATACATATATTTTCTAGCTCCATCTTCTGAGAGGTCTAGAAGCAGGAACATCCCTTTAATACCACTCCAGTCATACATTCCATTTTTTAGTCACTTAAAATAGCCTCTCTTTCTTCCACCCAGGAGTCTTTGAACATTTTATTCTTTCTACCTGGAATGTTATTTTTCCCATCTTAACACTTACTAATTGTTCATTCTTCAAATTTAGTTCACTTACAAAGGTTTCTTAACCTCCTTGATAAGACAAAATCTCTGTATAATATGCTTTCTAAGAAATATAAACCTCTCTGTCAATATAGTTAAAACAACTTTAAGTTTATAATCCTGTGATACTTTGAATAATGTTCACTTTCCTTAATAATCTCTGGGATCTATGAGTATTAGGACCATGCCAGTTTTTGCTCAGCCACTGGTACAGTGCTTGGCACATCATAAGTCACCAGTTCATATGAGCTGAATGAATGGTTTCATTGAGGAGCAAGTACCCATGCCTCTTTGCATGTCATCCTCTCAATGTACATTTCCTGTTCACACTGCGTAAGAGAAAGTAGGGTTAGGTGAATTTGTCACCTGATATGATTTCCCACTCTTGAGAACAGTAGTGAAGCAATCCATTTCATAGTCATAAAGTTACGTAGCTTACCAAACCCTGCCTCTGGCTAATAGGGAACTCTCCAGGACATTCTGTTGTAGACAGGATAGTAGATTTCATGTGTTAGACCATTCTACTTTATGCAGATCTTCTTCTTATAATCACTTCCCTCAGACAGAGGTAGAAGCATGTCAGACAATTGGAGATTCATGGCCCATCCTTTATATATATTTTAAATTTATTTATTTATTTATTTTTGGCTGCGTTGGGTCTCCAACGCACTTTTGGTGCGCGCTGGCTTTCTCTAGTTTTGGCGAGTGGGGGCTACTCTTCATTGCAGTGCACAGACGTCTCATTGCTGTGGCTTCTCTTGTTGCAGCCCGGGCTCTAGGCGCGTGGGCTTCAGTAGTTGTGGCGTGCAGGCTCAGAAGTTGTGGCTTGTGGGCTCTAGAGCGCAGGCTCGGTAGCTGTGGCACAGGGGCTTAATTGCTCCGCGGCGTGTGGGATCTTCCTGGACCAGGGCTCGAACCTGTGTCCCCTGCATTGGCAGGTGGATTCTTAACCACTATGCGACCAGGGAAGTCCCCATCCTTTATATTTGAAACATGAGTTTTGGCCTTGACACCATAATTAACCTACTGTAACACCTTAGCAGGTCATACCACTTCTCTAGGGTTTCATAATCTCATCTGTTAGAAGACGTGGTTGATTCACACAGTTTGCATATCTTCACTGCAATATTCTGTGCCAGATGCTGAGCTGTAAGGAATTATTAGTAAGTTATTTGTCCCTCAAAACATTGTAATTGGAGTGCTGTATCACTGGCTGTAAAACACTTGGGCTTTATAAAGTATTCCAGTAATGCAAAGTAGTTCTGTGGTTGTAAAAATTTTATTATTGTTATAAAAATGAAAGTACTGGTTTATAGAGTATTGGTATATATTCTAATGTTAAAACAAAGATGAATTTTGAAATAAAATTATTTCAGTGATATAAAAATTTACTACTTGTTTACTTAATGTGCTATCAAAATATCTCTCATTTGCCCATGGTTACAACATTTTTCTGTAACCACAAAGGCAGACCCTACTATATGCCAGGTACTATGACAGATACTTGGAATTCAAAAATAAATGAGATTTTCTGCTGCACTCAGAGATAACTATAAGCTAGTAAACATAAAATATATGATATATGCTGATTCAGGTAAGTATACAATTTTATGAAAGCATGGAAGAGCAGAAAATAGTACAGCCACAGGAGAAATCAAGTTCAAGAAATGCTTTTTGCAAGAAATGATATCAAGTTGAATCCTAAATAATGAGCCAGATTCTGATCCACAGTTTTTCTGTTTCCCAGATCAACTTGTTTACCCCGATCCACTTTGGTAGAAACTACGTATATAGTAGAGCATTTCCCATTCATTTGACATTAAAAAATAACTCTAGAGTGTAGTCTATATTCTCATTGAAATCTAAACATTGGGGAGGGAGAGACGGAATGTAAAACAGAAGAAAGTAGAACATGTCTGTAATGAAAGATAACCGGATCAATAATTCCCTGTGCATATAAAAAGTTGTGGTTACTAGAAGATTTCTGATTCTTGGGGATGTCTAAGCCATGTTGAGTAAAATGAGGAATGATTCTCAATGGAAGTAAATTAGTGGATAATAGAGAGAAAAGGAAATGTATGTGTAAATGCCCCTCCCATAGTGAGATGGAATCATGTTACACAGTGTAAGTTCTCAAGAGTTAATGACCCAAATTTTTTATACACAAAAGTGTGAAATGTCTCAATAATTTATTAACCTGTGGGGATAAAAGTGACTATGAAATAAGCACAGAAGATGGTATCATTCTCTGTGACTTCTCAAAAGGCATGGTATTGTCATCCTCATAGATAGAAGGGAAGAACTGGTATCAGTATTTAAATCATACCTCTATGGCTTCTTATATTCTTGGCATTTGATTCTGGCTTTAAGGAATGCATACTTTTAAAAAGTAATTACTCAGAAAAAAAAATAGTATTTACTCAGATTTAACCATTGATGATTTGCTTGGAAATAACTTCCTTATATATTTTTAATTATTTCATTCATTCAGTAAATAATTGTAACTCCCCTGTATAAAAACTGGTGTGAAAAATATGAAAATAACTCAGAAGCTAAAAAAGAAATGGTCATAATAATAATGAAATGGTGTCTATGTTTTTCATACTTTATTTCACCCCCACCTCCTGGGTTTAAGGAAGGGATTGCTAACTAATCATGGCACTACTTACTGAACCCTGATAAAGTCTCTCAATACTCTTCAACATAACAGTTTACCAAGAGTTGATAAAATTGGTACAAAAGATCAAACTGACTTGCTATTCTTGGTCAATTTGGAGCTAAATGGTATATACTAGAGAGGAAAATTTCCCCTTGCATAGAAAGTTTCCCCAATGACTCCAATTAATTACCATAAAATCAATACTTCAAGGTGGCTTGTAATAATTCTGATACTAGGCTTAGCCTTAGGGTTTATAGAAAACCCACAACTATACATCTAGTTAGAAAAGGAGATAATTCTCATGGAGTAATTAGAAAGAACCAACTGGTACAATGTGCAATACAGATTACTAAATGTATATTTAGAAGCAGTGATCAGTTGAGCAAAATTGGTCCAGAAATGCATCAAGGAAACAGAGGTATGTTTGGAAAGGCATTTAAATCTGAGAAACTTGTGAACATGTTAAAACAAAGCTATATTTCCAAAATGAAGGGCAACCCTGAGAAATGCTTTCACTAAAGAGGTGGCAAAAACTGGTCTTCAGAAGTTTTCCAAGATTGCTACTCAAGATTAAAATTTCAGTCACATTTGCAGACCCATAATGGAATGAGTCTCAAAGATTGAGTTAGAATTGTAAATCAAATAGAAAATTCATATCTTTTAAAAAGTGCCTTCCATCATGGCTGTACTGAATGTTTTCAAAAAATGTAAGTTTTCTATTTTTGTGAAAAGAACACTAGCATTCCACATTTTCTAAAAAGTATCTTTGGAAGAATCTCAAGATCAAATTTATCAGACAGATTGCTTATTGTTAAGAGAATTTATACAATGACCTCATACTAGAGAATATGGTAAATGTTAGATTTTGTCTTTGCTTAGAGAAAAAAAAGAAAAGAAACAGCTCAAATAGCAAACAATACATAGAACTTATTATTCAGAATCCTTAAAAAGCAGGTGGAGAATAAAAAGAAAGGGAAGAGACCTACTATGTGCCTGGCATCTTGTCTGATATTTTAAATGTATAATCTTGTTTAATTCTAAATTATAGATATATTTTATAGTAAATGAGATTGAAGTTCCACAATGTTCTTAATTATGTAAAATCCACTCGATTTTTTTAGACCCTAGATGAGGTATTTACAATTTTAAATTTATAATCTCACTGAATTTTAAACAAGATGTGACTCATGGGCAAAGCACCACCTCAGCCACTAATAAAGTATAATTACTATGTTGGTGGCCAATGCCAGCATATAGATAATACTTGACAGAGAGAAGCTGCAAAGAGAAGTCAGAGGAGAGGTCATAAACAGCCAGCAACTTAGGAAAGGGGTAACGTTGGATGAACATGGATCAGTTGGAAGGTTATATAATATCTCTGAAAAGTAGTAGTCTTTGGCACTAGCTTTGCCATATACTAGTTGTTTTCATTGGACAAGTTAATTAACCTCTCTGAATCTTAGTGCCCTTATTCATAATGTTCATAAAATAACAATAATTATCCACACCCTCATAGAGTTAGGGTAAGAATTAAAGGAGATAATTCTTATATAGCTACTACTAGAGTGTTTGACATGTAAGTAACTTTCACATTAGGTATCCCACCTTGTCTTTACATAATTTAATGGAAGTTAAAGTAGTATAACAGAAATATCATTACTTTTTAAGGTTGGATACCTGAATTCTTGTATATGATCAATCACTGATTTTCTGTGTATCCAGTTTCATGCATAAAGTAGGAAGACTAGCACTCCCATTCTGTATCTCAAGGGGTCATTATTGGGATTAAAAATTTTAAACATCTAGTAATGGTAACCAAATGATAACCAAAATGCCAACGACATTTTTTACAGAACTAGAGCAAATAATTCTAAAATTTATAAGGAAACAAATGACCCCAAATAGTCAAAACAATCATGAGAAAGAAGAACAAAGCTGGAGGTGTCATGCTCCCCAATTTCAAACTATACAACAAAGCTACAGTCATCAAAACAGTATGATACTGGTTCAAAAACAGACACATAGATCAATGGAACAAAATAGAGAGCCCAGAACTGGATCCACACTTACATGGGCAGTTAATCTATGGCAAAGGAAGCAAAATATACAATGGGGAAAAGACAGCCTCTTCAGTAAATTGTGTTGGGGAAACTGGACAGCTGCATGAAAAAGAATCAAACTGGACTGCTCTCTCACACAATGCACAAAAGTAAATTGAAAATGGATTAAAGACTTAAGTGTAATATCTGAAACCATAAAACTTCTAGAAGAAAACATAGGCAGTATGATCTTTGTCACTGGTCATATTTTTTGGATCTGTCTTTTCAGGCAAGGGCAACAAAAGCAAAAGTAAACAAGTGGGACTACATCAAACTAAAAAGCTTTTGCACAGCTAAGGAAATTATCAACAAAATGAAAAGGCAACCTACTGAATGGGAGAAGATATTTGCAAAAGATATATCTGATAAGGGGTTAATATCCAAAATATACAGAGAACTCCTACACCTCAATATCAGAAAAACAAACAACCCAATTAAAAATAGGCAGAGGATCTGAATAGACATTTCACACACAAAAAAACACTAATTAGAAAATATATATGTACCCATATGTTCATTGCAGCATTACTTACAATAGCCAAGATTTGGAAGCAACCCAAGTGCCCATCAATAGATGGATGGATAAAGAAGATTATACACACGCACACACACAATGGAATATTACTCAGCCATATAAAAAAGAATGAAATCTTGCCTTTTGTGACAACATGGATGGACCTAGGGTATTATGCTAAGTGAAGTAAGTCAGACAGAGAAAGCCGAATACTGCATGATTTCACTTATCTAAAAACAAAATCTAAAAAACAAAGCAAATGAACAAACATAACAAAACAGAAACAGAGAACAAACAGGTGGTTGCAGTGGGTGGGGCAGCGGGGAGGAGGAAAGAAACAAGTGAGGGAAGATTAAGATGTACAAACTTCCAGTTGCAAAATAAATGAGACAGGGATATGAAATGTAGACTTTGGAGAATATGGTCAGTAACTATGTAATATCTTTGTATGGTGACATATTGTAACTAGACTTACAGTGGTGATCATTTTGAAATGTATAGAAATACCAAATCTCTATGTAGTATAACAGGAACTAACATTGTGTTATAGGTCCATTATATTTCAAAAACAAACAAACAAATAAACTTATTGAAAAATAGATCAGATTTGTGGTTACCAGAGATGGAGGATGGGGGGAGAGGAAATTGGATGAAGGAAGTCAAAAGGTAAAAACTTCCAGCTATAAGATAAATAAGCACTAGGGATATGTAATGTATAACATGGCAAATATAATTAACACTCATTAAAACTGGAAGAAAAAAATTAAACATATAATAGATAAGTGCTTTGAAATACACTGATATACGGAGTTATAACAAAGTAGTATTTGATTTTATATTTTTACTTTATTATTCTGCCAGATTTATTTAATTGAATACAAAGCAAGTTGATCTCCATGCACTCTTTCTATTTCTTAATTCCCTGGAGCACTTCCACAATGATTTAGTTCATTAAATTCTGTGACCAGGGCAAAATTTTCAAATAAAAAATGCAAAACAATAAAATAATTCATTTCAAAACCATTGGAATTTCTCAATAATTTGTTAGCAATAAAGACCAAAGACCATGTCCCCCAAACAGATCACCAAGCTATAATTCTGTCTGGTATTCAAATATAATCCATCAAAGCCAGTAGTAATTTGTCACATTAACTATCTCCTGCTTTCACCCATGGACATAAGTTGTTGATCCTAGTACTCTTGCAGAGTGTGAATGCAGTCTCAGAAAACTTCTTATAATGCACTATAGTTACGAAAACAAACTTTGGTCCGCTCACCCAATGAGCAGCAAAGCCAATCTACTGACACCGGGTTGGGGTGAAAGAAAGTACAGCGTTTATTGCAAGGCACCCAATGTGGGGCCAAGCATGGAGAACAGGCATTTCATGCTCAAAAAACCTGGAATTTCCCATTTGCTTTCCAAAAATGTTTTTAAAGGCAGGGCGAGGGAGGGGTTTGCAGGGTGTGTGATCAGCTTGGGCACAATTCTCTGACTGGTTGATGGTGAGGTAACAGGGTGATGCTTTGGAAATTTCAATCATTAACCTTCTGGTTCCAACCAACCTGGGATCTAAGTGTTGGTGGTCAGCATGCAGTTAACTTCTTCCACCTGGTGGCTGTTTTAGTATCTGCAAAACAACTCAAGGATATGGCTCAGGATATTATCTGTAGACTTTGAGCAGGAACTAAAGGTACTTGACTTTGTTTTATGACTAAACTACTATTATTTTGTCTTGCTTGACTGTTTCCTTTGTTTCTGCATTTTCTCACTTCTCTGATTGAATTTGCTTCTTGGAACTCAGGGAAGGCCTAGGACACTAAAGCTTTCTCACAAACGAGAGGTTGGGAACACCTGGGGTCTGCCCCCGGGTTGGTCCCACAGTGTCCTGCTCAGTTTCACTATTGGCAGCAACTATCTGACAATTGAAATTTGCACAGAAATTTAACTTTATTTTCTAGACCATTGCTGGAGTCATTGGAGGGCTTCATAGAATCTTAAGCAAGATATTTTAGGAGAGAGGATATCAAAGGAAAAGTATAAAAGACTCAATCAACATTTTGCCCCACCTCCTTCCCAAATCAATATTACTGAGCCAACTACATATTCTCTATCACCACCCTTGAGAATAGTTTTCAGGAGAAATATTTGATTACCAGTGGGAGAGAAATTTTGCTTAAATGATGTTGCTTCTAGAGAGGGGACAAATAAATTATACTTGGTGTCATTGCAAATGAAACTGACAGTGAAATATTGTAAAGATCTTACATCATCAGTCTTCCCATCTTTCAAACAAGGTATCTCAGAAACATTCCTGTCATTGCAGTTCAGCTTGAAAATGCTTTTACAGGATGCTTTTTCTGCACTTTACCCTTCCAGCTGTTAGTAGTGACCAGGGAGTACAGAAAGCTGAATGTACCTTGAGTAGACTTTTGCACAGCCAACATTTTGTTGAAAAGGGAAAACATTGGGCACACAAGCCATAGGTCTCTACTAAATGCAAATACCTCCAAGAAAAATGATATCAAATCCAATCAGCCTTATCCAAATATGAATAAGAGACATAAGCAGGCTTTGCCAGGGTAAATGGGGAAGCAGGAGAGCTGGGTCCAGACAGAGAGAAGCAGTGAAACTTAGGGATTAGAACATGGAGAGGATATAGGGTGTGATGTAAGTGATGAATTGGTAAAAGAAATGTTATCACCCAGTTTGATATTCTGTCCATGGTTAGGATTGCCCAAACTTATAGTATCTATGAAGGACTTTTTGTCAAACATATATGATAATTAGAAAAAAATTAATAATCACATCACAAATTTTAATCAGGTCCAAAGAAATTATACAAGGATCATTTGCATTTGCTACAGATTAGTTTTTATATAACATTTAGGAAAAAGTGATGTCATGTATAGTCTAGTTTTGTTCTTCTTTCTATAATTAACCAATGCTAATGTTAAATAAACACATGCTGCTGGTATGAATCTGTTATTAAAATAAAAGTAGTCAGTAAGCAATAATAATATCATAGATTTCATTTGCTGCAAAGCTAATTAAATTTGTAAATATTGAATTTAGACACACTTCCCTGGTAATCAAAGTGCCTGGGAAATAAGTCAGAGTCCATTTGTGTGTATGTGGGTAACATATATGTTTTGCCATGTAAGCAGTTAAAGGATTACTACATTCTGATGCATCTTTTATCTCCAGGAGTTACAGAGCAAGGGAAAGATCTGGTTTCTATTCATAAATGCAAGAACATAACCAGACACAGGAATAGTCAAAGGGAAAACAATTCAGTAAATGTTCTAAGAAATTATTAGACATAAGAAATGCCATATAGCTTATCAGAAGAAATAAAGAAACCTCAACAGCAAGACCATTTACAATCTCAGGTTTGGAATGAAAAAAGTATGCAGCAAAATTATTAATAGGGCACAGTAAATTTAGGTTAGTTTATTTTTTCTAATACTTTATTAATAGGGAACAAGATGAGCTGAAGATACAACTTTAGGGTGCTTTAATACACATCCCCCTTTAAGACAAACTATATCATTGACTTTCTCTGCATAGTTGATGTATGTTACAGCTAGTTCTAGCACACTGATTGATAGAATTGCAGTTTTAAACTTTACCCCATAAGTCCATCTTTTCATGCACTGATTTGGAAACTAAATATTGAGAAGAGAGTGAATACATTTTCATTTTTTTTACAGTAACATACTGCCCCATATTCTACCTTTCAGCATCGAAAAACTGAGGGAAAAAGAGAAAATATCATTATACCTTAAAATGATAGTATCAGCTTGAAGCCATATCATTCTTGGTAAAAAGAATGTATTTTGCTACAGAATTTGTATAGCCAAGCTATATCTGCCATACCTCCTAGCATCCGCTCCCCTATAGGAAAATTTAGAAGTGCAAGGGTGGTTTAACATTAGAAAACATAATAATATAATTCAGTATACTGGTAGATTAATGTAAAGATTTATGTGATTATCAAAATAAATGCAGGAAAAAAGTGTATAAAATTCAACATCCAGTTCAACATTTACTATATGCCAGTCACTCTTCCAAGCATTGGATATGTACCAATGAACAAAACAGATAAATGGAAATTCCTACCATCTGGGAGCTTACATTCTTGACAAAATAAAAAATAAACATAAATAAAACTTTTAGCAACCTATAAAAAGGAGAAAATTCTCTAAACTACCTAAGGGCTATTTATGAAAAAACTGCTAAAATTACAAAAACAAATATGAATGCTGGAAGTATTTTCTTCAAATTCAGGAAAAAGGTGATGATGCCCACTAATGCCCTTCTATTCTATACCATACGGAATGTTCAAGACAGTCTAATAAAAAGAAAATAAGAAACAAAGCTATTAAAAAATAGCAAACAATTTTAAAAACTGTCATTATCATAGATATAGCATAAATTATATGTGTGTAGAAAATCCAGAAGAAACTATAGGTAAACAGTTAAAACTAGCAGTTTAATAGGTATGAAAGCAATATACAAACTCAGTTACATTTCTATACATCAACAACAAACCTTTAGAAGATGAAACTTCAAAGATATGATTTAAATTGCAGCAAAAATACAAAGTAACCAGAAATAAATCTAAATATGTTCAAGTTCTTATAGAGACTATTGCAATTTTTATTAAAATATGCAAGAGAAAAATCTATGTTGATGAAGATACATATTATGTTTAAGTAATCAAAGGGGCATATTCTAAATGCTTCTGTTCTTCCTAAATTAGCATATAGATTCAATGCTCTTCGAATAGAAATCTTAATATGCTTTTGGGTGGATAGGTGAGGAGACTTGACAAGATGATTCTAAAATCTGTATGGAAAAGAAAGCCAAAACAGCCAAAGCATCCTGAAGAAGCAGGACCAGATGGAAATATTTGCCTGACTTAATGCTAATTATTATTATAAGCTATGGTTGTTAATTTTGTTAATGGAATAGGAAAAGACAAATAGGTCAATGTAACCAAAGGGAGCCCACTAAAAGACTCACATGTATAGGGGCAGTTGTACTTGATAGACTTGCTATTCTTTCCATGGGAAAATAATAGACACAAGCAGTAGGTTATATGCAGGAATATATATTATATATGCATAAATATATATTTTTATGAAAACTAAAATTAATGTAAAATTTGGAAATTATATTTATTTTCATGCCATAATAGGACTTCTTAATAAGACATTGATTATTAAGCACACAGTAAATATAGATACAATGGTCAAATTTGACTACTGTAAAATAAGAAACTTAAGATCTTGAAAGATACTGAATGAAGTGAAAGAAAAGAAAATGAGGATGAAAAGAAAATGAAGATGAAAAGGCAAGCCATGAACTGAGGACTATAACTGCAAATATATTATTGATCATTAATTAGTACCAAGAAAATGTGAATAATTCTGATGAATCTATAAGAAAAAATCATAGAATATGGGCAAAAGAAATGAGCAGGAATGCCATGTTTTGGCAAAAATGCTAAGCACCTGAAATCTCCACCGATTGTAGGTGTTCAAATAATGAACATTAATAAAAAGTAAAAATATTTTCAAAATTCAACCCATTGGGAAAACAGTTACTAGTAATGTTATCTAGTAATGTTCATTGCGTGTCTAAACTGTTTTAACACAGTTAAACACAGAAAACAGTTTAACAGTTTAACACAGTTTAACAGTTTAACACAGAAAACAGCTATCCAGTAATGTTCATTGCATGTCTAAACTGTTTTAACACACCCTCTCCTATTAAAATGCTGTAGAGAAACTCTTGAATACATGTACTAGGAGATTTGTAAAAGACTGTTCATGGTAATATTTTCATATAAACAAAAAACTGAAAATAAGCCAAACGGATAAATGCAAGGAATGGATAAGTTCTGACACACTCAATGAATGGAATATTATACAGCAATGATAATGAATAGGCTATAGCTTCGTATATTGACATGGGTAAATCTCAAATTTCAAGTGGATTTAAAACAGCATAACAAAGAAAGTACTGAATGTTCCATTAATTTGAATTTCAAAAGAAAGAAACTATGTATTGTTTAGAGATCCATCAGTTAGGTTTGGAAAGTAGAAATAAAGGAGGACAACTGTTGAGAAAAATTTAACTTAGTGGTGTCAGAAGACAGTCTTTATAGGTCTCACTTGTTTTTGTATGTCTTCTGAGCAGAAGCATTGATGGGTTTTATTCTGGAATGTTTTCAAGGAGGTTTGCATAGTAGTCAACCTTGAAAGATAGAGATAGTAGCTGCCTCTGGGGCAGAGGACAGATTTGTTTGCTACCAAGAGTAATCCAGATAATGTTTCCCACTAAAGCAAAAGTTGGGCAGGTTTCCCAGCAGTCCCCTCAAAGTACTGTAGTTTCCTGAGCTCATAATTATTCAGTTGAAAGGCAAACCCCCTGCACATGCAACTTCTTTCCAGCATCCACATCACTTCTATGGGACTCAGAAAGAAAGGTGAGATAATGGGAACATGAAGCTTATGTTGCCTACTCTGTCATAGTAAGACGTACCTTTTTCTTTCCTAATAATCTTGTCTTCTTCAAGAATCCACAAAACTGTAGCAGGCTAACTTGTTAGTTTGCAAGTAGGGGAACATCATTTTTCAAGATATCTTGAAAAGTGGTGATATCTGATAGGGAAAAGAAGAATGCAGTTGTGAACCTCACATATGGGGCTTCTGGTTTGGGGGAATATTCCATCTTTAAATATACTGTGTTTTGTATTATAGTTCTTAACAATTGTACATTGCTACATCACAAGGATTTACCATAATTTACTTATTTAACTAATTTCCTATTTTGGACACATCCTATTTTTGCTTTCAGCTTACATCTAGAGCTTCCAATTCATCCACTGAAGTCTGGGCTAATCTAGCCTACTCCATGAGCAGCTATAGAAGCTCATGCCAGTTCCTGGGCTGTATTAACACATAACAAATATAGCTCAGTGGTGACTCATATTTCAATAATAAAGGTCAGAGAAGGTTGGATACCAGAAAAGTTAAAATTAACTGCTATAACACCAGTCCTCATTGCAAACACAGTTTATTTGGAAAAAAATTACTGATATAATGAATATATATTGTTTTACTCCTGAGAAGATGATGATAAATGCTTATGACAAATATGATGTCTATACATATCATTCATAGTTTTATCTATCACTTCCTTTGGCACATGAGGTATCCATGTGCCTAATAAAGCAAGAGCAAGACAAATCATCAGGGGGAGTTGGAATGTAGTTTCAACTTTTTTCAGTAAGCAGCACCCTTTGGACTTTACCTTGACACCTGAGAGAAAGAAGAGTGACATTTTTGTTTTATGGAAAGATTGACAAGCTTCTTGGAGAAGTGTTAGATGATATTGACTATGGAAAGGCAACTTTACACTATTTGTGATCAGGAAATTATATGAATATAGACAATTTTTGGCCATTTTAACAAAATTACACAAGTAGAATTGAGTCTTCTGTTGTTCAAAACAGACGAACTTTGGGGGCATGAAACATAGGACATACAAGTAAACAGAGAAGTTAGCCCTTGAAATTCTTTTCATTTTAATGACACTGGCTATTTATTTCACTTAATCTTCTAAAGTTTAGTTATCATAGTATGCTCCTTGATAGAGGTCCCTAATGCTTTATCTAATATACTTAGGGCCAGGTATGTTACAGGGATTCAGAATTGTTCAGATTTTAGAAAGGTGATACAGTGCACATAACTATGTATTATATAATATCCCCATAGCATCTATTACATAATCAAACCCCATAATGTCACTGCAGTGAAATATATGAAGAGCTACACCAAGTAGGAAAAATAAGGACCAAGAACCTCACATCTTTGAAGTTTGCCATCAAATGAATCTGTTGAATAATTATGTAGAAATTTTTGGTTTATGGGCCTTTTTGAATTTTGGAATTGTAAGTAAAGCAGTGTAGATCAGTGTGCTATGACATACAACATAATGCAGCACAGCATAGCAGAGTGTAAGATAAATTATATGTCCTGAACAATAAATGTTAAAACAATAGTTGTAAACATCTCATGTATGACCAGTCTGTCAAAAATATTTAGGTACCGTTTGGAACTTTTCATTATTCTACACATTTTAGAGGACACATTACAAACTGTCAGATATATGTATCTCCCTGCTATTAAGTTGAAAGTGTCTGCCTTTAATTTAATAACATATTTGAGTACATCATTAACCATACAAAGAATATTTTTATTCCTGACTTTACAAAAGTAAAGAAAGCATGGCAAGTTGTGATGTATACTTTCCCTTGTTTTCCATGCTCAATTTCTGGTAAGTCAGAGAATATTCATGGATACGAAACAACACAGTAGGGAACAAATAGACTGAAAAGTGTGTTCTGAATCATTGAGATCAACATCCAGGTGGAGGTCTAGAGTGGTTAGTGTTCTGCATCCTACTCGAGGTTCTGTCTCTCTCTACTGGGTTAGACACTAAAACTGTTACACACAAGACCCAGATAATTTACAAAGCTGAGCTTTCCTAGGAGGCCCATTTGATATCAAAAAACACAGAAGCATTATTTTCAGCCTCAAAATCATTAAGTCTTATCATACAGGATTTCTTGGAATAATGCAACTGCAACAATAATAACAATAATAATACTAGTTGCCAAAAAATATTCAGCATCTCCTATGCATTAAGCATTATTCTTAATTCTTAGGATATTTGATTTAATGTTTCCACCACCTATATGTAGAAAATTATTAATATCTGAATATTGCATACAAAGAGGCCTGCCTAGAAAAGTAATGACCTTTACCCAGGTCGTACAGATAAAAAGGGACACGTTCAGTTTGGAAAGAGGTTCTGTATGATCACAGAACCTATCTGTGGTTTCAAACACTAGATTATTTTGTCTCTTTACTATGGAGCTACTTAACCTTGGATGTTCTTTAGTCAACAACAGGCTATCAACAGAACACACACATGATTGCTCTAATTGCTCACTTTACTTTAATTAGTAGCTTAGCAAGGCATTTCACATGTGTTCATAACAGGGCTAAGGAAAAATTCAAATGTTTCCTGTAATTTCTTGTTGAGTCCTAGTTTAACCAACAAAAGGAATAAAGTTAAAAAGAGGTAACTATCAGAGGTATTCCAAATTAATATTAAAGCATGTTAATAAATTTCCATTTCTAAAGTAATAAAACAGCAGGAGGATGAGGGTGTTGGCTATTCATCGAGTAAGTTGGACCTTCTAAAGTATTAAAGCAATAAATAAAAGACTCTGAAATAAGCAGTCTTGGCAGATAAGAAATAAAGTTTATTCAAGATAGAAATTATCTAAAACAAGAGATCAAGAAGAAAGAATAGAAACTGTGGGACTCCAAAATGTATGCTCTTCCTCTGTTAACTAATCCACATAATACTTTAGCAAGTAAGTAAACATTAATCTGCCCAATTTGTAGTTAAGGAAACTGTGAGATTCTGTGAAATTAAGTCATTTGTTCAACCCTCCAGCTTAAGTTTGTTGAAAGGCCAGAATCTCTAGGCAAATAACACAAGCTCATGCAATGGCTAAATTGATCTTTTGTGTGAACAGATATTATGGAATAGATTTTCTCAGGGATTGAAATAAGTAACACAATTTTGCACACACTCAAAACCTAATTCCAAAGCATCTCAAAGAGAACCACTGATAGAACTGAATACATTTTTAAGAGAATTTGTGTCATTGACCTCTCACTGTTTAAAAAAAATGATATTCAGGTGGAAAAGAATAAAACAACTTAAAAGGCAAAGTGCTAATTAGTGGTAGAACTGAGAACACAGGTCTTTTTGCTCCCTGTCCAGAACTCCTTTCATTTCTTTGCATTTGGAGTGTGTCCCCTAATTCTTGTCAGTTCAGTCACCATATCTTCATCTTGCACATACTCTTCACAGATACAAGTAAATCTATTATTAGGGAAAACGAGGAGTAGTGTAACATTTTGCTTTTGCACAAATACTCCAATTTAACAGTAAAGTATTTCTCCCAAATTTAAGTACAGATCTCGATGGCTTAATATGTTTTGTTAATTTAGAAGAAAATTTTCATTTTTTCTTGGTTGCCATTAGGATAAAAAATCAAATACAATAACCATTTTAATGTTTCTTAGTGGAAGGAAAACTTATCAGTATAGATTTTGCTGATGATTTGAATGTCCCTTAATGATGTGAGCACCTAGGATGAGAATAAAATGATTTAGATTCATAATAAGTATAAAATGTATTGATAAATAAATAATGGATAATAACATAGAAGAGAAACTGTCAAGAGTTTAAAAAAGATTTTGTTGATTAATATGATTTATGTTTACTGTGACTCCCCCCATGTCTAAACATGGCACTAGATAGAGAGATGAAGCTATCATCTCCCACCCCTGCTCCAAAGGCACACCCAATCCTGTAGAAATCTTTGTCAAATACCTACTACATGTTGGTGTCCATGATACTTTATACTCAAAAAAAGGTAAAAGTAGAAATAGCCATCACCAAATTTGTCAAAATCTGCAATTAAAGGAGTAGAAATAAATGGTAGTTTTCAGAATAAATCAACAAACAATGGTTAACAAGCTAGTAGAGTTACTGGTTAAATTAAATAGTGACTTAGAATTATTCCCTTAGGGAACTGTCTACAACATAACTCGTGACCCTGTTTCTACGTTTATATGAGATAAATCCAAGATATCAGTTTATTTTAAAAGTTACATTGCATAATAAAAGTAGCAATGGCCTTGAAAGCTGATGTACTTGATTTGCATTCCTAATCTCTCACTACCTATTGCCTTTTAATTAATTTCTTAGATCTTCAGTTTCTTCATTTGTAAAATGACAATTAAAATAATTCCTACTTCATAGAATTGTTGTAAGGATTATGCTGAATTAAATATATTACTCTTTTTAAAAACACTTAGAATAGGGGCACATAGCAAGTGTTATGTATGTGATTGGCAAGTAAATTATTCCTAACACTATGCTTATAGTTTTTACTTAAAAGAAGATCAAAAGTAGGGAGGGAGTGAGAAAGAACCAGAGAGAACACACACACACACACACACACACACACAGAAAGAAAGAGAGAGAAAAGTAGAGAAACAACTAAGTACAAAGCCAAGAGAATCACAATTCAGGAAATAGGGTGTTAAGTGTCCATCAATGCAGTCAATAACTTAGGAATCTCATCCTGGCTGTTTAGGATAGTAAAGATGGCAATTAAGGGATTACACTATTAAAATTATCTAGCTTACAGGTAATGCTGTTTCCTTCAATTTTGCTAGGTAGACAAAATTTGGCTATAACAATTCACTTTATTAGACTCAGCCAGGTAGTATGAACACAATACTCAAGATCATCTTGTATAGGGCCACAGAAATCACCAGATCTTCTTCTGCAAGATCACTCAGAATTCAGACACTAGAAGAATAACAAAAATTGTAATTGGAAAAATAACTACTTCCCATATAATTATGTATCTGAATTTCATGGGTAAAAATATGATTTGGGGGCTGTGCCCACCTTTAATTTTAGAGAAGTTTGTGATTTTCTTCAAGTAATTTGGAAGTTCAGGTAATAAACATTGAAAAAGTTAGTATTTCTTTCCTCCCCTCTTACCTTCATGACCTAATTTAAATTCAAAAGTTATTGAGGCATGCAAGAGGAGCCATTATTTTGCATATGGGACTAGAAAATGGAATAGCGCTACCCCTGTTGTATGAGAAAATGAGATAAATCCAAGTTGCTTTGCATTTATAAAGTATCAATGAGCTAAAAATCTCACAGTCAGATTCACAAAGAGAACTTTCTGCAAAAAAATTTTAAACCTCACTCTTCAGTGAGAAGTCATTTTGGGGAATACTTTTATCTTTCCCAACTCTCTTTCTCAACAAAGTCTCTCTGTTTTTCTCTTTCTGTTTCTGTTTCTCTTTCTCTCTGTCTCAGTTTTGAAATTCATATGACAATTTCTAACATGACCTATTAACTTTAAAGCTTCCCTGATAGCAGGAGTTCGCGTTAAGTTCATCATCTTAGATTTAAACCTCATGATCTTTTACACATTTAAAAAAGGAATATATCAGTGGTTATTTGAGAGAAAGAATGTAGTTATTGCATTGGAATTTAGCAGATATTTTCTATTCAAAAACCTTTCAACAATGAGCAAAATGTGGAATTTGAAAGCCCAATAACTCTATCCAAATCTACCCTAGGTTTATTAGAGAAAACAAAAATAGTTTACCAATCTGCTCTTTTAATCTACATTTCCAGCAAACTGTAAAAAGAAAAGCAAAACAAGTTGACACAGCAACAACCTGTGTGTAGTTGATGTGGAGCCATGAGGGTATGTGCACACTCACAGGATGTTGCATTCATCAGCTTTACAACCCTACAGAAGGCTTGGGAGACATCAGAGCATGCACTTGGCATATCTCTCTTCCCTGAGACCTTGCTACACCTCTACTCACACTTATCACTACCCTTGAGTGATTTAAGCATTCCCCAGGAGTAGTGATATCCATAAATTAATGTGATCACTTTTCTATAAAATATGCCACTATTAAACCAACATAACATGTTGTGTCACTTTTCATAGTTGGATTTAGTTGTGCTGGACAAGTCTTATTCTCTTATCCAGATTTATTTATGAGTAAAAGCATACATATTTGAAGTAATATATTACACCAAATAATCTCATGGTCCTTAGCTATGAAACAGATGGAACTCATGGAGAAATCACACCCTAATATTTACATAATACTGAAAGTAGGAGAGGTAAGAAAATGCATCCAAAGTTACAGTACACTGTGGTAATATATATTCTAATACTGCTTTTTACTCTATATGAAGAATTCCCAAATTTTGCTGACATAGCTGTAGGAAAGGTAAATTTTTGCCTTTACCCTCTCAGGGTGTTTTGGTTGTACCTGAGAATTAAACTCACATAAGACAAATTAATAGGAGAAAAGCATACAAATTTATGTGATATGGGAACCCTCATATGGGGTGCAGCCCCAGAGAAATGGCAAAACCTACATGCTATTATACTGGGTTGAACAAAGAGACACAATTGTGGAAAATTAACTAAACTGTATGCAGAGGCAAAAGAAAGATAAGAATTATTTCAAAAAGCTCTGTTTGTATAGAGAACTCTTGGCTTTGACTCTCCATCAAAGAATGTTTCTTTTCTCCTGGTACAGGGAAGGCACCTTTCACATGGAAGTTTTAATCTCCCATTTTCAGGAAGAAAAAAGGAAGTTAAAATGCCCTTCTTGCATGTGCTGTTTTTTTAGTATCTTTAGCTCAAAGTAATCCTGAGGCCAAAGTGATGTATTTTGGGGTGGTGTATTCTGACACTCTTCATATCTTAGAGGATTCCATAAAGATATGGTAGACAAGGACATATTCATAACAAATCTCTCCTAAAATCCTAATGAAAAAATGTATTATTTTTCTGACAAGACACACTCAAAATTACATCATGTAAGTAGAGATTTTCTTACTGATTCATATGTATATTAAAATTTTTCATCAGTACCTTATATTAGGAGCACATCACCATTCACAAATTTTTAGTATTTATAGACAACCCTATGAGGTACCATGCATCTAATTACTCAGTAAACCATATATATATGTATATATCCATCCATCCATCCACACAGAGGTACAATTCACACACACACGCACATACACACAAATGCTCTTTGCTTCCTCTCTATTCCCACTGCTAATTCATTGGTTTGGGCTTTCAGCATCTTTCTTTTTCTAGCCAATAAGCTCGTAGATGATAGCTGACCTCAAGACATTCTCCAACCAGTCCATCCTCTATACCTCTACTAACGTTAGCTTTCTAGAAAACAGTATTTATAAGGGCATGTTTAATGATTCTTCTTTTGCAATAAGATAAATTCTCAGCACCCTAACAAATAAGGCACACAAGATTCTCTGTAACTGTTCAAAATTCTGTAACAAAATTCTCTGTTCAGCATCTCCTGCTTCCCCTTCTCCATCCATATGCAGTTTTCTCCAACTGCAGCAAAGTACTTATTATTTCCCCATATATGCCCAGTTCTTTTGAACCTGTAAATTTCAGCAGAGATTATGCATTCCCTCTAGAAGTATTTATCCATGAAAACTCTTATTAGATGTTACTTTCCCAGCTTACATATCACCTCCTCTAACTTACATATATGAATGTATATGAAATTTTAATATATAGATTATTTAATATATATAACATTATAAATTTCAATATATATGTGAAATATTCTGTGGTTTCCTTCTGAGACTCCACGTAGATTAAGTAACCTGTGTAAGAAGTCATATACTTATTTTCAGTTTTTAGCACATTTCATAATATATTGTGACTAAGTGCATACTTGAGACTTCTGTCAGAAAGGTGGGTTTGTGTGAGAGTTAATTGTCCTAAACCATAGCTGCATTTACCTTTTGTTTCTGGTCTGGGTGCACAATATCTATTGTAAATGAAATAAAGCATACCTTTCTTTAAATTTGCATTTACTTATTCTAACACTTAGAAGAGCAATTTTATCTTCTTTTGCAAAATTTCAGTCTTCAGTGACTTCACTAGCAGGCATTTGGTAAAAGATCAAATTAAAAATGAGGTTTCACAAAGAACTCAGAAAAATTTGAAAAACTTTCTTAATTCCTAATAAGACCTTAAGGATGTTCAAAATGACCTTCGGGTCATATAAAAATATTATCAGGTTTTACAACTGGATATCATGGGTGGGGGCTGGTTGGCTAGATCTTGAAGGAGAAATAAGTGGTTCTGTTAAATTCTCTTTTACATAGTACCTGGTGCTGCAATAGAACCCTGTGGGTACCTCAAAAGCATCAAAAGAATGAATATATAAGGAAGCACTATAGCAGGCAAGATTTATAATCTTAATATGTTTTCATCCTAAGTCACAGTTAGAGCTTTCTGCACAGCACACTGAAATTTCTCCTTGATAGCGATACTAGTGAAAATGTATTGATGCATGTTTTAGGTGTCAGTTTTCAAAGTATAAAATCAAATTCAATTGACTTTCTCTTTGACTCATTTTTTAAAATTTCAGTTGCTATAATGATCATTGTTTAATGACTATGGCAGTGTTTAGGACATTGCTGTCAACATTTAGCTCATGGTTTGGCAACTTAACCAGCAACACCTGACAGTTAATTAGAAATGCAGAGTTTCAGGTCCTACCTCAGATCTACTGCAAATAAGAGTCTGCATTGTAGGACAGTAATAAAGACGCAGACGGAGAGAAAGGACTTGAGGACATGGGGAGGGAGAAGGGTAAGCTGGGACAAAGTGAGAGAGTGGCATGGACATATATACACTACCAAATATAAAATAGATAGCTAGTGGGAGGCAGCCACATAGCACAGGGAGATCAGCTCGGCGCTTTGTGACCACCTAGAGGTGTAGGTTAAGGAGGGTGGGAGGGAGATGCGAGAGGTAGGGGGTATGAAAATATATGTATATGTGTAGCTGATTCACCTTGTTATACAGCAGAAACTAACACAACATTGTAAAGCAATTATATGCCAATAAAGATGTAAAAAAAAATAATCTGCATTGTAACAGGATCTTCAGTTCATTCAAATGCACATTAATTTCTTTTAATTTTTATTTTATATTGGACTGTAGTTGATTTACAATGTTGTGTTAGTTAAGTATAGTACCGTGTATATGTCATTAAATTTTGAGAGGCACTGATATAAGCTGTCACCAAGTATAATTTTCTAGATTCTATTAGTTTGAAACTACCTAAGACTGTGAGGTTTAAAATATAAAACTGAATATTCAGTTATTCAATCATAACACACTAAAAGAAAGTATTTGCTGCTGAATTCTGCTGTGTTTTTGACCGCCAAATCGTAATTACCTTAATACAGTCAAGTAATTTTATCTGTAGCTCTCTTTGGATTACATTTCCTACTTTGCATTTTATCTATGTACAAGCCTCATTTGCTGAACAGTGTTTTGAAATACTTGAATATAGGAACTTATTTAATACTTCATTGGAACTGGAAAATAGTAGGCTCTCCAACATTCAGAGCTTATAATTAATGTTGTAGATCCTTGATTTATTGGAAAGATAAATCTTAGTTTATTTGTTATCTTGGGATGTTTATGTTAGACATTATATAGCAAGTTTTAATGTCTTTTATAATTTATATATAGTATATTAAGTACTCATAAATACTTGCTAAATATATATTATTAATATCATTTACAGTTTTAGTAATTCCATTCATGCATATATTCAAAAATATTTATTAATTATCTACTCTATGCCAAGTTCTATGTGCTTGGGGAACAGCAGTGAACAAGATAGCCAAAACCTTTTTTTTTAAATGGAACTTACATTTTAGTGGGGAAAACAGAAAAACAAATAGAAAACTACATAGTAAATTGCTCTGGAGAAAAATAAAGCAGCCAGAGTGATAAGGGGATGCAGAGAAAACAGGACAAGGTAGGGGGTAAATGTTGCCCCCATTGAGCTTAATAAGCACCAGAATATAAGAATTAGATTAACCTTAAATGTGTAAGATTTTTTAAGGTGATTGATCTACATGAGGATAAAGAACATAAAATTATTAATCCTGATTACCTGGATACAGATAATGGTGGCAAACCTATGAGTACTGGAGGGTTGGGAAAGAGCACACAGATTTGTTGGGTCCCAACTTGAATCATATTCCTGAAAGCATTTCCTTTTCTCTATATTATGTGAACCTCACTTTAAAACATGATTCAGGTATTATCTTTAACTCATATTGAGGAAGCCAATGACAATTCACTTATCTTTAGCTCGTGACTGATGTTTACTAACATAGAGGCAAGCTTCAGACTACAGTGTCTGCACTGAAATAAATCTGTCACCTACCTAGAATGTGGCTCCAAACTTACCATTAATTCATACCAGTAAGACATACACAATGTAAGAAACAGAGGCATCCTTTCTGCTGCCATAGTCCTTGAACCAAAATTTTTCCAGAATTGCCCTCAGGATTTTGCAAGTCCATTGGTTAGAAAACCATAGTGACTCATTCATTTCTACTCTCGGAAGACTTTCTGGGTTTATGGAACGGAAATCCATTTTATTAGGCAGGAATATAAGGCAAAGGGACAATGATGAATTACAACAGAAATCCATTTCCAGGAGGGAAGTTACCTGGAGTATCCAAAACAGCACACCTCATATGCATCTACACCCTCACATTATAAGCAAGTCGTGGCTTCCTCCCAGTTGTTTAACTTCAAGGCAGCTGGGCCAAGTGAGATGCTAAGCAGAAGGGACAGGAAGGCCAACAGGGTCACCAAGGAGGCACCTGGCCTCAACATTTCTAAATAGAGCACTCATCTCTGAGAATACTAGCTTTTCTACTTGATGTAGAAGAAATCTCTGCCTCCGTGTACCTCTGCTCACATATCAAACATTTAAAATAGCCTCTAGTGATGAGAGCCCTGGAAAATTCTTGAAACTGAGCATATACTAGATGGCAAATCTTGGCTTTACATATGCTCCAGGGAAAGTGTTCTGCCTTTGTTCTCTTTAGTACGGCACTATGGGGGCTATTTAGGTCTCCTGCCTATCTATCTATCTATCTATCTGTCCATCTGTCTTTCTATCTATCTATGTCTGTCATCGATCTCTACATTTATCATCATCATCTAGCTATATAATGAGATTGATAAAGAAAAGAACTAAAATTAATAAGGAAATATTAAATGCCTGAAATAATATATCACGTATTTATTCAGCAATTCTGTATAGTGGGATTACCCCAATTTCATGGAGGAAGGTGTTTTAGATTAGTTGTCTGACAAAACACCAGAATTGTTATTTGAATTCAGGCTTTCCAATTCATATATTTGTGTCCTTTCCTCCGAATGATGCTGCCTCAAGGCCAGACATTTGAGAGAAATCTAGACTTAGGTAGGAAAGTAGTTTTAACTTTCAGTTGACAGTCCCTTCAAGCAGAGGGACTCCTTATTATTTTAATATCAGACTTTATGAGAACTAATAGGTCATAACAGAATAAGACAAAAGATTGCTGGCTATGGTTAAGATGGCAATTGAACCAATGTACTTATTATTGGTCCCCCTTGTCTTTCCCCTTGGTTTCTGAGGCCAACTTGTTTTCTATGATCTTTCAGAGTATAAGACAGTCTATACTGTTGTGTGCTCTCACTTCTTCTAGATAATTATATAATAGATATAAGGATTAATTTATTTTGCTTCAGTTATTTCAGAGATGGATTTCACTTTTGTAATTTACAAGCTGATGAGATTATAAACCTGAAATTAAAAGTGTCTTCAGATCTTGGATTTTCTTTTTTGTTTTTTCTACTTTATTGCAGTATGACTGACAAAAACTGTATAAATTTAGGTTGTCCAACATGGCTTTTTTAATGGTGTAGAATGTGATTATTTAATATGTATGTTTATAGTGTGAAATGATTACCACAATCAAGTTAATTAACACATCCTTCACCTCGCATAATTACCATTTTTCTTTGTGTGTGGTGAGAACACTTACCATTTACTCTTTTAGAAAATTTCAAATGTGCAGTACAGTACAGGCATACCCTCAGAGATATCATGGGTTTGGATCCAGACCACTGCAATAAAACTAGTCACACAAATTTTTTGGTTTCCCATAGGAAAGTTATGTTTCCACTATACTATAGTCTGTTAAGTGTGTAATAGCATTATGTCTAAAAAAACAAAGTATATACCTTAATTAAAAATAGTTTATTACTGAAAATCTAATCATCGCCTGAGCCTTCAGCAAGTCATAGTCTTTTTGTTGGTGGAGGGTCTTGCCTCGCTGTTAATGGCTGCAGACTGATCAGGGTGCTGGCTGCTGAAGGCTGGGGTTGCTGTGACACCTTCTTAAAATAAGACAACAATGAAGTTTGCCACATCAATTGACTCTTCCTTTCACTTGAACACTTAGAAGCCATTGTAGGATTATTAATTGGCCTAATTTTAATATTACTGTGTCTAAGGGGATAGGGAGGCCTGAGGAGAGGGAGAGAGACCAGGGAAGGTCCAGTCAGTGGAGCAATCAGAACATAAACAATATTTATCAATTGTTTGTTGTTTGATTCGGGCACAGTTCGTGGCACCCCAAAACAATTACAGTAGATCACTTCATAGATTCCTGATCACAGATCACCATAACAAATATAATAATAATGAAAAAGTTTGAAATGTCACAAAAACTATCAAAATGTGACACAGAGACACAAAGTGAGCAAATGCTGTTGGAAAAATGATACCACTAGACTTGCATGATACAGGGTTACCACATACCTTCAATTTGTAAAAAACACAATATCTGCAAAGCACAATAAATAAAATGAGGTATGCCTGTATTGTTAACTGTAGTCACCATGCTGTATGTTAGATCCCCAGAACTTATTCATCTTATAAATGAAAAATGTGTACCCTTTGACCAATATCTCCCTTGTTTCACCCAGTCCCTAGCCCCTGACAATCACCATTCTTTCAGTTCTTCTTGTTCATCTCTAGTATCACAATCAGTTCCACAACATTTTCTTTTCAGAGTTAAGAATTTGATGATCAGTGCTGGCTTATTCCACAAAGATAAAAATTAAATAAATGAACAAATTGTGCTTGTTCATTATATTTACTACAAATAAAGTGTTGCTAAAATTAGAGTTTGAGAGATTTTCTTTCCTTTAAGATTAGAATCATTGACAAAAATGGTAGTGCAATTTATCCATGAATACATTTTATTAAAAAGGTGATTAATACATTCATAAATTAAACAGTGTTATAAGATTTAGAAAATGAAAGAGACATTAAATATTATATAATCCATTATTTACTTAAAAGGAAAATGAGACCAAGCCCACTTATGTGATTAACCCAAAATCACGTAGAAAGTTTATATAAGAGGTAACTTCTAGCCCAAAATTTCTGAATTTCTCTCCAACATCTCTCAAAACACTGATTTTCTTCCCTTCCCTTCACCCTATTTTCTTGATTCACAGATATAACAAAATAGCAAATTTTAATTTTGCTTCTGTTTCCTACCATCATAAATCTAAAAATAGATGGAGGTCACATATATAGTAGATTTGCTCAACTTGGATATGCACCTTGATTTTCAATGAATTATGAAGACATCCTGTAGTCAGACACCTGCAGGTGAACCACATGCCTTCCCTGCTACACTTCAGGGTTGCGGTTTCTGGAATGAACATCGGAGTAGCAGTCCTCCACTGTGGCGGGCAATAGAGAAGAGGACTTCAGCAAAAAGAATGACTGACTCAGGAAGGGTTGGGCCACCCTTGGCTCTCAACTCTGCCCTGTCCATAATAAGATGTTTGCATCAGGATGAATGAGCTGATGCTCACTTATCCTCCTGATCTTTGCCAGCTACTCGTGGCCATTACTGAGC
Source organism: Lagenorhynchus albirostris (assembly GCF_949774975.1). Lineage (NCBI taxonomy): Eukaryota > Metazoa > Chordata > Mammalia > Artiodactyla > Delphinidae > Lagenorhynchus > Lagenorhynchus albirostris. The sequence goes on along the minus strand of NC_083107.1, from coordinate 46,578,601 downwards.
CGGGACAAGAAAGTTAAACTCCAAATTCTTTAATCCAGCCTTGACACAAAGCCCAGTTTGTCTAGTAGTAAAACATTGCCTGATGTAACCTTTGTATTAGAGGAAGCATTTTGAAAATGTATTTACTTTTTGAATCCATTAGGTTATTTTCTATAAATTTGTTGCCTCAGGTAGAAAAAGAAGATATGATTCTAAAACTTTAGCTAGCTATACTAAATGCAGTGATTCTGAAACACAGTGACTCTTTTTTTCTCCTATTATGTCAGATTTTTCGTGGCTATTTTTATCATACAATACTGACTTACCAGGTTTTAAAGGGTAGTACAATTTAAACAACATAATAACTTTCCCATGATCAGACCTAGTATTATAAAAATATTGTTTAAAAAAGGAATACATGTTCAATTCAGGAAATAAATATAAAAAGGCACAAAAGGAAGGAATTCTCTAGACATAAAACTCACATTCTGGCTTTGAAAATATTTGTACACATTTGTGTATGTATGCCTCTGTGTGTCTTTCTTTTAAAAAAAATCAAAGCATCATGTACAAAATCTGCTTTTCTTCATTCAGTACTTTATAGTGATTATTTTCCCACTTCTAAAACTATACCTTTATACCATTTTAAAGTGTATTTTATAAAGTGTTCCATTAAAGTAATTTATTTTAGCAATTCCCTGTTTTTGGACATTTATATTGTTTCTGATTTGCACTACTATAGATAATGATTGTTAAAATTACATTTATATTTGTACAGCTCAGAGTAAATTACTATGAAGGCGTGGTATGTCATAAGGTATACGTACTTTTATCTTCAAAGATTTTATACCATCTTATGCTTCTACTGCTCAAGGACTCTTGTTTATTTTCTTGTTTAAATAATGTTTAACGGATGTCAATCTTGTGCCAAGGCACATGCTGAGCACTAGGGAAAATGGGTTTAATTTAAAATAAGAAAATAGACAAAGTCTCAGCCATGTGGATGGAAACACAGTCTAACAGGGGATAGGTGATTAATCAACTGATTACACTTTAATATGTACTATGAAAACAGAGTAAGACTGTATAAGAACATTTAACAGAGAGACTTTACCTAGTTAAAGGACAAGATATGTTTCCCTGAAAAACTGACAGTCAAGCCAACATCTGCAGGATGAATAGAAGGATGGATTAGTCAGTTTAAGTGAGAAAAGGCTACAGAAGAAAGAATTCCAGGAGGAAGGAGCAGTCATACATTTGCTAAGACTTAAGACAGTTTACAACAGAAAAAAAAAGTGACAATATTATTAATTGTAAAGTTAGCATTTTCCCACCACTCAGAGAATTGGAGGATTTTGAAAAAACTAAATCAGTTATAAGGAAGAAGGAAGCTGTCTTTTCTTTGTATTATGTGTGTATATTTAACCCTACTACAATGCACACAAATTTTTCTTTTATGTATGTTTCTTCGATTACTGGTGCAATTTAGTCATTTAAGTTATCTGCAAATGTCCTATGCCAGTATAAATTTTTAAAAGTCCTATATCAGTATAAATTTTAAAATAATTTTCATATTGATATGTGAGTTACTTATGCAAATATATTGACCTTTTGTCATATTTTATAAGTGTTTTCACTCTAGATTACAAGGCAAGATCGTGTTGTTTTTGATATACAGCATTTTACTTCATGCAGTCAAGTCTATCCTACTTTTCCTTTATGCTTTATGACTTAGATGTTATACTTAACCTTTCCCTACTACTATTACACAAACAATATTAGCCTTTCTTGAATTTACTGCTAGAGGTAACTTTTTTAACCTGCTAAAAGGAATTTATACTTCTCCGAAGGAAATTTAATCTTTAGTTACATACTTAGGCATTATTAACCACATGATCTTATATATGGCTGTCCCTTTATAATCCATGAAAATTATCAAGCAACTTATAATCATACATGTGGCAAATGGTTTTAAAACTAACACCACTCAGTAAGTCTATACATACACATAACCCAGGGTTACTCTTCACACCATGTGTTGGCACATACTTCCGTTGATCCATCCACACTTAGTCTTGGTGGAAGATTTGCATGAACAGCCTATCAGGTAGTGATGGAAAGAAACTAAGCTCCCTGCCAAGGATCTTGGGTTCTATCTCAGGTCTATCATCAATATTGTAAAATTTAGGTGAGTTTGACGTTTGAGCTGCTAATTAAAGACAAATTAAAACCATGTCTCACTTATTGCAAGAATTATACTACATTAACTAATTAACTCAACAGGCATTCAGTGATTTCTATTTCACATCTACAATGCTTGTCTCATGAGAATGTGCATATATTAAGAAAAATTCATATACTTGAGAAACATAGTGAAGGCTTTTAAAATAATCATTTGCATCAACGTTTGATGAGAGCTATATAAGAGATGAACTCTGGGGGGCTTCCCTGGTGGTGCAGTGGTTGAGAGTCCACCTGCAGATGCAGGGGACACAGGTTCGTGCCCTGGTCCAGGAAGATCCCACATGCCGCCGAGCGGCTGGGCACGTGAGCCATGGCCGCTGAGCCTGCGCATCCGGAGCCTGTGCTCTGCAACAGGAGAGGCCACAACAGTGAGAGGCCCGTGTACCACAAAAAAAAAAAAAGATGTACTCTGGAAGCTGAGGGAGCACAGATGAGGAGTACCTGGATCAGTCAGTGAGAGCTAAGAAAACCTTTACAGAAGAGCTGATGCCTTGGCTGAGGGCTCCAAAAAGAGCTAGAGACAGACTCTTGAAGAATAATGTGATATGGTGTGTTTTGCCAATATCCTGTTATAAGAGATAACGTACTGTTTCAGAATCGCAAATAAATCCCTATGGGTAGAGGGGGGATGCATGGTTTGTACAGAGGCTAGAGAGCTCTGGAGGTCTTTGTATGACAGGTTCGGTAGTTTGGACTCCAAATACTATGGAGAGTCACTGAAGATTTTTAGCTGCCAAGTCACATGTTCAGAAGGACAGAGACAAAGTTACTTTCAAAAGTAAAAAAGGTCTGTGTCTTTATTCCCGTCTTGCCCCTAGGTTCTTCATGACCTTTTTTTTTTTTAGATTCCATATATATGTGTTAGCATATGGCATTTGTTTTTCTCTTTCTGACTTACTTCACTCTGTATGACAGATTCTAGGTCCATCCACCTCACTACAAATAACTCAATTTGGTTTCTTTTTATGGCTGAGTAATATTCCATTGTATATATGTGCCACATCTTCTTTATCCATTCATCTGTTGATGGACATTTAGACCTACTGGAGAATGGACTTGAGGATACGGGGAGGGGGAAAGCTAAGCTGGGACAAAGCGAGAGAGTGGCATGGACATATATACACTACCAAACGTAAAATAGATAGCTACTGGGAAGCAACCACATAGCACAGGGAGATCAGCTCGGTGCTTTGTGACCACCTAGAGGGGTGGGGGATAGGGAGGGTGGGAGGGAGGGAGATGCAAGAGGAAACAGATATGGGGACATATGTATATGTATAACTGATTCACTTTGTTATAAAGCAGAAACTAACACACCATTGTAAAGCAATTATACTCCAATAAAGATGTTAAAAAAATAAAAATAAAAAGTAAAAAAGAGCACACAGCTAGAAGATGTTAATGTCTTCGTCACCAAATCTGGAAATTTTGAAGAGCGTCCAGGAAAATAAAAGCCTGACTCTTGAAGAATAAGAAAATCCACAATATAAATAGCAATGATTTAATAATTAGATTTAAACAGAAGGCTGGCTTCTAAAATTGTTATGCAAATTCTAAAGTACTTATAGAAAAAATAAACAAGCAAGAAGATTCAGGAAGACTCTGAAAAATAAATCACAGTAATTAAAACAGTGTGGTAAAGATAAATAAATACATATATAGACCAAAAGAACAGAGGAGAAAGACTGGGAATAGCCCAGATGAATACGAAATTTTTTATTTAAGAAAGGCAATATCTTACATTAGTAGCGTTAATATGGATTTGTGAATAAATGATCCAAGGTCAACTGCGTTAAGAATTTAGATCCATATCTCAAGAAATAGGTAAACTGCAAATTAATAAAAGATTTAAGTGTAAAAACATAACACCATGCATGTGCTTGAGGAAAATATGAGTGAACCATTTTATAACCTTGCAGTAGGGAAGGATCATGACCCAAAACCTAGAAACCACAAAATTACAATCTAACAAATAAACTATAAGTACATTAAAAAAAAATTCTGCATAGCAAAAACTATTACTGCAAAATCAAAATAAGAATATAAGACTGAAAAAGTTTTATATCACAGAAAAAAAGATTACTATCCATATATATGGATATATATATTCCCACGAAATCAATAAGAAAAAGACCAATAGATCATTATATAAAAGAACAAAGTATATACATAGTCCACAAGAAAAAATATATATATATAAATTGTTCTTCAGCAGATGAAAAGGTGTTTAACTTCTCTCCAAACAAGAGAAATGCAAAAATCCAAAAGGTTGACCACACAATCTGTTGATAGGACAATGGAGAAAACATACTCTCATAACCTGTTGGCAAGAATGTTAAGTTGAAACAACTTCTCTGCGGGAAAATTTGGCAACATCTCTTGAAATTACAACTGCATCATCCTTTGATTTTGCAATCCTGCTTTGGGGAATCTCTTCTGTAGATATTCCTGAACAAGTGCAAAATAACAAATGTATAAGTTTAATCATCTGGCATCTTTTTCAGTGTAGCAAACTTGCATTTTCTAGAGTTTGAAAGCAAGCTAAAATTTAGGGTACAACTACACATCAAAATTATGCAGCATTTAAAAAAATGAGGAAACCCTCTCCGTCTTGATGGTAAATTATCTCTAGAATGTATTCTTAAATTTTAAAAAATGTTTTAGGACAGTATATAAGAAAAGGGGGAAGAGAATATATAGTATTTCTTAGAATTTACATAAATAAACACTGAGAAAATACACAAGAAACTAAAAATGGTTATGTAGGGAGTGAGTGTGATAGAATAAGACAGATTAGAACGAGACTTCTCCTTCTGTACCATTTTATATTGCTTTGATTTTTACATGAACTGTTCAAAATATAAAATTTCTCTATAGTAAAATATGGCCTAAATAAAAACACTATTACATATACACATATAAAGTTTACAGAATTTATAGACAACTGAAGTAAATAAATAGTATTATAAAACAGAAAGAAGATCCATAACTTATTTTTTTAAGTATTTACCTTTGTAAGTGCTTCATGATGGAATAACTTCAGATTTTCACTACAATCATAAAATAATAAATATAGCTGCCTTCTATATCAGTTTAGCCACTAGTCTCTCGAGTATGGGTGGATGGTAAAACATAATAATATATATCATAACAATGGTAACATAGCTTTGAGGTTGCATGGGATTGAAAATAGCTGTTCACCTTCTGCATATCACTAATTTGAGGTTCCAGAAAGTTTCCATTTGTATATTATTAATATAGTAGTGATGGAAAGTGTCAGTAGCTGTGTGGTTTTATTAAAAACAGTTTAATTTTTATTGTTGCTCTGAGAAGTTCATTTTGGTTTATTTTTATATACTTTATGAGAATTGTAAAGTGCTGTATAGAAAACCAACCAAGGCTAAACTCAGTAGCGTCATCAGTCACTTGCTACTTGTCAGGCCCTGTGTGTTCTGCTGTAGTATTCAAAGTTGTGCCTGTGAGAAATGGGGCTTAACCTTGGAAGTTAGAGCAATTGAATACTCAAATGGATTTGACTACTTTAGAAGTCTTTCAAAAGCCTTTAAGATTCTTCTGGTAACAAAACTATTTACTTATACAAGCTTTAACTCTGAAATGAATGGAAGTGACAGACTTGGATAGAAACCATCAAAAGTACTATCAAAAGTGCCAGCCCATGAATCACAGACAACTACAAAGGAACAGACAAGAAAACAACCATGTCTGTGGTTTTTATGAGGAAGGGGTGCTGGATGATTAAGAAACCCATTCTGCCTAATATTACCTCAGATTTGGGGTGGAGAAAGGAATGAATGCTCAAAACAAGAAAATAGAAGAGATTAAATTCTTCAAATTATCAGTATGACAGAGGAAGGAAGGAGGAGGTGGGAACAGTAATTCTTCAGTACATATTCAAATAATTCATTGAGCTTTCTAGGACAAATAGAGCTAATTGTAGGAAAAGATCAAAGTTATAATCCAGTAGCCTGTTGCTTTTCATTTGGCCTTCACTTTTTTGTTCTTTTTAAAATAAGTCTTTTAAAAAGCATGGGGTAGCAATATTAAAGACCTTGGCAAAGAAAATCAGTAATTTAGGGCTTGATGTACCAGCAAGTAATGGACTAGCTGAAGGATTCTAAAACAGCTGCAACTTGCCATCTTATACAGGGTAGGGGGTTCTGATCAGCAATTAGATTTGTCATATCAATTCCTTGTACCTAGGTTTTGTTGTTGTTTTCTTGCCTGCTTGCCAGTAAAGAATCAAAGAACAAAATTTCTTGGAAAAACATAAATAAATAAGTAGTTTTAAATCACTACTTCTATCTTTTGCTTTTAATTAAGTGTTATTAGCCAAGAGAAGATTTTTGCATCTAGTCACTATATGAGGATTTAAAATGAAATCAATGATACTCTATAGTGACAGATGGAACTTCAATGGTTTACAGTGTGAGAAAGTTGAGGGGTTTTAGTGCACTGAATTTTAATTTAGTAGTTTTAAAAAAAATAAGAATTTGAAAAACTGGGTTGAAAAGTACTCATTTCTTTTAATGAAATGAATGATTGCAAAACTGTATGGCTTGGGTAATTTTTAACAATTTAAGGCATTTCTAATTCATACTGAATATAGAGAGAATAAATAAATTGAGCTCAGTTCAGAATAATTTTATGTAAAACCTTCTCTACACAGATAACAATGCACCTCACCATAGTTGTCATTCTCTTTGCCATTGAGCTCTGATTTTTGAGCTCATGTCATGTGCTACAGTTAGTCTTTGTAGATTTATTTATGTGTTTACCTGTTTATTGTCTCTTTCTCCCTGTAGACTGAGAGGTGCACGACGGCAGGGATCACTTCTGTTTTCTTCATGATTGAGGATTTGGCATAGGGTAAGTGCTCAGTAAACATTTGTTGAGCGTACCAATCAAGCAAGCAATACAACAATCAGAAACAACGTTTTTATCTTCTATTTGGAATCAAGGTGTGAGATCACATAACTGACGCTTTGGAGGTAAGCTTCCCAAGAAGTTTTGGTCACCAGAATTTTTCTTTCTCTGTTGCTTGACAGTTTAAAGCCCATTTCTTGCTCTTATGGATTTTCAGGGTATGTACATGCTTGCCTGGCACATGGAAGAGGATATAGTACACCAAACCTAAGGAGTCCTTTTAGGGTCTTCAATACCTTTTCCAAGCTTATTATTTCTCAATTTCTAAGCTTATTATAGAATAATAACCACTAGAGTATATGGTGACTCTCCTAAGAAAGACCACTGCCAACCCTACTTTTTTTTTTTAAATTTTGAGATACCACTTGCCTAGGAGAAGCTACAAATGTATTTTCCTACTGAAAAAAGGTACTCCATTTTTATGTCTGATTGCATTTTATATATAACCACTATTTTAAAACCCTGTGAAGATACCTTTCTAAAAACTGTATTTGTTACCATAGCTCTATTGGCTTATTTTCAGCATTACACAAATGAGTAAATGAAGGCTCTGAGAGGTTAAATACCTTGCCTGGAATTTTTCAGCTGGTAATTGATGGAGCTAACATTCAAAATCAGGTCATCAAACTGTGAACCAGCCTTATGCTCTTAAACACTACCTTACTGCTATTTAGAGCTCCAACAAATATCTCAGTTTTGTTTCTGCAGTAGGTAAAGGTAATGGGTTTAAGAGTTGTACTATAACCCAGGGTTTAATAGGTAAGAGGGGTGATCTGACCTCATTTCGTGAGGAATGTAGAGTGAAAAGGCCACAAATGGGTATTTAGGGAAAAAAAAAGTTGAGGAGAAACAAAAAAAGACTCTGTCCTTGCCTTTTATGTCCATTCCCATTATGTTTCTGACCTTAATGAAATTTCTACCTAGAAAAGAGTAATCTTGATTCCAATCGAGCAGAACTACAACAGCCTTGGTGTCCTTTCGCCAATAATATGACACTGTGGACACAGGGCAGTAATAGCCTCATTAAGCCTAATTACAATGAAATTCACAGGTACATACTCTCTAACAAGGACCTCTGCCATCCTTTCAATTAGTTCTTAAGGCGCTTAATGTTGGTTAACTACTACCTAGTGAAAGGATGTTTTAGACAGGAAATTGCTGCTGAATTATTCAGCCTAAGTGTAGGAGACTCCATTTTGGTCACATGACTCTCTGCTGGCATGTTTCATTTGGAATTCATATAATCAGCCATTACCGAGCACCCACTACAAACAAAGAATTGAGTTACACAGCTCAAAAATACAAAGATGAATAAAGCTATTCTTAAGTTGTTTTTAACTGTTGTTTGCTAGGAAACATAATTCATTTTCAGGGTAATAATTTGAACACTACAGAGGGAATCCCCTCTCTTCCCCACAAAATTTCTCTATCTCACCACCCTTGCCACAGTGTCATTCTCTGGAGTACAGTTAACAATTACTTCTCAATTCCCCTCCCCTCAAATGCTTTTGCATATAAGTGCTGTGTATATATATATGTATGTTCATAACATACTTATTTTGGGTACATTAGACCATATTTTAATAATGTTCTGCATCTTTACTCACTTAATGTAATAATAAATCTTGAAATACTTCAAAAAGGTACAGAGAGATTAAAATAAAAAAGAATAATCCAATGCATGGGTGTAGCAAAATCACTTAATGAGTTTCTGTTGAAGGATATTTGTCTTTTAGCAACACTGCAGTGAATATTCATACTTATATCTTTGTGCTTTCATGAAAAACTATCTGTATGCAGAATTTCTATTAATGGAATGGCTGGGTCAGAGAGTATCTGTGTTTTAATTCAAACAATTTCGTTATTACTAAGTTGCCTACCAAATAGATTTTACCATTTATGCTGTTTATGTACAAGAATGGTTGGCAAGCAACTATATAAATAGCTTTTTAATAATCAAAATAAAACATGTGCATCCTTAAAAATATTTAATAGTACAGAAGGGCTCACAATTAAAACAAACCTTTTTTTGTTTTGGTTTGTTTTGTTTTTGCATTCCCTGTTCTGTTCCAAAATGGGACCAAATTTTAATCTTTTATCTCTGTTAAATTCTTCTAGCTTTGATATTGTGATTTATAATAAGAAATATATGTTTGGTCTTTGTCTTCTTTCTGGCACAGAGCTATTAAAACTACATGAGGAGAGATATAAAGGTGTCTTTTGTTGTGTTATTGAGGTGACTTTTGGAAAGCACCTAAGGATGGGGGCTGGTTGCCAGTGATTAGAAGGTTTAGTTGCAGCTTTCAGTCCCACCCCACTGACCTCTGGGGAGGGGAGAGGGAGCTAGAGGCTGAATCAATCACCAATGGCCAATGAGTTAATCAATCATACCTATGTAATGAAGCCTCCTTAAAAACCCCTGAAAGGAAGGGATTCAGAGAGCTTCTGGACTGCTGAACACAGGGAGGTACTGGGAGAGTGGCTTGCCTAGAGATGGGGTGGAAGCTCTACGCCCTTTCCCCATACTTTGCCCCATGTATCTCTCCCATCTGGTTGTCCCTGAGTTAAATCCTTTATAATAAACCAGTAATCTAGCAAGTAAAAGGTTTCTCTGAGTCCTCTGAGCTGCTCTAGCAAATTAATCAAACCCAGGAAGGAGGTCATGGGGACCTCTGACCTATAGCCAATTGGTCAGAAGTACAGGTAATAACCTGGGCTTGCAATTGCATCCCGAGTTGCAGGGGTTCATTGGAACCTTCGATCTATAGCCAATTGGTCAGAAGCACAGGTGACAACTTAGGCTTGTGACTGGTGTCTGAAGTTGGGATGGGGGAGGAGCTGGGATGGAGGGCAATAGTGCAGGATCAAACTCTTAACCTGTGGAATCTGATGCTATTTTGGGGTAGGTAGTGTCAGAATTGAGTTGAATTCCTGAACACTGTTGACAATTGCTTGTTGGTAATGGGAGCCCCCCCCCCACTCCCCATGAATTGAAATAGGGACCTTCACATCTCTAAATGATGTTTTACTAAGATCATTGATTAACATATTTTAGATATTATATAATCCACTCCTATTATGACAAATGGGGATTTGTCATACATTCTTACATTCTTAGTTACTTATATGATTGCCAGCTTCCTTCTCTTCAGAATATTTCACCACAATTAAAGATTATAATACCATGTACTTTAGTAACTCTATGTAGTATATAAACCTTATTTCTAGTTTCATTAAATATAGATATTTTCTCTTGGATTCCCCTTTATTAAGTTGAAGACACTTTTCTCTTCTTGAGGAATATATCTGTTCCCTTGTTGAACATTTTAAGTTCTTTCTAGTCTTTGCTTATTATGAGTAAAGTTGTGTAGGGGAGCAGAATTTGCCACCCCAAAATCATGCCAAAAGCTGGCCTCTGTGCACCAATGCTGGATTGAATCTTGGAGACAGAGTTTTGGGTGAAGTAGAACAGAATAGCTTTATTGCAGGGCCCCAAACAAGGAGTCCAGGGCAGCTAGTGCTTAAAAGACCCAAACTTTCTGAAGGCTTTCAGGGAAAGATTTATCAAGATAGGGTGAGGGAAGCAGTTTGTGGGGTGTGATCAGCTCTTGGACATTCTTCTGATTGGTTGGTGTTGAGGTTAATTGGGAGTCAGCATCATCAACCTTCTGGTTCCAATCAGTCTGGGGTCTACATGCTTGTGGGCAGCATACAGTTAACTTCTTCTACCTGGTGGGGGTTTCAGTATCTGCAAAACAGCTCAAAGGACATGGCTCAGAATATTATCTATAGTCCTTGAGGAAGAACTAAAGGTCCTTGACTTTGTTTAATGGCCAAAATATTATTATTTTGTCTTGCTTGACTTTTTCCTTTAAGTATTTTCTCACTTCTCTGATTAAGTTTATTCTTTGACCAAAGTTCTTCTACAGACAAAAGGCAGGCAGAAGACATGGGTGGGGACCTATTCTGGGAAGACTTCATAGGGTTCTGCTCCGTTACAAAAGTATGTCTCTTTGGCGTATTAATTATTTTAAGCTGGTTATTTTCTAAGGAATAGCAGGCATGGAAAAACTCTGAAAACCAAGTAGGAGTTATGCTTTAGTAAGAAACATTTACATTTATAAGGGAAATCTCCATTTGTAAGAGTGTCTCCCTCCCTGTACCAAGAAGAGGAGAATGGCCAAATCTCTAGAAACTCTTATCAATGGAGAAGACATTAAATCTGCATAACAACCTTACCCTACTTTACTGTTTTTTCCTGTAACCTCCCATAACTGCGTCTCCCCCCTCTCAACATCCTCTCTTTGTCTTTAGCTGAAGATGGTATTTAAGGTGAGGGCTTTGCCCATTTTGGTGAGTTACTCAGTTCTCCTGGGTCTCTCCCATGTATACATGTTATTAAACTTTTGTTTGATTTTCTCCTGTTAATCTATCTCATGTCAATTTAATTCTTCGACCAGCCGGAAGAATCTAGAAGGGTAGATTCTTCTTCCCCAACAGTTGTTATGAACATTCTTGTATGTGTCCTTTGGTGGAAGAGGCATATAACTATGAGTAGAATTGGTAGGTAAGAAATTACTTGTATGTTTAGCTTACTTTAATAGATATTGCCAAAGTATTACACAAAGTGTTGCATCATTTCATAATTCCACTTGCAGTATGTGAAAGTCCCAGTTGTTCCACATACTGGGCAATATTTAGTATTGGCAGACTTTAATTTTATCCATTCTAGAGAATGTGAATGGTTGTAACAGTGTTTTTAATTTCAACTTTCCTGATAGCTAAATATGCTGAGTATCATTTCACATACCTATTGGTTACTTGGATATTTTCTTGTATGAAGTGTCTAAGTATTTTAACCATTTTAAATGAGATTGTTAGTCTTTCACTTTTTGACTTGTAAGAATTATTTTCATGTTTTGGATACAAGTCTCTTGTCAACTATATGTAGTATAAATATTGCATAGTGTACTTGTCTACCCAGACTGTCATAACAGAAAACTACAGACTGAGTAGCTTAAACAACAGAAATTTATTTTCTCACAGTTCTGGAGGCTGGAAGTCCAAGATCAAGGTGCTGATAATGTTGGTTTCTGGTGAGGCCTTTCTTCCTAGGTTGCAGACAGCCACCTTCTCACTGTGCCCTTACATGGGCTTTCCTCGTACACACACACTCTTGGTGTCTCTTCCTCTTCTCATAAGAATAAGAGTCCTGTTGGATTAGGGCCTCATTTATGAAAGAGGGGCATATTTAAAACATAAGAGTGGCTGTATTTAAATATACAATGTTAAGAGAAAATAGGATTGCAGTGGGGTTGAAGTGTATCCCAAATCAGCCATCAAACACATAAAAAATGAAGATATACATGATTATGATGCACTTTAAATTGAGGAATGTGATTAATATCAAGTAAAAATCATGCTGAAGAAATATAAACAGAAATATTTTTTTTAATTTGAGATATTCAGACTTGTTGCACATTTTAAAGTATATTTATTATATCTTCATATTTGAGTGAAATTTTTACTTAGGTACAGATATTAATGTTGAATGTTTCCAATAGTACTTTGAAGGAATTAATCTATTGGCTTTTAGTATCAGGCGTTGCTGGTGATACGTTTGATGCTGGATTGATTCTTTTCCTTTTGTAGATTGTATTTTGGTTTATTTATTTCATTTGTCATGTTTGATTGTTGATACACATTTTTTTAAACTTTATACTCTAGAAGTTTTGGTTTTGAAAGTGACATGTATAGGTATGAACTTTTTCATTACTGTCTGGTTATATGTTGGGAATGTCAATTGTTCTTTAACTTTGGATCATTAATTTGTATTATATATTGGATAATTTTTTTTCTATTCTATTTCTCCCTTATTTGGGAGCTCACATTTGTGATTTTGGACTTTAAGAACTGATGCTTTCTCTTTTTCTCAACGTGCAAGTCTATTTATTTTTTACTTTTCCTGAGAGTGACTCATACAAGAACAGCACAAAGATCTTGTCTTCTTCCATTTTGTTCTGCTATATGCCCTGATGATATGATCACATTCACAATATAAACATAATTATTAAGAGAGGGAATATATGTGATTCAGATGGTATAGATTAGGCACCCAATAAATATTAGTTGAATTTGTGAACAAAGATACACATTTCATATTTTAAAACCCTCCATATTTTGCATGTGCATGAAATCCTATTTGTCTCTAAAGTACTTACAAGATAACATTTAAGTACATTCATCAAATGGCATGCATACTATATATGAGAAACAGAGACAGAGAAAGAGAATATGTATGATTAAATGTATATACACATACATGCCACTAAAGGACAATACCAATATGTATAATTTCCCTGTGCTTTGATTTACATTCTTACATTCCTAGTAAGCAACAGCTGGCCCTATAGACTGTACTGTAAGTTCTTAGCCAATAAGAATCAGTATCCTGTATTGAATTGTTCTCTACCAACAAGTGCTCTACCATGATGTCTTATTTGAGGCCATAGCTAACATATATGTAGTTTATTCCATTGTATTCAGTGAATTCAGTATTAAGTGTCTTAGCAAGACTTTTGACACATCAAGACTGATAAAACACATAAAAAGAAACACAGGGAGAATACTATTCTGTATTCTCAAGTGCAAATTTTATAGCATCTTCATGTGGAGAAAGAAGGTACAGATTAGGAGCTAAGTAGGGATTGTGGGAAGACATTTAACTTTATAAAGGCAGCCAGCTAAAAACTTCTCTGGAAGCTGAAAGGAATGCCCAACACGTGTGTGAATCACAACTGGAATTCACTTTGGCTGGTTCCCAAAAAGAATTTTTTAAATGGAAGAGTAATTGCCAATATATGAGGTCAGAAACACAGCTCCATAAGAGCCTTGCATACCTCTGGTTCTGTTAGTTCTTTCACTACTAGTAGCTGTTCTCCTTTTGCTAAACAGGATATATGTGAAAGAGTCTGAATACGAAGCTGAAATATAGTTAATATGTAGGGGCCATTATTCAAGAAGTATAAACTTAGGCATCTGAATCTTGGACTTACAATGGGCAACGTAAAGCTCTTTCATGATTTATATCACCCTGTGTTAATTACGTGTGTGTGTGTGTGTGTGTGTGTGTGTGTGTGTGTGTGTGTACTATATACCACATTTGTCTTTTTTTCTACTGTGGATAGTATTCCATCAAGCAATTTAATAGAGAACTTAAATATAAAATTTATGAACTGGAGTATCCACATCCTAGTGATCAGAAGGGCAAACTCTGATGTGCTTAAATAGTAAGACCACATAGAGACAGGGAGTAAATGGGGTAGAATCTGGGATAAGGGCAAAGAGGCACTTACAATGATAGAATTCAATGTGATATCAGAAAACATAGATTCCAGTAGCAAGGGGGAAAAAAAGTAGAGGAATGAACAGTTACTCTGAAGAGATAAGAAAATTAGCTAATTTTTTTTAAAGTCCATGATTCACAGGAAACAAGAAGAGACTAAAAACTGGAGATAGTATAACAAACTAAGAAAATAATGCTGATAAAGAAAATGAAGTTTACAGAATTGGAAAGAAGTGAAAAAATGACTGCTGACTAAAACTTACCAGGGAATACTTTTTTAAAAATGTGAACATACATAAAGCAGCAGGACCAAATAAAATGGATCCCTGGGTGTTGAAGGAATTCACTAATAAACTACCCAGCACAGTCAAAATTGTTGCTGGAAAGTCATGGAGCACTACAGAAAGCTAGAAAATTGGAAAACAACAAGAAATGTGGCATCATTTACTGAAAAGGGGGAAGCATTGTTCTGTCATGTACCTTCCAATAAGTTGAATGACAACACTTTAAAAAACAAAATAGACTATTAGAGCTGCCCTACTTGAGTTCCTCCAAGGCAAGCACTTTAGTGTGCATGGTATATGGCTCAATTTGTAGGGTGGTGGGAAATTCCATAAATAATATTTGCTGAAAAGTGTAAATCCACATAACCCATTTGGCAAATTCAGTTGTTTCTCCCACAAACTCATATATAGCCTAGGTAACAGAAATTATAAGTTCCATAGTTAAACATTCTTGATATTCACAACACAGAATAATTCACCAAGATTAAGATTAATTTGCAATGGGAAAGAGGCAATGAGTTTTAGTTTTATTTCATCATAGAGCTCCCATGGGCTTACATGTTAGGCAGGGCTGGATTTGAGTCCCTGCTCCCCCAATTTATTTTTTAACCAGAGAAATTTGTCAAATCTTTCTGAGTCATAGATTGTTCATCTACAAAATTGTCTAACAATAAGGCTTATTTGTGTATTTATGTGTGATGTTTTTCATAAAGAAAATATGACAGCTACTATGAAAATTAAATATATAACATGAGAAAACAAGCTGATTACATAGAACAGCACCTAGAAAAATAACAGGGGTTCAGTAAATCTAGTTCCATTCTCTTTTCCAACACAATAACATTCTTCAACTCTCTTTAGCACAGCAGTTAAATTTTGATGATAATTAGATGGGAAATACCTAGTTTTCTATATTCATATTAATTGGATTGAAATAAGTGATCTCTAAAGGACAGTAAGTTTGGCCTCTTGGTAAAATATTGCACAAACTTTGAATAAGTTATTTGTTCATCACACAGTGAACTAAATTTCTAATTGTGGTTTTTGGATGCTGTGTACAACTGGTCTTAGGTATTAATAGGACAATATGGCATATTGTAATGGAAGCCAAAAAGTATGATGGTGGGCAGTTCGTTATTGCAAAAATAGTTAAAATAAGTATCTGTTCAGCTTTTTCTTCATTCTCTGCAAAAAGGCAGCTACTTAATGTTTTTCTTTCTTTAAATTAATTTAAAATTATTGCAGTTTACCCACAACAGGATTAACTATAAAGAGATCATTGAAGCAGGACTATTTACTGCAGTCCCACACAGATTTGTTTACTAGCTCCCTTTTTGTATGACAAACTTGCAATTTCTTTTCCTTTTTTTACTTTTATCGTTTAGTATATTAGACAGTGGAGATAGAAAAGCTGCATTTCTAATTACTTTAAAGATATATATTTTTTTGTTTTTAATACTTGAAAATAAAAAAGTTTCTATTCTCCTACAGAAATGCTGATTATTATTTGACCTTAATAGAAATGAACTTCCAAAATTGATTTAAAAATCCTCCTAACCAATGAGAACTTCGACTATCCTATAATTGGACTGTCCCACACTCTGAAGGTCAACCAGTTGGTGGCAGCCGCAATCCTGTAACTGAGGCCAAAGGTCATCCTATTCCTAAACACTCTTGCTTCTGATTAGCCCACCAATTTCTGATATATGCGTTTCCTAAAACCCATATCTAAGATCAGCAGTGTACTTTGTTCAGAGATACTGTCTGTTTTTTTTTTTTTATTTATTTTATTTTATTATTTTTGGCTGCATCAGGTCTTAGTTTTGGCACACAGGATCTTCGTTTTGGCATGCAGGGTCTTTCGTTGCTATGCAAGGGCTCTTCCCTGTGGCACGTGGGCTTCTTTCTAGTTGTGGCGCACAGGCTCCAAGGCTCATGGACTCTGTAGTCTGTGGCACATAGCATAGGCTCTCTAGTTGAGACGTGCGAGCTCAGTAGCTGTGGCACTCGAGCTCAGCTGCCCTGCCATATGTGGGATCCTAGCTCCCCGACCAGGGATTGAACCCACGTCCCCTGCATTGTAAGGTGGATTCTTTACCACTGGACCACCAGGGAAGTCCCAGTGATACTGTGTCTTATAAGCACAACTCTCCATTGCTGAGTAAGAAATACACAGTTTTATTTCATATATTGAGTGGCAATTTCTTCCTTTCCCATACTTAGTGGACAGCAACCAGAAGAGTTGAAATTATATTTCAAGTTATTTGTAAATAATTTCATATCTTTTGAGTCATATTTTGCTATATTCTATTCACATTAATAATTTCAGAGACTGAATCAAAGACTAACTCTCCTGAGGTATATAGGCAATTTTATAATTTATCTTTTGCTTAAACCCCAAGTAAGTAATATATTATGGACTCTCTGTGAATCAGCATTTACTTAAATTCAAAGAAGATCTGTAATCCAAGAATTACACTTTTTACTATGTTAAAAGCTTTATGAGATGAAATCTTCAGGAAAAGTAACAGGAAATAGATTTGTTCAATAAAGAGTTATATGTGCTGCTGGTGCCTTCTGGGTTTCATCTCCTAACTATACCTAGTATAAAGACAAATACTAGCAACTAATCTCGACTTTCTAAGCTTTTATATACTCAGTAAGGTCTTCATTTCTCCCAGGATAATTATGAAATCATTAGTCATCATTCAAGCTACTGGGAATAGCCACTTTGCAAGATTGATTGTTTACTCAACTAATTTATGCAGAAGCTTTTATACTGGTGGTCACTCCACAGGACAGAAAAGCAAACACAAACCTCCAAAACAATCCCTTTAGGATATAATTACAATGGTATTCGATTAAATTGTTTTAGTGGCACTCTAAGTCCTGGAGAACAGCTTTCCAATCATTTCAATCTTCTAAATCTCAACCTATTCAACTTTTGTCCTTCACATTCTAAAATTCTGCATGTCCTCTTAAGTTACTGTGGTGGGGAAAATTAACACATCCTGGTCTTCTGTCGAAGGATAGTTTCTAGAATTCAAGAGAGATCATTTGAAGCTAGAAACACCCATTCCAGATAAGTCAAGCAGAACCAATATTTCTTCAATTTTTTTTTCTCTCTTTTGTTCTTCTCCTTTGGAGACTTCTATTAAATATGTGTTAATTTTTTCACCGTGTCATACCATATAGGCCTCACTGGCTTTTCCATTCTTTATTTTTTCCTTCTTTGCGTTTCAATTGGAATATTTCCTACTGGCTTAGTTTCAAGTTTCCTAATGATATGCTTTTTAATAATTGTTATTAACCCCATAAATTGAATTATTAATTTTGTGTTCTTATATTTTTTAATAAAATTTGTTCTAATTATTATATTTTTCAGTTGTAGAATATTCATTTGATTTCTTATAGATCCCGACACTTTTGTAACATTGTCAATGTTTCCTTTATTTTTTTTGCACATAATAATCATAAAATTCTAATCTGCCAATGCCAAATCATCTGTATCACCATTAGTTAGTTTATGCTTCTATTTTCCTTTTGGCTTTGGGGCATTTGGTCCTGTTTCTTCTAATGCCTAGTGTGTTAGTTATCAATATATTGCTTCTCAGTTCCAAATATACCCTTCACTGTTCTGCTTGTGATACTGAAAAATTTCTTCTTTGCCAGAGGCATAATTTTAAGCTTTGTAGGTAGAGGACACTGGAGGGATACTCGGAAGGGAAGGGATACTTCTTGCTGGTTCTTGTGTGTACTCTTTTGATAGGTTCCTGCAGCAAGTAGCAGCCATCAGTGTATGTCACCTTCCCATGGGCAGCATCCCCCCAAATTCCAGAGAGAATCTTCCCAAGGTATTAGTAATAATGGATAATTCAGTGACTTTCATACTTGCCACTTCCCCATAGATAACTCCTTTCAGCTCCTCAATAGTTACCAGTAGATTCCAGGTACAGCATCTCCCTGCTGGAGGCTTTGTCTGGCACCACAGAGGGTAGATTCCCAACCGCTTCCAACAGCACAGAACTGTTATGTGGTTGGTTTCCCCAAACACCCAGAGGATGGATTCCTAGAGATTTCCACCTGTGCTGCAACTCAATGTCTTTACCATCTAGTACATCATAATTGTACCCTTTCTCAGGAGGCCTGGAGGTGGGGAGTACTCTTTCAGATGTCCTTAAATGCGTGCTCTGCTCCAACCCTAAGGGTAATGGCTTCTCTTTATATATGATATCCCTGTTTCCTTTAGAATTCTCTTTAACCCTTGGCAGCTAATACTCCATTACTTCAATCCCTGTTATTATTAATAATTCTTTATAATAATATTTCCCTGTTCAAATTGTTCTCTAGATCCTGTCTCCCAGTTGGCCCCTAATATAGAATTGGTACTAGGAATGGGATTTGAGGATTGGTTTGATCATGACTTTGGCTTGAGCATAGTTCTGAAATTCTTGCCAATTGGAAATGTGTTGCTAGTCACGAATGACATAAAGTGACACTACAAATGATCAAGCTGTTAACTATGGTTAATTGTACTGAAATGCCCACTGAAGCAAGTTTCTTGGGAACCCAATCGGATGCCACACTTGACCTTTAGGGCAGTAATGCTGACTACAAGGACTATGTGTGGGAGGCATCAACTGAGTGCACAGGATGACTTACAGAAAGAAGATAAGAAGATTGGGTCCTTTAATTCTAAGTTTCAAAAACTGTCTGTCAAGTGGAGATTAACCCTAAATTAATCTTTTATTTCTTCTGCCCGCCAGGCTAATACTGTTGGAAAATCAAACATAAAATTTAATTGTACAGGTTGTTGCATTACATAGTCAGTTGAATTCAGAGTTTCCTCTGTGAAGGTTAGGACATTGATTCAGAAATAGAGGGATTCTGAAACCCTGAAACAACCTTCAACCCTCAGATCACTTTGATCCTCTCTTACCAGTGAAAGTACTTTGTTTTCTGAGGAAAGTAGCTTTCTTTTATTCAAAAATCTGTGGTAACATAACCTGGAGGAGATGCCTATCCTATTCCCCGTTTAACTTACCAGTTTGGCCTTTACAGGTGTTGGATAGATCTTAGAGAATAACTGTGGATTATTACAGACTTAATCAGATAATGACTCCAGTTGTAGCTACTCTTTAAGATGTACTACCTTTACTGAACAAATCATCTCTTTTCCGCCATACTATTTTGTAAGGACCGCCAAAAACAGTTTGCTATCACCTGACCTGAACAAGATGAGGCCTTCAGTCTTGCCACAGACTGTCAATTCCTCTGTTCTATACCATAATATAGTCTGAAGAGGTCTTAATGATTTTGACATCCCATAAAACATGACACTGGTCTTCTACATTGAGAATATTATATTGATTGGATCTGATGAGCAGGAAGTAGCAAGCATTTTAAATACCTTACTAAGACATGTACAGATTAGAAGGTGAGTGAGGAACCTTACAAAAAGTTAGAGGACCCTCATCTCAGTGAAATTTTCCACAATCTCACATCATTGTCTCCCATCTGAAGGTTTAGTAGTCTAGAGCATGTAAAGATATCCCTTACGTGATAAACGACAAACAGCTGCTCCTTATACCTCTTACCACAGTAACTGGCAAAAAACTTGATAGTTTTATTTTGGGGGAATTTTGAAGACAACGTGTACCACATTTGAGTATGCTACTTAGATCCACAAAGTGTCAAGTGGTTGCCAGTTTCAAGTGAGGACCAGAGCAAGAGGAGACTCTGCAACAAGTTCAGGCTGTACTTCAAACCACTCTACTGCTTGAGACTTATGATCCAGCTGATTCAATGATACTTAAAGTGTCCTTGGTAAATAAGAATGTTATATTGTGCTTGTACAATAAGAGAATAATAGCACAGTCCTCTATGAGTAAGAACAGATTAGGCAGGTCCAGATGGTAAAACTGATATGCATAGAAGGTAGCTCAGACACTTTTTGATATCAACTCTTTTGGTATTGTCTCATATCCTTCAATCTATGTCCATGGATTTTGGGAACATGGGGTATTACTTAAGACTAGTTGACTGAGGAAAAAAAAAAAAACTCAAGCCTGGTTAGGAGATGGCTTTAATATGACATACAAATATTACCAAAATGCAGTAATAAGACACCGCAGCCCCACTCAGAGATAATACTTACTTAAGAAGTGTGGTAAAAAAAACCTCCTCCTAATGGTGAAAACTTCAAACAGTACATTTACATTTGGTTGTCTACTTTGTCTGAGTAAGAGATAGCTGGAGGCATGAATCTACACTAATTCATGGGGAGTTACTAACTGGTTCGCTGGATGGTCAAAGTCTGGAAAAAAACAGGATTGAAAAATTAGTGATGAAGAAATACTGAGAAGAGGTATGAATGGACCTCTCAGAATGGGCACAGACTATGAAGGAACTTGTGTCTCATGTTAATGTTCAGCAAAAAGCGTCCCCTTTAGGGTGGGCTCCTCATAATCGGTTGGACAAAGTGGCACACTCTGTTGGATGTCAGCCAGACTATTTCCCCTGCCATCCCAGTGTTTGCTCAGTAATCCTCTGAACTAAGATCTACATTGGCAGGACTAGAGGCTGTTTATGGGCAAACAATAATGTATTTTCTTTTACCAAGAATAGCCTGGATAATGATACTGCTGAGTGCATAATTTTCCAATAGTTGAGGTGAACACTGAGCCCTGAATATGTCGTCATTGCCTGGATGTAAAAGCCAGTCACCTTATGGCAATTTGACAACATTTCATCATGGATTGGGAAGATAATTTTTCATACTAGAATAGGTACATTTTCTGGATATGGATTTTCGTTACCTTACTGTAA
The DNA here is from genome assembly GCF_949774975.1 of Lagenorhynchus albirostris. Lineage (NCBI taxonomy): Eukaryota > Metazoa > Chordata > Mammalia > Artiodactyla > Delphinidae > Lagenorhynchus > Lagenorhynchus albirostris. The sequence continues at coordinate 46,556,977 of NC_083107.1, read as the reverse complement.
ATGTTCTGGCAACACTGCTTTCAAGAATCTCAGAGAATGCCTTGTAAACCATCATGGCATTCCACATAGTATTGCTTCTGATCAAGAAACTTATTTTATCAAATAAGATATAACAATGGGCTAATGTCAGTAGAACTAACCTTAAAACATGTCGCATTGCTTGAAAGCAGTTGGACTCATTGAAAAATGAAATGGCTTACTGATGTCTCCTTTATAGCACCAATTGGGAGACAACACCCTGAAAGGATAGAGTTCTCTCTTATAGGATCCAGTATATGCTTTGAACCAAAGACCATTCTGCCATGCTGTCTCCCCATAGCCAGAGTACATGGTTCTGGGAATCATGAAGTGGGAGTGGTTCTTCTTGCTGTTATACTCAATAACGTAATGTCAGAATGTTTATTTCCTGTAATAAGAATCTTAAATTTTGCTGGTTTGGAGGTCTCAGTTCCAAAGGAGGGAATAATTTGACTATTGAAAATAAGGAATGTCTTCATGGTATTGGGAAATCTGACTGATATCTAACCATTTTGGATCCTTGTGCCACTGAAACAACAGGCAGGACAGAGGGTTTCTCTGCTGGTTGAAGAGGTTGTTCGCAATTATAAAGGGAAAATCAGATTGCTGCTATGTAATGGTGACAAGGAAAACAATGTCCACAATTCAAATAATTCACTAGGGTCCTTCTTAGTACTTACATGCTCAATAGATATGCTCAATAGTAAAGGTTGAGAGAAAACTACAACTGAAAAAAGAAGGCATAACAGTTGAAGAATACAGAAACTTTGGGAATAAAGTTTTGAGTCATTTGTCAACTGAAAAAAATGCATAACCCGAGAGTTGTGAGTTAAGTTTTCTTTGGGGCACAAGGAGGACTGTAGTCTGGGAGACAGCATCTCAGATAGCTCTGAGGAGCTGCTCTGAAGAGGTAGCGGGGAAGGTCAGTATTATATATGATTTTAGTGAAGGGGGGGTGGTACATGCAGTCAAGCACACATGTTGGCAGAGCCTTGCTGCAAGTCATGAGGAGCAGATGTATCCTTTAATGATTTCAGTGCTTTTCTAAATATAAGAAGATGCAAGAATTTGGGCTCATAAAATCTTCTCCTGAAAATATCTAACTATCCTGAAGGCCTGTTCTGCCAGTTTTTCCCAGAGCACAGAGTGCCTCATTCCGGATCTCCACCCGAACTCCTTTCAGGGTATGTTGAAGGTTAGCGACTGCAGTGGCTAATGACTTTATTCTTATAGAACCAGATGGCAAGTGATAATTTTTCGTTGGCACGTTCAACCAGGTAAAGAACCTCAACTAAGATCCTGCATAAGTTTGGGGAAAATAGGGAATAGGTATTAGAGGAAGGAATCTCTAAATTATCAACTATTCTCTTTTGACCAATTAAAGAAATGAGGACAGCAATAGCTTTGTCTTTTTTCTCTTTGCTTATAGTATGTATGTGCTTCTTTATATATGCTATTTTTGTCTTATTTCCATTGTAATTCTAAATAAAGCTGTTGACTATTAGCTTTACAATTTAACATACAGGTAACAGAATATTTAGTAGTACTATAACTAAAGGTGTGGGTACAGTAACTGCTGGGATTATGCATTTGGGGGAAAGTTTAAGAACTTCACTTGTGCAAAAGGTAGCTGTATCTTGTTATTGGAAAACCAAGTGGTTTTCTTGTTATACAGAAATTCAAATGTAGTAGAAGGGTGCATATGAAAGTAAGTAGCCAAAGGGATGGACTATAACATTTAACAAATATATAGCCTTTAGGTACCAAATTCACTCTTAATTGTTGTGCTTGTAATACTGGAATTTTCTCCCATCAGCTGGAATAAAGTTAGCCTTTGTTTCAGCTCTTGAAAGCAAAGAACTTTCAATGGACCTGGCAGAGAAAGGCTGTCTTCTTCTTCCTTCCTGTGTGTGCTCTCTCTTAACTTACTATGTGTGCCAAGTCAGCAGTGCACAGCAGCTCCCCATGACAACTTCTGCCAGCATTCTAAATGATAGCATCTTAGTGCACCACCCCAATGAGTTTTAAGTTCTCTTTGTACCACTTCCTTGTTGACAGCTTTCCCTTGCAGCCCAGAGGGTGACTTCCACAGCACAACATCTCCCCATGTGTGGCATCCCTCACTGTCCCAGAAGGTGGATTCCATCCCAGAAAGTTCCACAAGCACAGATCCTTCACAGAATTTCCTGCCATTCTATTGGCTATAACCTTACTTTCTTCAGTGAGGTCTAGATGCCAACCCTCAGAGGCAGGACCCCTTTTCCAGATTTGCTATTTTGTTGGGTGTTCTGTCTTAGTCCTAGGGTTAGTGGCTGCTCCCAATAACTGCTCTTCTTGTATTCTTTAGTGTTCTCCTTATAATTTGGTAGATAATCTCCTATTATGCTAATCCCCTGTTATAGTTCTTAATTCTTTAATTATTAAACATTTCAAATTTATTGTGTAGATTATGTCTCCTGACTATATTCTGAGAAACTTATCTGTTAATTTCTTATTGATTGCCAGACACTGCATGCCAAAATTTTAGAGATTTTGAATGATATTATCGTCCTTCAGAGTGTTATTAATGTGTTCTCCTGGAAGGTTTATAGTATAGGAAAGTGTGGTACAATAAACATATAAAACTATATAACAAAATGTCAGGTAGTGCTAAGGAGTATGAAGGAAAATTAAGTAGGGCAAGGAGATATACAGGAACAGAGTTGGACTCTTTCAATAGGCTAGTCAAGGAATGCTTCTCCCAAGGAATTTCAAAGAGCAGATACTTGAAAGATGGAGTCAAAATATTCCTGAAAGAAAGAACAGCAAGTGAAAAGCCCCAGAGAAAAAGGTGTACAGATAATATAGGATACAGTAAACAAGGGAGATAGATATAAACAATAAGATCAGAAAAGCAGGCCACACAGAGCATATGAGGCCATATTGAAACCTCTTTAACATCTTAGGGTCCCTGCCCGTCTCTCTGTAACCACCCTGCTGTTTTGTTTTGCTTTTTGTAATGTAAAATTAGTGTATAATCAGACATAGAATTTTATAGGTGATTAGTGCTAAACTTTCAAGTATTAAAAACATACAGTGGAACATACAATACCAAAAAACAGTGAAACTGCTATCACAGTGTCTTAGTTTGGGTTCCCCTCAAATCAGAATCTGAAACAAAGACTTGGGAGCAGGTAGTTTATTTAAGCAGGTGATACCTGGCAGCAGGAGTGAGAGAATTGGAGAGTAAAGCAAGGAAGAAATAAGAGAAAATAAAATATCATTAAAGAGCTAGTTACTTATTTGGACAAGTGGGATTCAATCCCACTGGAGAACCACTATGAATGTCTCAAAATGCTGAGACATTTATACGCCAATTTTACCCCAGAATGCCTCCCAATTTCCTAATCCCTTCCACCTACCCACACCCCCATTGTATTAAATCTCCTGTCTAGATTGCCCTGCATGAATCTGAGCAAGATCTCATGGTTTTGGAAAAACTTTGAGGCAAAAAAAAATTGGAGAGACTTGGCAAGCTTTTAAGGTGGATATTTTTCTCCAGTGTGGAAATTATTCAACACAGTTGCAGGTAAAATGAGAGTTGACCTGAGGGACTACGGCGTGGGGCAAAAATACATCTAATACAAATGATAATTAAGGCTTACAAAGTGCAAAACTTAAACATGGGGTCACGTTATTGCAAGGTTAGAGAAAGGTACTAGTGAAACTTGTACAAGTAGCTGATTGGGAGTTCTAGGCATTTGGCTGAGCTACTTAAATTGCACTACTGCCTGCAGTTTGGAGCTTCCTGGTAGTGGTTTTCTGTTTTGAATTAAATGTCAATGGGATGATTCTGAGTTTTCTGGCTGGCTGAGACTTAAAGGAGAGTAGTGTCAATCCTTTTGAAATCTTCTTGAAACTTGTTGATTTCCAATCCAAATACTGGCCTCATGTAGAGATATAAAACCTAGAGAATAGTGGAGGCAAGGAAATCCAGTTCCCTGCTCTATTTATTGAGGCTGTATTGCATGCTGTTTACCTTCCTGGTCTCACCTCCCCTCCCTCTCCACATTGTACCCACCAACCCTCAGCCCAACAGCACAAGATGTTTAGAAGAGGGCTGCGTGGAGAATTCCAGCCAAACCAATTATATCCAAATGTGTACTGTTATAATGTTATTCTGGTGTTCTACTATAGTTTGCATTGAAATCTCTCTAAAAATTACTTTCAAAATTGAGAACAGTAAATATATTTTTTAATTTACTTGGTAATCTGAAATCATCACTATTAAATTCATATGCTATTTTTTAATGCTATTTGGTGATTGTATTATATAATATCTGGCCTCAGATTTTTTTAGTTTAAAAAAATTACATTTTGGGCTTCCCTGGCGGTGCAGTGGTTGAGAGTCCGCCTGCCGATGCAGGGGACCACGGTTCGTGCCCCGGTCCGGGAGGATCCCACATGCCACGGAGCGGCTGGGCCCGTGAGCCATGGCCGCTGAGCCTGCGCGTCCGGAGCCTGTGCTCCACAACGGGAGAGGCCACAGCGGTGAGAGGCCCGAGTGCCGCAAAAAAAAAAAAAAAAATTACATTTTATTTTCAAATTTATAATTTTTGTCTTCTCCTTTTCCATCAACTTCTAGTTTTTCTTTTTGTTGCTCAAGCTACCTTCATCACTGGAAGACTCTTCTGTTTAGTTTGTACTTGCTAAGTTTTTTAAGGTTGAGAAGCTGATGAACAATAAATAGTACATTTTCTATGGATATAAATAAAAGCATTTTGACAGATATCTTAGGTACTCAGTAGCCTATTTCTCTCGTTGATTTATTGGTACTGCTCTCCCCGTCCAAGTCATTTTGTTTGTTTGTTAACCAGGAATCCTGAGAAAAATAAAACCTAGATAAATTTCTGTGGTTCAAACATTAATTCTCTTAGTTTGTTTTTTGTTTGGCTTGGTTTTATCTTACTTCATTTTTTAGTGTTTTCTCTTCCTAGCACTGTCTCCCTCCAAGAGCCCATATACTCATGTACCGTTGACTCCTGTAATAAATGTGTTTATGGATATACATAGTATTTCAGGTGAGACAAGTATTATCAAAATTATTTACCAAAAAATATGCACATCCATTGTTTCATGTTAAAATTATTCTTCCTAGGGAAATAATAATATCCTATTATCTATCAGATAAACAAAAATAAAGTTTTCCACAATTTAGATGCCAGTAGGCTAACACCAGCACCTCACATTTATAAAATATATGACTGCCCTTATTACTGCCTTTATATTGTGTATAAATATATTATATATTATAATATAAATATAATATATAATATATTTATTATTGCCTTTATTTTCCACCAACCTGAGAAGTGGAGGATTAGAGAAGTTAAGTAATTTACCCATGTTCACATACTTATTTAGTGACTGGCATAGCTAAGGATTGAGTGCATTTCTAGCCAGATTTACATTTCTAAATTTGCTTAATAGAACTGTGTCTTTGCACGGTCATTTTTTTTTTTAAACAGTTGCAACCTCTTTCATTTGACTCCCCAAAGTAAGGCATCATGGAAGTGTGAAGCATTGCCATTTTACAATGTATAAAATGTGAATGCTTTCACTTACAGGGAATTTTTTTTCTTTTTGCACACTTCCATGAGTTCTATCGTCTAATTACATCTGATATACAATATCCTGTTTCTTACTTCAGTAAATTCTGTTTCCAACAAGTGCCAAGATATTTCATGAAACAAATTCTAAAAATAATGGCTGTGGGGTTAGCTTTCTAACAAGGAAAAAGATACATCCACTTCTTTACACTCATAATGACAAAAATTAAAAAAACACTTTTGTTTGCTAATGTAAAACAAAACAAAACCAAAGTCTTTGGACTAACTTTAATTCTTTTGAAATTACTCTACATGTACTGAAAAGGCATAAAAACAAACATCAGGCAACAACAGGGTTAACTGTCTCCAAAAAACACATCTCAGTATCTATTTAAGGTTATGATTTTCTAAAACAAATGTATGTGAATTTCAAAATGTTTTAGAAGATACATAATTTTAAATATTCTTTTGAAGGGTATATGATCAAAAACTTTAAAGGTAACTGCCCTCCTGTACCATGCATTGATTTTTCCTGCCCAGTAAAAGCAGACAGAATTAAAGGTCTGTGACTATTTTCTATTCTCCATTAGCAAAATCCCTTGTTTTAAATAAGGGACCAAAATAAATAACAAATACAAGTATTCCCTTCTTAAATCATTATTTGAATACAAATAATTTGTGCTTGACTTTTATGTTTCAATAAAATAAAAAGGTTGTTATTAGAAATACCCATACCTGTATAATTTCTGCCTTTAATACATGACTCAAAGTGATGGGAAAATTAGCCTAGGCTGCAACAGAGAATTGACTACAAGGGACTAGGACTTCTTCTGTGGATCCCCTCTCCAGTCACAGGGCAAGACGTACTGGTAAAGTCCTTATATTTGCATTTGCTAGGAAACACTGGTTCAGAGATAACTTTTTACTTGTCAACAGTCCCTGGTGTTCTAGAGTTCCCTTCCATGTTTGATTTATTATGAAGTACTGGAAATACACAAAACATGCAAAGAATAACGTAATAAATTCCCATGTGTCTGTCAACCAGATTTTAAACAAGATGACATTGTGCTGTATTTGTATTTTATTCTTACAGAAATGAAAGATTTACCAATACAATTTATACTTACTTTATCTCCCTGCCCAAACATTCCTTTCCCCTTCTCCTCAGATAGAGTTCATGCCTAAAAGTATATTTATACTTTTACTGCATGAGTACATTGCATAAACCATATAAAAACAATAAAATATAGAATATTTTGGCAATTTTAAGGTTTGAATAAATTGCATTATACTGTGCTATCTTCCCCCACCCTGCCTTAACAGTATGTATTTAAGCAGTGTTGCTTTAGAATTGATTAGCTCTAGTTTAGTCATTTTATCTCTGAGTACTATTCATTTTTATGAATTAATAAACCACAATTGAATTTTCCCATTCTTTTTTATAGATATTTAAGTTCCCCCATCTTCATGTTTCTTTGTTTATTGATTAGTTTCAGTATTACAAATTGTTGTAACGAATAGTGCTGTCAAACAAAAACAAATCCCAACTTAAAAAGCAGTTTTATTCATGAGAAAAACAATTGCCATAGGAAGACACTCCAATTTCAGAAATCTGCAAACATCTCAATCAAATTTTAAAAATTCATTTTATAGGGTAAACATGGAAACAACAGAAGTAAGCGGAATCTTTTTAGGGGAAGCTGAACATGCAAGGAGAAATGACCAGTAGGATCTGACAAGAAAAGGGCCTCACTGTTGTCAGTTGAATACCAGGAGAAGCGAGAATGGGAGCAGATTCCACATTTTAGTGCTTGCACATGCTTGGGGCACATGGTGCTCAGGGGCTTGTAGGAAGGAGACAAGCCTGACTAAAGTTTGGTCAAGACAAAGCTGAGGACAAGAAATGGCCAATTGTGAACATTTGATCAATCTTCCTCACTGTTTAAGAGAAAAAGTATATGCCTAGACACTATTAGAAATGGAATAAGAGTCATTGCAGGGTTAAGGTTGGTCCAAATAGTTTTCGGGGGTAAGATGCCCTTCACATTCTTATTGACCCTGAAAGACTAGAGGTATCTTATAGTGAGTATGCTGTCAGACTGACAGCTGTTGGAGGGTCTTAGAAATCAGGCATTTAACAAAATATATATATATAAGAAGAAAATTTTAAAAATAAGTATTAAAGGTTGGACAAGTGAATAGAACCAAAATATGAGGTTTGGACGGAGACAGTTGAGAAGATTCCAAGATATTGGGCCTAAAGCGTCTACATTCAGATAGTAGAATGAGGATAACAATGGCAATCTGAGAATTTCCCAGTTTACAGTCTGAATACTTTTGGTGATTACATAGACATCAGCGGATTCTAGAAACATGAACATGTCTTCCAAGCACTGTGCATGTGCCTCTTCAGAAAGCCAGAATCATGTGCAGATGATTGTGCAGGACTGCTAACTGGAGTTCTGTAGTTCTTTGGCAATGATATTGAAAGTTCTGGTAATGTCCACAGTTATGGATATTTTCTGGGGTAGAGCAAGGAAAATTCAGAGTTTTGTCAAATTTCCCAAGTGGCCCACTGAACAACAGCTTCAGGCACAAAGGTTGTTCATACATGATCTGCTGCAGTAGTTAAGTCTTCTAGGTTTTACTCTCAATCTTTTAACCTCCTCTTCTAAGGCTTCTTAAGAACCCTCCTTCTAGGGCTACTATTATGTGCCTAAGTTTGTAGTTGTAACATGTTAGTGTAGACCTTTGGGCTTGTGTGGAGCCTGGAAAATTTAGAGGTAATAGAATGAGAAAATATTAGAGGTTAAGATCAGAAGAAAAGGCAGTCTGGTTAAAAATTTGATAAACACTAACTAGATTTGCAAGATCTTGTTAACTAGGTTAACTAGGTTAACAAGATCCCCGTTCACTTAGCAGGTAGATACCAAGAGGTACCACTGTGCCTCATTAGGGGCTATCCAAATTCATGAAATAATTTTCCCCTGAGTTTGCATCTTGGAATTCATAGGTGCTCTTTTGATAGAGATGTTATCTCATCCAATTAAGAAGAAGATAATGATTAGGTTTGTGCTTACAGAATGAAAAGTCTGAAGCATACTGGGTAAAATTATGTTTAGGATCATCTAAGTCTATTAGATTCATGTACTCCTGCCTCCCATGGTAATGGTGTATGTATTTGTATTGGTGGCAAAGTATGTTTGATTGCAAATAGTTTTAGGTACATGAAATGGCCTTTGGTTATGTCACAGTGGAAGCACAAATTGCCTTTTTTGAAAAGTATTAAGTTGAAGGAGGGTCCTTTTGAAATCTAGAGTAGAAAGCAAAAGGGCCACTGAATGATAACACAGAGGATGACTTTAAATCTGACAGCGGTATAGGAATTTAGGGGAAACCAGAGGCTTACAAAGGAAAGGGAGTATATGCCAACAATCAAAAGTAGAGTTGTGAGATTGTGCTATAAATTGAATAAAACGATGTCATAGATTCTGGGGTCCTTGCAGGGATGGAGGAACTATTCAAGGGAGAACAGGTCACAGGTCTGGTGAGGGAGGAATAGATAGTACAATATAAATCTTATTATATAAAGTTATGCTTTCAATGTGGAGAGTTATAGGAATAGCAAAAGTGATGTGGGAGGGGATAGAGAAGGATGAAGCCAAGGAGGACAAAAAAAATAATGAGAACTAAAAGTAGTTAAGAGAATCCTAGGAGGCCATGTTCTGACATCTGAGGTGGAAACTGATGACTTCATGGTGTCATCAGCTTGTCTTAAAGCTATCTACTTCATGGCTCTGTATGCTTCTGGGGACTTTCGAGAAAGCCTCAGTTTAAGGTTTCCATTTGGAGTGGACTTCCATTCAGAGCAGGATTTATACCTTTTCAGTTGAGAAATATGAATCCAGGTTTATATCCCCTGGAGTTTGACAACAGTGTTAATGGTAAAGAGGATGACATGAGCTTCCTTCCAACAGGGTTCAAAATTAATTTTCACGTGATATCAGCTCCAGAGAACTAAGCCCCTAATTTCTAGGCTTCCATCCAAACCCCTCTTCAGCCCCTAATTTCTAGGCTGAAGAGGGGTTTGGATGGAAGAACTGGAGGAATAGCAGCCTTATTCTGTTGATGATTAGTGTGGATATAATAAGTCCCTTGCAATATTTAGGATGTTTGAATTGACCAAGATAGAATTTTCAAGAGCCCATACAGAATAGGGAATAGTTATGGGTCATTCAGTTATTATTTCATATAGGGTCAGTTGCTGTGACCCATATAGAGAGGCTCAGAGAGCAATCAGGGCTAAAGGTAAAACCTTAAGCAGTAGGAAATTGAGTTCTTTCATCAGTTTTGTACGTTTTAACTTTAATAGTCCATTAACTCTATCATTCCAGATGACTGGAAATGATAGAATTAGTGCCATTTGGGGATAAGGGAAGAACTTACTGGATTGCTTAGAGGACTACCAAAGAAATGGGTCCCTTGGTCAGGTGAAAGGGCCAGTGGAATTCCCCATGCAGGGAATACTTATTGTAACAAACGTTTAGTAACAGTAGTGGCAGTGAGTGGTACTTTCATAAGGGAAAACTTTAAGCCAGTGAGAGTACATAGATATGATAATAATATATTAATTTCCATGAGATTTAGCAAACTGAATAAATATAATTGCCAATAAAGAAAAGATCCTGCTGGAAAGGTTCCTTTTTTTGTCCCACCTTTGCAGGTTTATCAGGATTATATTTTTGAGGTGTGGGACAGGAAGCCACCACTTGTTTCAGATAGGGGTAAACTTTCCCCACCAATGTTTGTGGAGGAGTTGATTTAGTTTCTTCCTTCCTTGATGAGTGATTTTATAAAGTTCAGAAACTGAATTTCAGGTAAAGGACTGAGGAAAGACCAAGGGGCTATCTGAGTGTTTCCAAGGCTCAACCACTTAGATAAGACATTCGACTTGTTTCCAGTTGGCCTTTTAATGTTCAAACGCTTTGAACTGGGAGGTTTTAAGTACCTTAACTAGAGGATCAGGTGTAATCAGAGTAGATTTAGGATCTTATCTGATTGTGGTGAGGGTGTAACAGCTTTATGACAGTTTAGTATATCTATCAAGAGTAAATTTACTTTTGTTTCAGGGGTTTTGTAGCCGATGTGTGCTTCTATCTTAAGTATGGTTATTTCCTTTGGCAATAATAAAGCACCTAAGAAGTCAGACAACTGCTTTTCATTCTCCATTGGTGTCCCAGCTGTTGTCTTAAATTCTCTGGCTTTCCATGACATATGAAAATCATGTGCTATCCCCAAAATATATCTACTGTCCCTATAGATGTTAAATTTCTTATCTTTACCAAAGATAAGAAGCTCTTGTGAGAGCCACAAGTTCAGTGATCTGAACTGACTTAGCACCAAATAAAGACTTATGCTTTCTGGGATTTTGAAAATTTGTAGTGGCATATACTGCCTGAACATTTCCTTCTGAGATACAGAGATAGGAGCCATCAACAAAGAGATTGAGGTCTGGGTTTGCAAGGAAGATTTCTAAAAGGCCAAGATGGGAGAGGATTGAGGCTTGAGTGTCCATAATAGAATCATGCAGTTATTCTTCCATTGAGAGAGGGAAGAAAGGCAGGATTGAGACTTTGACATGGGTGGATAGTGATGTGGAAGGAGAAAGCCGAAGAATTTCATAACAGGTGAACTGAGAGTTCAAAAAGTGTTGGGTATTTTCAGTTAGGAGAAGGGTCCAAACCACATAAGGGACATAAAATGTTCAGGGTATGACCTAGCACAAGGTCAGCTGTAGTTTGAACTAATTGTGCAGTTGCCACTACTGCTAGCAAGCAAGGAGGGAAAACATGAGCTGTAGGATGCCAGGTAAGAGGAAAACATCTGATTAACCTCTGATTTCCATTATGATTTTGAGAAAGGACCCCTATGGCATTTTCTTCTGTTTTATGAACAAATAGGAAGAATGGCAAAGAGTAGTCAGGAAGCCCTAAGTGGGGTGGAACAAAGGGAGAACTTAGGGATTCAAATTATGTTATAGTAGGCAAGTCCCATTTTAGAGGTTCAGACACAAGTTTTTTTAGTCATGCCATGTAAAGGGGGTGCTCTAGCAGAGAAGGTAGGAATACACATTCTACAATAGCCAATCAGTTCCAGAAAGCCTTGAAGTTGTCTCTTGGTTCAGATAGGAGGCTGTTAAGTCTGTCTTCATGTGATCTGGGGATCAGGTTTTTCCTTCAGAGGGAATATCATGACCTAAATAGTGGACTTGGGGGTAGCAGAGCTGAACTTTATCACTTGAGACCTTATGGCACTTCTTAGAGTAGTCTTTTAATAAGTATTGGATGTCATGTAGAGATTTGCTGAATGTCTTAGAATAAAGAAGGTGGTCATCTACATATTGAATGAAGATTTAATTACAAGGGAAGGTCAAATCTTTTATTTTTTCACTTAAAGTCCAGGAAAAATGTGTGGGGGTTTCTGTAATTCCCTGGTGCTCAAGTGTATTGTTGATTTTCCCATGTAAAAGTAAACAGGTATTGGGAATTAGAATGAAAGGATATGCTGAAGAAAGTGAAGTATAAACCAACAGTGGTAAAATGAGCGGCATTGGAGGACAGGATGAAAGACAGGATGGTATTTGGGAGGACATAGTGAGGTCTACATCCACCTTTAAGGACTTTGTCTCCCAGATATGGCCTAAGTCTATTGTTCCTATAGCCCCAAGTGAGTCAGGAATGTGAGTAAACATGCCTTGAATGTGGGAATTGTTAATGGCTTGGGAACTGTAAAAGGGGCAAGAAAACTGGGGTTATCTATTAGGGCTGTCAGAGAACGAAGATGAGTGGGAGAGGAATCCTGGGCTTTAAGGGTAAGTACCTGAGGTGAACATGAAATATTAAAATTCTAATTAGAATGCAAGTCTCTGCCTGTTAGATAAACTGAATGGTGGAACTTAATAAAAAGCTATGTGGGGCAGCATGAGGCCCAAGAGATATAGAAAGGACATAAGGGATAAAACGTGTGGTGAATTATCTAACTGCACCTCAGAGATTGTTTGTGTACTCTGAGGGATAAGGGTGGAAAATTGTGAGGTGTCAAATGTGGAGCAGGTGACTCCAGTGCCTACCAGAAAGGTGGTGGATTGCCCATTGAATGCGGTTATTATTTCTTCTAACCTATTTAAGAGTATTTGAGGGCAGAGAAGAGCAGATCTCTCAGAGCGAAGTCACTGAGACTCTAAAGTTATTGTCTTTTTGTCCTGGGGTGTTCTTTTAGTATCCTTTCCCTAATAGCCACAAGTATCTCTACCAAATACTTTGGCGAAGTTGAGGGTGGCCCTAAGGTGTTAGAATGATTTCCCTCAACTTTTTTTCAAGTTAGAGAGTCATAAGTCTGTGCTGTATACACTTAGCTTTGTTAGCCTGTACAGGCATACCTCAGAGATACTGCAGATTTCATTTTAGATCACCACAATAAAGCAAATATCACAATCAAGCAAGTCAGACAAATTTGGTTTCCCAGTGCATGTGAAAGTTATGTTTACACTATAGTGTAGTCTATTAAGTGTTCAAAAGCATTATGTCTAAAAAAGAAATGTATATACCTTAATTAAAAAACACTTTATTCCTAAAAAATGCTAACAATCATCTGAGCTTTCAGCAAGTCATAATCTTTTTGCTGGTGGAGGATCTCCCTTCAGTGTTGATGGCTATTGACTGATCAGGAAGGTGGTTGACAAAGACTGGGGTAGCCATGGCAATTTCTTAAAATAAGACCACAATGAAGTTTGACTCATTGATTGACCCTTCCTTTCACAAATGATTTCTCTGTAGCAGGCAATACTGTTTGACAGCATTTTTCCCACATTAGAACTTCTTTCAAAATTGGAGTCAATCCTCTCAAACCCTGCCACTGCTTTATGAACTAAGTTTAAGTAATATCTAAATCCTTCATTGTCATTTTAACAGTCTTCACACCATCTTCACCAGGAGTAGTTTCCATCTCAAGAAACAATTTTCTTTGCTCATCCATAAGAATCCACTCCTCATCAGTTAAAGTTTTATCATGAGATAAGTGCTCTTGACCCCTCAAAGTCATCCATGAGGGTTGGAATCGACTTCTTCCAAACTCCTATTAATGTTGCTATTTCAACCTCTTCCCATGACTTACAAATGTTCTTAATGATATCTAGAATGATGAATCCTTTCCAGAAGACCTTCAATTTACATTAACCTGATCATCAGATGAATCACTGTCTATGGCAGCTAGAGACTTAAAATATGTATTTCTTAAATAATAAGACAATATTGAAAATTACTCTTTGATCCATGGTTTGCAGAATTGATGTTGTGTTAGCAGGCATGAAAACAACATGAATCTCATTTACATCTCTATCAGAGCTCTTGGGTGACCAAGTGCATTATCAATGAGCAGGAATATTTTGAAAGAATTGTTTTTCTGAGCAGTAAGGCTCCACAGTGGGCTTCAAATATTCAGTAAACTATGTCATAAACAGATGCACTGTCATCCAGGTTTGTTGTTCCATTTATAAACACAGGCAGAGTAGATTTAGCAAAATTCTAAGGGTTGTAGGATTCTTGGAATGGTAAATGAGCTTCAACTTAAAGTTATCAGCTTCATTAGCCCCAACCAGAGAATCAGCTTGTCCTTTGAAACTTTGAAGACAGGCATTGACTTCTCCTCTTGAGCTATGAAAGTCCTAGATGGCATCTTCTTCAAATGGAAGGCTGTTTCTTCTACATTGAAAATCTGTTGTTTAGTATAGCCACCTTCATTAATTTTCTTAGCTAGATCCTATGGATAACTTTCTGCAGTTTCTATATCAGCACTTGCTGCTTCACCTTGCACTTTTACCTTTTGGAGATGGCTCCTTTCCTTAACCTCATGAACCAAGCTTCAAAATTTTCTTCTCTTGCTTCCTCACCTCACTCAGCCTTGCTGTAAATTAGGCTTTGGCTTAAGGGAATGTTGCAGCTGGTTTGATCTTCTATCCAGACCACTAAAATTTTCTCTATATCAGCAGTAAGTTGTTTCACTTTAACATCCATGTGTTTACTGGAGTAGCATTTTTAATTCCCTTCAAGAACTTTTCCTTTTCATTCACAACTTGGCTAACTATTCGTGCAAGAGGCCTAGCTTTTGGCTTGTTTTGGCTTTAGACATGTCCTAAGTTTAATCATTTCTAGCTTTTGATTTAAAGGGAGAGACATGCGACTCTTCCTTTCACTCGATTACTTAGAGGCCATTAAGGATTATTAACTGGACTAATTTCAGTATCATTGTGTCTCAGGGAATAGGGAGGCCCAAGGAGAGGGAGAGAGACAGGGGAACAGCCAGTCAGTGGAGCAGTCAGAACATACACAACATTTATGGATTAAGTTCACTGTCTTATATGGGTGTGGTTCCTGGCACCCCAAAACAATTACAATAGTAACAACAAAGATCACTGATCACAGATCACCATAACAAATATAATAATAATGAAAAATTTTGAAATACCACGAGAATTACCAAAATGTGACACAGAAACACAAAGTGAGCAACTACTGTTGGAAAAATGGCATTAATAAACTTGCTTAAAGCAAGGTTGCCACAAACCTTCAATTTCTAAAATATACAATGTCTGATAAGCACAATAAAATGAGGTATGCCTGTATATCATCATGATGCCTTGTTAAAGCTTGGAATTCAGAGAAAGGGAAATTTTGCCAGTTAATGCCAGAAAAAGAATGGAGCAAGGATCGAGAAGATGCAAGAAATGTTTAACAAAGACCTAGAAGAATTAAAGAACAAACAGACAAAAATGAACAATACAATAACTGAAATTTAAAAAAATACAATAGAAGGAATTGATAGCAGAATAACTGAGGCAGAAGAATGGATAAGTGATCTGGAAAACAGATGGTGGAAATCACTGCTGCAGAACACAGTAAAGAAAAAAGAATGAAAAGAAATGAAGACAGTCTACGAGACCTCTGGGACAACAATAAATGCACCAACATTCACATTATAGGGGTCCCAGAAGGAGAAGAGAGAGGAAAAGGACCTGAGAAAATATTTGAAGAGATAATAACTGAAAATTTCCCTAACATGGGAAAGGAAACAGTTACCCAAGTCCAGGAAGCACAGAGAGCCCCAAGCAGTATAAACCCAAGGAGAAACATGCTGAGACACATACTAATCAAATTGACAAAAATTAAGCACAAAGAAAAAATATTAAAAGGAGCAAGAGAAAAATGACAAATAACATGCAAGGGAACTCCCATAAGGTTATCAGCTGATTTCTCAGCAGAAACTCTGCAGGTCAGAAGGGAGTGGCACCATATATTTAAAGTGATGAAAGGGAAGAATCTACAACCAAGAATACTCTGCCCAGCAAGGCTCTCATTCAGATTGATGCAGAAATCAAAAGCTTTACAGACAAACAAAAACCAACAGAATTCAGCACCACCAGACCAGCTTTGCAACAAATGCTAAAGGAACTCCTCTAGGAGAGAAAGAGAACAGCTACTTAAAACAACATTGTATATATATATATATATATATATATATATATATATATAGACTGCTATATCAAAACCTCGTGGGAACAGCAAACCCAAAAACTGCAATAGATACACACACGAAAAAGCAAAAGCAACCCAAACACAACACTAAAGATGGACGTCAAACTGCAAGAGAAGAGAATAAAAGAGGAAGGGAAGAATAAAGACCTGAAAAAACAAACCCAAAACAATTAAGAAAATAGTAATAGGAACATACATATCAATAATTACCTTAAATGTAAATGGATTAAATGCTCCAACCAAAAGACAAAGACTGGCTGAATGTATACAAAAACAAGACCTGTATATATGCTGTCTACAAGAGACCGCTTCAGACCTAGGGACACATACAGACTGAAAGTGAGGGGATGGAAAAAATATTCCATGCAAATGTAAATCAAAAGAAAGCTGGAGTAGCAATACTCATACCAGACAAAATAGACTTTAAAACAAAGTCTGTTACAAGAGACAAGGCGAGTCTCTACATAATGATCAAGGGATCAATTCAAAGAGAAGATGTAACAATTGTAAATATATATGCACCCAACATAGGAACACCTCAATATATAAGGCAAATGCTGGCAGCCGTAAAAGGGGAAATCTATAGTAACACAGTAATAGTGGGAGACTTTAACACCCAACTTACACTAATGGACAGATTATCCAGACAGAAAATTAATAAGGAAACACAAGCCTTAAATGACATGTGAAACCAGAGGGACAGTTGGTATTTATAGACATTCCGTCCACAAGCAGCAGAATACACATTCTTCTCAAGTGCACATGGAACAGTCTCCAGGATTGGCCACATGCTGGGCCACAAAGTGAGCCTTGGTAAATTTAAGAAAATGGAAATATATCAAGCATCTTTTCCAACTAAAACATTATGAAATTAGAAATTAACTACAGGAAAAAACTGTAAGAAACACAAACAAGTGGAGGCTAAACAATATGCTACTAAGCAACCAATGGATCACTGAAGAAATCAAAGAGGAAATCAAAAAATACTTAGAGACAAATGAAAATGAAAGCACAATGATCCAAAAACTATGGGATGCAGCAAAAGCAGTTCTAAGAGGGAAGTTTATAGGAATACAATCTTACCTCAGGAAACAAGAAAAATCACAAATAACCTAACCTTGCACCTAAAGCAATTAGAGAAAGAAGAACAAACAAAACCTAAGTTAGTAGAAGGGAAGAAATCATAAATATCATAGCAGAAATAAATGAAATAGAGACAAAGAAAACAGTAGCAAAGATCAATGAAACTAAAAGCTGGTTCTTTGAAAAGATAAACAAAATTGATAAACCTTTAGCCTGACTTATCAGGAGAAAAAGAGAGAGGAATCAAATCAATAAGATCAGAAATGAAAAAGGAGAAGTTACAACTGACACCACAGAAATACAAAGGATCATAAGAGACTACTACAAGCAACTGTGTGCCAGTAAAATGGACAACCTGGACGAAATGGACAAATTCTTAGAAAGATACAATCTCCCAAGGCTGAACCAGGAAGAAATAGAAAATATGAACAGACCAGTCACAAGCACTGAAACTGAAATGGTGATCAAAAAACTCCCAACAAACAAAAGTCCAGGACCTGATGGCTTCACAGGTGAATTCTATCAAACATTTAGAGAGGAGCTAACACCTATCTTTCTGAAACTGTTCCAAAAAATTGCAGAGGAGGGTAAACTCCCAAACTCAATCTGTGAGGCCACCATTACCCTGATACCACAACCAGACAAAGATAGAAGATAAAAGAAAATTACAGGCCAATATCACTGATGAACATAGGTGCAAAAATCCTCAACAAAATACTAGCAATCTGAATCCAACAGGATTATACACCATTATACACCATGATGAAGTGGGATTTATCCCAGGAATGCAAAGATTTTTCAACATTTGCAAATCAATCAGTGTGATACACCACATCAACAAATTGAAGAATAAAAACCATATGATCATCTCAATAGATGCAGAAAAACCTTTTTACAAAATTCAGCACCCATTTATGATAAAAACTCTCCAGAAAGTGGGCATAGAGGGAATATACCTCAACGTAATAAAGGCCATATATGACAAACCTACAGCTAACATCATACTCAATGGTGAATTGCTGAATGCATTTCTTCTGAGATCAGGAACAAGACAAGGTTGTCCACTCTTACAACTATTATTCAACATAGTTTTGGAAGTCCTAGCCACTGCAATCAGAGAAGAAAAAGAAATAAAAGGAACCCAAATTGGTAAAGAAGAATTTAAACTGTCACTGTTTGTGGATGACATGATACTATACATGGAAAATACTGAAGATGCTATCATAAAATATTAGAGCTAATCAATGAATTTGGTAAAGTTGCAGGATGCAAAATTAATATACAGAAATATGTTGTATTTCTATACACTGACAATGAAAGATCAGAAAGAGAAATTCAAGAAACAATCCCATACACCATTGCATCAAAAAGAATAAAATACCTAGGAATACACTTACCTGAGGAGACAAAAGTCCTGTAATCCAAAAGCTATGACACTGATGAAAGAAATGAAAGATGATGCAAACAGATGGAAAGATATACCATGTTTCTTGGATTGGAAGAATCAATATTGTCAAAATGCCTATATTACCCAAGGCAGTCTACAGATTCAATGCAATATCAATAAATTACCAATAGCATTTTTCACAGAACTAGAACCAAAAAAATCTTAAAATTTGTATGGAGACACAAAAGACCCCGAATAGCCAAAGCACTCTTGAGAAAGAAAATTGGAGCTAGAGGAATTACGCTCCCTGATTTCAGACTATACTACAAAGCTATAGCCATCAAAACAGTAAGGTACTGTCACAAAAATAGAAATATAGATCAATGGAACAGGATAGAAAGCCCAGAAATAAACCCACTCACTTATGGTCAATAAATCTACAACAAAAGAGGCAAGACTATACAAGTCTCTTCAATAAATGGTGCTTGAAAAACTGGACAGCTACAGGTAAAAAAAATGAAATTAGAACATTATTTAACACCATACACAAAAATAAGCTCAAAATGGGTTAAAGACCTAAGTATGAGACCAGACACTATAAAACTTCTAGAAGAAAGCATAGGCAAAACACTCTCTGAAATTAATTGCAGCAATATCTTTTTTGTCTGTCTCCCAGAGTAATGGAACTAAAAACAAAAATAAACAAATGGGACCTAATTAAACTCAAAAGCTTTTGCACAGAAAAGGAACCATAAACAAAATGAAAAGACAACATACAGAATAGGACAAAATATTTGCAAACAATGCAACTGACAAGGGCTTAATGTCCAAAATATACAAACAGCTCATACAACTCAACAACAACAAAAAACAATCCAATCAAAAAATGGACAGAAGACCTAAAAAATACACGTTTCTCCAAAGAAGACATACAGATGGGCAAGAGGCACATGAAAAGATGTTCAACATGTCTAATTATTAGAGAAATGCAAATCAAAAATACAATGAAATATACCTCACGCCAGTCAAAATAGCTATCATCAAAAAATCCACAAACAATAAATGCTGGAGAGGGTGTGGGAAGAAGGGAACCCTCCTACATTGTTGGTGGGAATGTGAATTGGTATAGCCACTATGGAGAACAGTATGGAGGTTTCTTAAAAAACTAAAAATAGAACTACCATATGACCCAGCAATCCCACTACTGGGCACATACCCTAAGAAAACCATAATTCAAAAAGAGTCATGTACCACAATGTTCATTGCAGCTCTGTTTACAATAGCCAGGACATGGAAGCAACCTAAGTGTCCATTGACAGATGAATGGATAAAGAAGATGTGGCACATATATACAATGGAATATTACTCAGCCGTAAAAAGAAACGAAATTGAGTTATTTGTAGTTAGGTGGATGGACCTAGAGTCTGTCATACAGAGTGAAGTTGTGGTACCTATATGCAATGGAATGTTACTCAGCCATTAAAAAGAATGAAATAATGCCACTTGCAGCAACATGGATGGACCTAGAGATTGTCACACTGAGTGAAGTCAGACAGAGAAAGAGAAATACCATATGATATCGCTTATGTGTGGAATCTAAAAAGAAATTATACAAATGAACATATTTACAAAACTGAAACAGACTCACAGACTTAGAGAAGAAACTTATGGTTACCGGGGGGCAAGGGTGGAGGGAAGTGATAGGGAGTTTGCGATTGACACGTACACACTACTATATTTAAAATGGATAACCACCAAGGACCTACTGTATAGCACAGAGAACTCTGCTCAATATTATGTAACAACCTAAATGGGAAAAGAATTTGAAGAAGAATTAATGCATGTGTATGTATAATTGGATCACTTTGCTGTACACCTGAAGCTATCACAATATTGTTAATCAACTATACTCCACTATATAAAATAAAAAGTTAAAAAAAAAGAGAGCCATGAAAAGTCCTGCTCAAATAGGAAAGAACTTGAAGAGTCAATTTAATAGAATTAAAGCAACTGCCAATTATGCTAATTCAAAATAGTGTCTGGAGCACTGGATTATGAATTGTGACTCACCACCGTGGATCCAGATTTCCCCAGCTAAGATGGACACAAGGGTTTGAGAAGCCAGCGTGAATACCAAGGTAAAGACCACAGGGTGTGTGCAGTGGTCAGTACTCCATCCATGTCATGGCACTAGAAACTGTCAAATTAAAAACAAACCTGGATTTAGAGTGAGGTTTTATTCAGAAGAAATACTCCTGCAATAGGGAGAATGCTGAAATCTCAGAAATCTGCACTCACCTCACTATCAAACAGAAAAGGTTTTTTGGTTTATAGGGTAAAGGAAGGGCAAGCACAGATGTACAGAATCTCTCTTTTTTTTTTTTCTCGGTATGCGGGCCTCTCATTGTCGTGGCCTCTCCTGTTGCGGAGCACAGGCTCCGGACGCGCAGGCTCAGCGGCCATGGCTCACGGGCCCAGCCGCTCCGCGGCATGTGGGATCTTCCCGGACTGGGGCACAAACCCGCGTCCCGTGTATCGGCAGGCAGACGCTCAACCACTGTGCCACCAGGGAAGCCCCAGAATCTTTTAAGGGGAAGCTGGACAAGCAAAGGGAAGTGACCAGTGAATATACCAAGAAAGGGTCTTGCTGTGATCAGCTGATTCCCAGGAGAAGCTGAGAGGAGGGGCAGATTCTACTTTTTTCAGTGCTTTCTCATACTTAAGAGCATGCAGAGTTCAGGAACCTAGAGGAAAGAGAGAAGCCTGACTAAAGTTGGTCAAGACGAAGAGAGGGTAAGAAATAACAACTGCAAACCTTTTGTGATCCTAAACATTTCTCCTTTGTTTATGTGTGAGACATTCTCTAGAACAGGGGTCAGAAAACATTTTTTTTTTTGTAAAAGAGAAGAGAGTAAATAATTTAGGCTTTGTGGCCATATGGTCTCAGTTGTAACTCTGCCATTATGACTTGAAAGCAGCCATAGACCTATCTAACAGATTGGGTAGGATTACACTGTAGTGTTACTTCATTCACAAAATAGGTGCCTGGACAGATATGGCCCTTGACCATATTTTGCCAACCCATGCTCTATGGTGTCATATCAGTTAGGAATTGAATTTCCTGAAATGTGAGAAAAAACACAAATAATAGCTGCTTAAACACCCTTCCTAGTAGCATCAACATAAGGCCACATCTATCTGCAAGGGAGCTTGAGAAATATAGGTATTGAGCAAAGCATATCACTCCCAAATAAATTCTTATTTGTGATTTAGAAAGAAATACAACCAATTTCTCATTTCAGTTTGTTTATTTTGCCTTTTGTAGTACATCTTTGATGTGAGGTATAAAAATGGGAGACTAGTGTATGAGAAATGACCCAGAGTTTATAATGATCTCTATTCAACTCAAGTTTATTTAAAACTAGGCTACAATTAATCTTATCTTATCTTAAAATAGAAGCATAAAATGTTCCTAAAAGTCTTTTTTATTTTGCTGTATTCATTATAGTATTTGACATGGAGTCTGAGAGAATGGGAGCTGATTTAATAATTTTTAAAAAGCACTAGTCTTCCCCAAATTACAATGATCAAAGATAAGTAGGCCTTAAACATAAAGGGAGTTTCAAGTCCTGAGGATTTTGCATGAAATGTTTGAACTGAGGCAGTAAGCATTTATAAACTGTCTTTCAAATATCTTTGGACTGAGAGAGCATTTAAAGTTTCCATGGAATCGTAATTCAGGGCATGAAAGGGCAACACATGTCTGTTTTCCTCACTAAGAATAAGGCTGTTTGGGATTTCATTGGTTCATGTCCTAAAGCCATCTTTTTTGCTCATTTATACATTTCTGCATGGAGGCAATTCATTCTTTGGATGTGAAAGTCCCCCATTCTTAGCTAGTTTAGCTATTTGTATGCTGATCAGTGTCAGAATGTGAGAAATCCCCCTTGAGCACTCCTCTAGTCTTTTCAAGGCCAATCTTATCTTTACAAACATTTCTTGATCTGCTTTATCATCCTGCACTGGAGAAGATGGATTTGATTTTTTTTTTTTTTTTTTTTTTTTTTTTTTTTTAGTTAAACGTTGTGCTTGGTTTAAAGTAGATAATGCTATACTGTTTAATCTTCTGTTCTTTCTACATTCTTTAATTCCTTGAATCCTTTCTCATTTTAATTTTGTATTGCTGCATTGCCTATCTTTGACTTTGCCATATATCTCTTTTTTAAAAATGTTTAGTGTTTAGAACTTACATACCAGAGATTAAGAAGATTTGTTTTGGACTAGATAAAAAGTTATTCAATAATTATCAGCAACTTTTTTTTTTTCATTTTAACAGTTATATCTGTTTCATTTTATGGTTTTGTACTAATTTCTTTTACTTCCTAATATTTAAAACCATTGTATATCTAATTGTCATCAATAACCTATTTAAATTACTATTTTAATAAAAATGTATTACTCATCAAGGGCCAAAAAGAAGAGGCAATTTTTACCCTGATTCTGTACAGGCTGAAAACCCCTTCTTCTGGCCATAGTCTGAACTAAAAATAAATAACTAAACGTAGAGCATTAAGCTGCAGCATTTAATATGTGTTTATGCTCTTTCTTGATCTGTCCTGGTTGCCCAGTTTTCTTCAGCTTCTGTAGAATTTGTTCTAACTGCTGTAGAATGTCTCGGTAACATTTCTAGAGTTTCATATTTTCATTAGCATTATATTCCTTCAAGGACGGCAAAAACGGAAATCTGTACCTATCAAACTGCCAACTAAAATTACAAAGAAAAAAATGTCCTATTATAATTTCACTTATTAACACAATTTTGTTTCTACCTGATGTCATCAAACAATAGGATGGATGTTAATGTATTTAAACTGGCTGGCATCATCCAAAAGTTCCCCAAAATATATTTGCCCACATCTCATTTGTATTTCCACTTTCTTATACCTCAGGAATAACATATCTGAAGGGAAATAGAAATACAAATCAGGAACAAGTAACAAGCAGTTCCAGTTTGAGTATTTTTACGAAACACCTGTAAATGGGAGTTTTACAATTATATTCTTATTGAATGATATGCACTACCTCATACACCTTGGAATGTATAGAACGCAGTCTTGAAACCTATTGTTTTGAATCTTCAAAGATAACTGATTCCTTGGAAATTTAAAGTAGATTTCCATGGATTTCGGGATTAGGGTGATTTTCTACTCAATGTGACTTATTTTAAGTCATTTCCAAATAACAAAGAGGTTCATAATTTCTTCTTTCTCTCCATCTTATGCATTTTCTGTTCTTCACAAAGATATATTTCAATAAATTGTTTGGCTAATACTTTTTCATCATGATTACTTGCTACTGTTATTCAATCTTTGCATATACTCGCTGTGTAATACATTCTTTAGTTTTGCCTTATCTCTCCTATATTCATATATTTTCTTGACCTTAAAAATGCTTTCCAACCTACCCCAATGACCCCTACCTCCACAGTTAGGAAACTGTTTAGGAATATTTTAATATTCCTAATGCTATGAGAATATTTCTAAAAAGCCACACACTGATTTTTAGCAAAATCAAACAAATTATAATGAAATGTTTAAAACATAGCCTAACCCACAACTTGTACGTTTTGTTATATTAAAATTTTCTAGTTTTCTTAGGTTTTCTTTTTTGTTTCCTTGGCATTTTCTTTCCATACCTCACACTCAGTATATAGCCAAACACATAGAAATCCACCTGGCATTTAATAAACAGTGAAAAATTGCTATAACACAAAAACCCTCTAAAGGAAATTAGAAAAAAAATCTCCAAACGTACTTATCATGGAGAAATTTGACCAACTTTTAAGAAAAAATCAAATTGAATCTCTGGTGAACAGTTATGTTAATGATAACTCCTATTTTCCATTTCTAGGTCTAGTTCATAAAATAATTATACTCCAATACCAATTTCTCTCCTTCCCTCTCTGTCTCCCCCCCCCTCTCTCTCCCTCACTAGTATATATATATAGTAAGGTCTATAAGGTATACTAATCTTAAGTGTATATCTTTTGATTATATACACATATTCATATGTATATGTACATACTCCTGTAACCACCCAAAAAAAGACACGGAATATTTCCAGTGCTTCATAAATTTTCACTGTGCGCTTTGCCAGTTTATACTCCTCTCAGAGTATGTACCATGAACATCCGTTAGTTTTATCTATTTTGTCCTACAGCTCCCCAAACTTCTTAACTTTTTCAATCTTTCTCCTTTTTTAAATTTATAGATTTTATTTTTAGAACAGTTTTAGACTTATAGAAATATTGACAAAATAGTCCAGCATTTCATATATCCCTCTTCACAGTTTCCCCTATTATTAACATATTGCATTAGTGTGGTACATTTTTGCATTTGATGAACCACTGTTGATATATTATTAATAAATAGTTGACATTAAGGATCACTTTATGTTGTACAGTTCTCTGGGTTTTGACAAGAGCATATTGTCATGTATCCACAATTACATACATACAGAATGGTTTTACCACCCTAAACATTCCCTGTACTTCACCTATTCACGCCTCCTCTACCTCCAGCAAATCCCCAAAACCACTGATTCTATAATTTTCTCTATAGTTTGCCTTTCCCAGATTGTCATGTAGTTGGAATCACACAATATGTAGCCTTTCCACATGGACTTCTTTCACTCAGAAATATCCATTTAAGGTTATCCTATGTCTTTTCATGGCTTGATAGATCATTTCTTTTTTATTGCTGAGTGATAGTCCATTTATGTATATACTCTATTTATTCATCTGTTGAAAATATCTTGGTTTCTTACAGCTTTATAAGTAAAGCTGTTATAAACATTTTTGTTTATGAAAAACAAGCATAAGTTTTCAATTCAATTGAGTAAATAACTAGGAGCATGATTCCTAGATTGCAAGGTAAGAGTGTGTTGTATATTTATCTTTGCAAGAAATTATGGAGCTCTTTTTTAAAGTGGCTGCATGATTTTGCATTCCCACAAGCAAAGAACAAGAATGCCTGTTGCTCTGTACCCTCTGCCCTCACCAGCATTTGGTATTGTGAATTTTTTGGATTTTAGCCATTTTAATAAGTATGTAGTGCTATCACATTGTTTTAATTTGTAATTCCCTAATGATATATGATTATAAAAATATGATATGGTAAATGTTTAGAATTTATTCCTATGCTTATTTTCTATTTGCATATCTTCTTTGTGAGGTCTCTGTTCAATCACTTGCCCATTTTTTAATTGAGTTGTTTGTTTTCTTATTGTTGAGTTTTAAGAATTATTTTTATATTTTGGATACAAGTCCTTTATCTTGCAAACATTTTCTTCCAGTCTGTGGCTTGTCTTTCCATTCTCTTAACAGAGAATATCTTCATACCTTCTATCTCATATCTTCTAGAAGTTATATAATTTTGAGTTTTACATTTAGGTCTGTCATTCATTTTCAGTTAATCTTTGTGGAAGGTGTCAGATCTGTGTCTAAAACAATTTTTTTGCATACGAATGCCCAATTGTTCCAGCACCATTTGTTGAAATGTCTGTCGTTTCTCTGCTGTATCACCTTTGCTCCTTTGTCAAAAATCAGTTGGCAATATTTATGTGAGCCTATTACACAAATAGCTATTTCTCCTGTTCCATTAATCTATTTGTCTATTATTTCGCAAATACTATGTTATCTTAATTACTGAATCTTTACAGTAATCTTAAAGTCAGATAGTCATTTCTTCACCTCATTGTTTCTCTTCAATTTTATTTTGTCTAATCTGGGTCTTGTGCCTTTACACATAAACTTCAGAATCAGTTTGTTGATTTTCACAAAATAACTTGCAGGGATTTTGGCTGGGATTGCATTGAATCCATAGGTCACTTGGGAAAAATTGAATCTGAACAATATTGAGTTTTCCTATCCATTTACATGGTCTATTTCTCCATTTATTTAGATCTTCTTTGATTTATTTAACCAGAGTTTTATAGGTTTCCTCATATAGATCCTGTACATATTTTGTGACATATTTATATCTTAGTATTTCATTTTTGGTTGCAGATGTGTTTTTTGTTTCAATTTCTGATTTTTAATTGCTGATATGTAGGAAGCAATTGAATTCTCTATATTAACCTTGTATGCTGCAACCTTGCTACAACCACTTACTAGTTCCAGGAGTATTTTTGTTGATTATTTGTGATTTTTTACATAGAGAATCATGTCATATATGAACAAAGACAGCTTTATTTACTTTCTCCATATGTTTATCTTTAATTTCCTTTTATTGTTTTATTGCACTAGCTAGGACTTCCAGTGTGATACTGAATATGAGTGATGAGAGGGCATATCCTGCCATGTTCTAGATCTTAAGAGAAAAACATCCAGTTTCTCATCATTATGTATGGTATAAATTGTAGGTTTTTGTAGACATTATTTATTAAGTTGAGAAAGGTCCCCACCATTCCTAATGTGCTGAGAGATTATCATGAAGAGTCATTGGATGTTGTGAAGTGCATTTTTTCACATATTGGTATGATTATTCCTTTTTAGCCTATTGATGTGATAGATTACATTATGTGATTTTTTTTAATGTTGAAACTGCTTTGCATTATTGGAATAAATTTACTTGGTTATGTTGTATTATTATTGTTATAAATTTTGGGATTTGATTTGCTAATTTCTGTTGAGGATTTTTGCATCTCTGTTCATGGAAGATATTGGTTCTGTAATGTATATCCTTCTTGTATTGTCTTGTCTTTATCTGGTTTTGATATTAGTATGATGCTTGCCTCATTCAATTGAGTTAGTAAGCCCTCCCTCTTCTGTTTTCTGGAAGAGATTATAGAAAATTATAATTCATTTCAATGTCTTCCTTAAACGTTTGTTGGTATTCACCATTGAAGCCATTTGATCATAATGCTTCCTTTTTGAGAAGTTTATTAATTATTCACTGAATTTCTTTAATAGGTATATACCTATTCAGATTATTTATTACTCCTTGCATAAGTATTTTCAGGAATTGGTCCATTTCACTTAAATCATTGATTTTCAGGTTTCTCTGCTTTTTTTTTTTTTCTTTTTGGGAGGACAGAACTGATGACTTCCAACCTCTTTACATGTTGGAGCTGAAAACAGAAATCAGTCCCCTCCTTTGTTTTTTAGATTGCATACTTACTATTGATTACTCATCAGGTTCACTGACTCTTTTTTCTGGTGTCTCCATTTTATTGTTAGATCCATCAAGTGAATACTTTATTTAGATATGGCATATTTTAGTTCTAGAATTTCCATTTGGTTCTTTCATATATTTTGTATCTCTCTGTTGAGGTTTTACTATTTTTCATTTAGTATGACTGTATTTTTTCTTACCTCATTGAGTATAGTTATACTAGTTGCTTTAAAATCTTAGTCCATTAATTCCAGTATCTGAGTCATCTTGGAGTTGGTCTTCATTGATTGCCTTTCTCTTGTGAATACTCAGTTTTCCTGTTTTACATATGTTGGGAAGTTTTGGATTGCAATCTGTACATTATGAAATAATATGTTTTAGAAACTCTGAATTCTATTATATTCTTCTAAAGAGTATTTTATTTTTCTTTTGTTTTGCTTTTTTAACAGGCACATAATTTGGATGAACTCTACAGACCCATGGTGGGGAACAGCTCAAAACAGTTTAGTTTTTTTTAGCTTACTTGGGCTGTTTAGATGCTTCCCCATGTATTTGCAGTTCATATCTTAGTCAATAGTTTGGGCAGGATTTACAGCAACAATTGATATTTTCCTTTCTGGTTCTCCCTTTCCTTGAATTTCTTTGCCTCAGTTTCTAGATGCTGTGGTTTCCACATCCCAGGACTTTGAGTCTTCAAACCAGCACATTTTCTAATGGAATTAGTCTATCCTTAGACTAAAAGCTGTAAACATAGGAAATTCACACTGTGACTTTCCTTCTTCAAAGTGTCAACTTTCCTCCTCCCAGTCAATATCTGCCTGTTATTGGTCATTCCCTTGTGCTTCCTAGTAGCTTTTATATTTTTTTGTCAGGTGTTTTCAGTTGTCAGGGAAAGTTGGATTGATAGGAGGTAATCGGCCATATGAAAAGTAAAACTCTTAGAACACTGTTGATTTTTGAAATTTAATCTTGGTAACTGTTGAATTTATAGGGCTGTGTATGTAGTGATTTATATCTTTGTAAATGAAGACAGTCTTGACTCTATCATTTGGATCCTATACTTCTACTATTTCTTTTTCCCTCTGACTTATTACTTAGGCTAGGATTTTCAGTATATGATGAGAAATAGTGATAATAATGTACATCTTTTTTTCCTTAGAGGTCATATACCTGCATTAATTATTTTTTCTTCTTAAGTATAAGGCTTGTAGTTCATATGATGTACACACACACACATACACACACAAACACTCATTTCTGCTAGATAAATTTAATAAATACGCAAGTTGCTTACTTTTAAATGATTTTTCTCCATCATGAGTTGATGTTTGAGATTTATTGAATTTTTTTCTCTTTTAGTTGAAAAAACTATATGATTTTCCTCCTTTATACAACTTTTGTGGCAAATTATTTCACTAGATTTTAAGACTGTGAAAGGAAAATCAAAATGAAGTTGGTATTGCTAAAAGAGCTCTCTAAAATGGAGCCAGAAGGCCACTGAGGGAGTGTGACTTATGCATGTCTCAACCCAGATGGAATTTAACTTTGACCACTTTTTGTCTTAACATAGACATCCAGAACATCTGCACAATATTCCAGAAACTCAAGATACTTATTGGACCCTTGCCCTAGAATAACTCATGACAACCTATCCCTTAAGGACAAATATTTCCTTTCTTGCATCAGGATCAAACAATTCATGAACAACCTTGTGGCTTTTGCCTATATAAGCTCCTGACTCTTTCTCTTTCCCAGAACATTCTCAGTTTTACCCAAATCTGTGTCTCCCAATTTGCAGTCCTAAGTTCCCTAATATTCTTTGGTTTTTGTAGCCTCCATACTGATTATTCTTCAACAAGTCATTAAATCATGCTTGCATTCTAGGGATAAAACATGTGGGGATGTGATAAATTTTAATACACTTTTGGAGTCAAATAGCATAGAAGTAAACATATACTTTTGTAAAAAAAAATTATATTCAATAAGAAATCTATTTGTCTCCTTTTACCCAGATTTGATTAAAAATAAACTAAAACCTGAAGAAGGATCTTAAAGTAGCTGATTAATCACCCAAAGGGAGATTCCTTGCTCTATATCAATGTAAAAGAAAAATAAAAACTATTTATTAGGTGTGTGAATTCCTTCTATTCAATTTGTCAAAATTCTTTCAATGTATAGATGTCAAAAAACACCAACAATGTAATCTTTATGTTTGATAGGATGACTTAGATTCTTGGCATCTGCTTTTATGTGTGCAAAATTTATCTTTAGCATGTGAAATATTTTTGCCTCTGATGGTAATTATCTGTTTTAGGATAAAGATGTAGCAACTCTGGTATTTTTCTAATTTAAATTCACGTTAAACATTCTTAATACCACTCAAAGCTAATAGTTTACTTGAAATTTCACATCTATTATCATAAATGAAAAGAGCCTCTGCTTTTCTATTCCTCTGCTATCCTCATCTAGTTAGAAATCTGAATTTCAAACATGCTTTTTAAATTAGCTGCATGTATTTTGAATTTTTTTCTGTTGTGATCGTTAAATTTATGTGTCAACTTGGAGGGTGCTTTTGGATGAGATTAACATTTAAATTGGGAACCTTGGATTATTATTGCCCTCCATAATGTAGGTGGCCTCAGCCAATCATTTGAAGGTCTGAATATAACAAAAAAGACACCCCCTTCCAATTCTGAGGAGCAAAATGAAATTCTCCAGAAGACTGCCTTTGAACTTCATCTGCACCATCAGTTCTCCTGGGTCTCCATCTGGCCAGCCCACAAGGCAGATTTTGGACTTGCCAGCCTTCATAATCGTGTGAGCTATTTCTTTTTAATAAATTTCTTTTTGTATATACACACATCCTTTTGGCTCTGCTTCGCTGGAGAACCCTAAATAACTATATCTCTTTTCTGTAACAATGTGTAAGAGAAAGGAATTACCTATTTTTAGAAACTTTGGAAAGACTCACCTGTAAAAACATCCGGGCCTAGAATTATTTTATTGATATCTTTTGTAAGCATAAGTTAGTGTTTCATTATTCATTTGATCTCTTGGCTCTTAGTCTATTTAAATTTTCAGGTAATCTTCATTTTGTTCATTCTTATGACTGCTTACTTCTGCTTCACTGTTCCATCATTCTTACCTATCTGCCTGGGGTTAATTATAATGCTTTATTTTGATTTGGCAGGGGAGGTCTGTTCAATTAATTTTTCTTTTTGTTCTTTCCTTTCCTTTTTTTTCTTCTTATTATTAATTATTTATTTTTACATTTCATATTCTTCAAATTTCTAATTTTATCCTGTGAGTACATAGCTTTTTGGGAAATAGCAGCTGCATTAGCTGGGAATGCACTGACCCAGGAAAAATGTTATCATCCAGACTCCTAATTATAGCTTCCAAGGTGAATTTAGGAAGTGAGTCTGGGGAATGTGCCTCAAGATGGAGATGCTCTTTCCTTACAACCTGAGTTCACCAGCAAACTCATTTTCCTGCCCTCAACCCATACTCAATCAGGAGAGTTTCTGTACTTCTGCTCCAGACACTGCTCACACCCAAGGATTTCTCCCCTGCGTTCTGATAAACTAGATGACTGAAAGAAGAGGAGGTTATGAACAGAAAGTTTTGAAATCTGAGGCTCGTCCCTCTACCCCTATCTTTTCTTATTTGCCCTGCAGCACAGTCAGTTTTGTAATCCTCCAGTTCATCCTCCTATTTCCTTCACTGATTATTTTGTTTTTTGATCTTGTCTGAGATGGAACAAGTAAACAGAGATACCCTGAAGCAAAAAAAGGAACAGCAATAATGCTCTTCTTTTCTTAGTTCCCCACTGGTGCCTCTGGCTCTCTTCTAACCCAGGACCAGGAACCTTCCACCTCTGCGTCTCTGGGTTTTAATGTTCTGAGATCTGTCAACTTCCCTCTTGCTTTTGTGGCATCTCCAGGATTAAGCTCTGGGAAAGGAGCCAGATTCCTGTGCTCCTTCCTTTTCCATCTTGTCAGGAGCCAGGAGTCAGAGACACTTTATTTCCTGAGTTCTTTTTTTGTTTGTTTTAAATAAAATGTCCCACACTTCCATTGAGGCAGCTTGAAAGTTAATTCTGAAAAACAGGACAATTAGGATTAAAAACAAATGGAACTTTTTGAACAGGAACAGAGAGAAAAAATTCTCCCAGCCTTAAGAAGAGCAGATAAATATGGCTAAGCACAGATTTTGACTCTATATTTTCTATAAGCTAATCAAAGTGGCAGAACCAGCTTTATTTCATAGACTTACATAAATTCATTTGCAGAAATCTCATCTAGAGATTTTCTCATCTAGAAAATCTCATCTAGAGATTTTCTAAATTTCCTTAGCATTTAATCCTGGATGGTAACCACCAGCTTTTTTTTTTTTTTTCTTCCTGAAGATTCTAAATGCTTTGAGTAACTTGATTCTACGCTCCTTTTGTCCAATTACTGATCTGAGACATGACTGTTATTTATTCCAGAATGGAAAGCATTTGTTTTAAGATTTTCTACATATTTTCTGAATCCCTTGCTTTTTCCCTACCATTTGTTAATGAACTCTTAGCAATTTATTGTCTAGTAGGAGGAAAATAACATAAGAATTGTTCTCTAATAACCTACCACAGTTTAAGGAACTGAATGAATGAAAATGTTAAATGCATATGTTCCATAAACCAATTGTTTTCAAGTTTCAAGTTTCCTTCCAAAGGTGTTCCCTTAACCAGTAGAAAGAGGTATAGCTTCACCAGTATGATGGTTAAAGGCACAGAGGATCTGTTCTAGGAGGGTTTGTATTTTTTGTCTAAGTCTTTTTGGGAAATAGGGTCTAAATCAAAGACAATGTGGATTTCCTCACTAAAGTCTGATGTGTGTGATCTAATCACAACAGAAATAAATCAGCTCCTCATCCCAAATTGAGGCTTATCTTTAAAATATTTTTTAAAAATCATACTCTAGAAACTATCAAATTGTGCGTAAGGAATATACTAACCTCAGAAAGTTCTGTAAATGCTTCTGTCTAATGCACCAAAACTGATTCACACTGTGAGTTAGGTTAGTGCACAACACTGGAGCCACTAATGAGTTGAAGACCAGTAGGTGAATGATTGAAGGCATTAGACTTCCAAAGCAGATGAACTATAGAACTTGTGTTTCCTGAGAAAATGCTAGTTTGAAAGAATCCACCAAGATCAAAGGAGTAAAACTCAAGAAATCATTTCTATTCTCCTTATACACAAAAACTATCACATTTAATATCTATGTGGTATGTAGCAAGACTGCTATTTCTACTAGCAGAGAGAGCAGGAGATATTTTTATATTAAGATTTCAGTTAGCACAGAGAGAATACCTCTGCCTCCACCCATTCTCATTCTTGCCACCTAAAAGTTCATTGTAAGCAACTATTTCCTCTGCTATGAACCCATCTACAATGGTAACATTACCCTGAGAAATGTTACTGTCAACTGTTTCTAAACCCAAACTCTGCTTTCTTTCCTCATTACACTTTACCATGATTTGTTAGTTGTTGTCTTAACATAGTAGACTACAGATTACTTCAAGAAAGGGACCTTGTTTACTTTCTTCACTAACTCTCCAGAGCACAGTGACTGGATCATGTTAGATGCTTATCAGATATTTGGTGCATCACAATGTTAGTTGAACAAAAGTCTGATAAATGAAATTCAAAGACAATTTGTAGTATATATTTTCCCCAAGAAAACATGTTCAAATCACATACAAACAGGGGAAGAAAGAATATAAGTTCCTTAATGTTAATTTCCACGGCCTTTCATGGCTTAGAAAGATAGTTTCCAATATAAATATTATGTGAGCTACACATATTATTTCAAATTTTATAATAGCCACATTTACTAAGAAGAGAGGAAATTAATTTTAGTAATATATTTATTAGCCCCATACATACAAAATATTATCATATAATCAATATAAAGTCAATATAAAAATCACTAATGAGACATTATAATATATACTTTTTTTTTGTACTAAGTCTTTGAAATCTGGTGTGTATTTTACACTCATAGCACATCTCAGAAAGCACATGTGACTATTGTCTGCCATATTGGACAGTGAAGGTATAGAGCAGCATTTTGCAAACTTAAATGTGTAAAATACACACCTGAGGATATTGTAAAAATCCAAATTCTTATTCAGTAGATGGGTTGGGGTGGAGGTTAGACCTTTCTAATGACTTCCTAGGTAATGCTGATGCTGCAGGTCCATGGACCACATTTTGAGTAGCAAGAGTCGGAGCACAACATAAATTCCTCAATAGCAAAACAGAGAAATAAAGAGTAACAAATTCTCAAATTTATAGAAAGTTTCAGCCAATGCCTCTCTCTATACTTGTATAGTCGTTAGTCTATTTGACATTTCCACTTGAATGAATAATAAATATCTCAAATTCAATATGGATCCTTTATTAAGCTGTTGCCAACCGAGGATAACTGAAGCTCAGTCACACTGGGGACCCCCTGGGGAACTGTGTAGAATACACCTCAGAATGCTCGCCCTCCCCAGTATGGGAAGCTGAATAATTTATCCACTGCCTTATATTCCCCAATGTTTGAGACTTAGCTCCGGGCATGTTACCTCTGTTGAACTTTTGGGTTGCACCTACAGTCAAGTTGAATTACAACAAAAAATCTCATTGATTTAGAGAAAATCCTAAAGCAGACAAGAAGACACATCTGTTTGGATCTTGAAGGCAGACACTTTCAGCGTGCATGGCATCAGGCCACTCCAGGTGAAATCAAAGGTTGTTGAGGGTACATTGTAATTGTGTAGAGATCCAAAAGTGTCTACTGTATTTCCTATAAGTAATGGAGGTATGTGACTTGAAGTCTCTCAAAAGGTGGCAGATTAATCAGCTTCTTCTGTAAAATGGGCTTAGTCAATATATGTGATGTACTTAGAAGAGTGCCAAGTATTAGCAGTTATTATTGCATAGATAGTCTAAATTAACTCTGTGGCTCATATTTCTATTATCTGAAGTGCTTGCATATCTCACTCCTTTGTTTTTATTACTAATAATTCTCACTAACATTGATTTGCCCCTTTTGTTTTAGTGATTTTTGATTTTGAATTTTTTTTCTTTATCTTATTTCTTAATCTGTTGAAAACCTGGGTGTCTAAATTGAGGTATGCTATCCTCAAAGAAAATTTTAGTTTGATTCTTCTAGGAACAAGTTGGAGTTTTGACCACTCTAACACCCTTCCAGGTTATCAGTTTATTCTTAATTTTGTTTACCCTACTTTGCACCAATAACATCACCTGTCCTCAGCACAACTCTTCCTGTTAGTGTATTTTCATTATAGTTTCAGATCACACAGTTTTATTTATTTTATGCGTTTTGGCCCTTACAGGTTTCTCTTGTTTCAGTCACACTGAAAAAACATGATGCAAATTATGCTTCACACAGGAACTCATTACTTCACACGGGAGGCAGCATCTACAAATTTTCTGCTGGGAGTAGAAATCAGAAATGATGGTGTTTCACACATTCTTTAGATTCTACATTCATGTTTTTTCTCATGTGGTGTCAGGGCCATGTTATAGGCAAAACTGTAAGAAACTGCAGATCCTTTAGGTCAAAAGTGGTTGAATATTTTCAACCTTCTATACTCCACTGTGGGAGAAATCAGAAGCTTGAAGTGTCATTGAGGCCATTATTAAAGAATCTTATTTGGAGGTATAATGATGCAGAGAAGGTCAGAGAAATTACAAAAATACTTTGTCCTCTTACACAATAGCAAACTTAAATACTCTAATTCAAAAGGTATCTCAGAGACGATTCTAAGTAAATTTCTGTATCCTTTTCAAATATGATGGTTTTCTGTCTTTTTTCCAAGTGTTTTGGAACTTTGATCAGTTTTCTTATCAGTTGACTAGACCACACACTATTCCTTGAGGATGAATTTGAAGACATACTCATGTGGGCCAGTGGGGAGGAATAGCAGGCTTGTACTGCCCAAGTGTAAAGCAGTTACAGTTGGTTTACAGCATTCCCTGTTGTGAATAAGGCAAGAGTTGTTTCTGTTTTAATTTGTGTATATTTAGGGTCAGGGCATTTAGCTACTTTCCTTCCCCTGTGAATGCCCAACCACCTGTAGAATCATGATGTTAGAAATGGAAGAAATGTTTTATCCTAAATTCAAAACTAACACCCCGAAGGGTTAAGTGAATTTCACAAGGACAGACATAGCATTTTTGTAGTGGACCCAGAAACAAGCTCAACCTCTTGACATCCAGGCACTAGAATTTCCTGGTGTGCAGAGTGACCAGCCCTCCTGATTTACGCAGGACAGGATGGTGTACCTGGGATGCATAACTTTCAGTTTTAAAACCAGTGAAGTCTCAGGCAAAACAGGAAGAACTGGTTACCATAAACATGTTCTCAAGATTTAGTTTTTTCATTAAGAAAAATTTCTGGAAATATTTACCTACCAATACTGAGATTTAGTGGAATCAACATAGGAACTGGACAGACGGTCAAAATTTATATCCCAACTGTCTGGCCAATGGAATATGGGCAGAGTGATAAACATCATCTCTAGACCTGGACCATAATATTTCCCAATAAGACTTACTTTCCTCATTCTTTCTTCACATGTTTCTTTAATAGAGGTCAAAAGTCCAGTGGCCGTACAGAACAACAGAGCTATTAGAAGAAACAGCCTTAGTTGCTGAATCCTCTCCTAAGTAGAAGACTAGCCATAAAACATTTAAGAGGTTTCAAATTGTTATAAAAATTAGTTTTCCTTGACTAACACAGGTACCTAGCAGCAACATTATGTATTTATCTATTTTTTTCCTCCTCTCCCTCTTTACCAATATGGCAAGTATGAAAAGATGGTTAACAAAACTAGGAGCATTTTCTCAGTATTTTTGGCCATAAGGAAATACTTTGAACCTCTTAAAAAATTGCAGTAGCTTTTGGATGAAATGTTTACTGAGAGTGGTAAAACAAATTTAAATAAAATTAAAATTAGAAAGCGGGAATTTGTGGTCTTGAGGAAGCATATTTAATTTTCTTGCGGATTGTTATGTATGCTTTTTTATTGCTTAGAGCTTTTCATTTGTTCAAAACATTCTTTTTTATATATATTTTGTTGACATGTAGATGAGTTTGAAAACCCATTTGTTCACAAACCTTTCACAGAGTACATCTTTTACCCTGTCACCATTTCCTTGTTCCATCATTGTGTTCCTCCTAAACTCTATCTATTGTATATGTAAAAAGTATATAAATACCATTTATGTAAGTGGTTCAGTAGGTGACATTTTCATCAGTCATAGCTTGTGATTACTTTTTCTCTCTCTTACTGAAACAACTGAATATGTACTAAAAGACTAGAAGAAAATAAAACTAAAATACACAGAGAATTTCAAAGCAGTAGATATCATTTAAAAGCAGATAATCATCCAGGAAGAAGTAGAAAATGCAAATGATAAGTGACTTACAGATCATAAGTGACCACATCTCATTTCCTCTAAGTAAAAGGATAGATAATTGCATTAATGTTAAAAGAAAAGGATATTTAGGTTCAACTGTTTTAGGTATTAAATGTGTCTTGTGTACTTCTTGAATAATTCTAGATATACAAGCAAAGAAAACAACACAAAATATGTTATAAATAAGATACTGCAGTGCAGGTGACTTATAAATATATGTTTAATATAAATACACATAAACTTGTTTTGGATTTAATCACAGTGTATGGGATTCAATGTCTTCTTATCAGTGGGATTGATTGTCTTATTACCAACAAGATAAAACCAACAGTCATTGCAGCACTATCACAATAGTCAAGATATGAGAGCAACCTAAGTGTCCACTGACAGATGAATGGACAAAGATGTGGTATTTATATACAATGGAATACTACTCACCCATAAAAAAGAATGAAATTTTGCCATTTGTGACAACATGAGTAGATCTAGAAGGTATTATGCTAAGTGAAATAAATCAGAGAAAGACAAATACTATATGATCTCACTTATATGTGGAATCTAAAAAAACAAAACAAATGAACAAACAAAACAAAACAGAAACAGACTCATAGATACAGAGAACAAACTGTTGGTTGACAGGGGGTGGGGGTGGGTGGATGGGAAAATAGGTGATGGGGATTAAGAGGTACAAGCTTCCGCCTATAAAATAAGTAAGTCATGGGAATGTATTGTACAGCACAGGGAATATAATCAATAATATTTTAATAACTGTATATGACAGATGGTAATTGACATGGTGATCATATTGTAATGCATAAAAATATCAAATCACTATATTGTATACTTAAAACTAATATAATATTGCATGCCAATTATAATTCAATAAAAATAAATAAATAAAATTGAGGAGAAATGTGGATCTGCTCCTGTAGCTTAACAACAGATTTAGAAAAACTGTGAAATTGTTTCAGTTGGAATTGCTTGCCTGTGTCTATTTCTACCCAAAACAACTCTTAACATTAATTTTCAAGTGTTTTATTTAGTCCTTGATAAGAAAACTTTTCTGTTTATTCTTTAAGGTGATATTTAAAGAAATATGTAAAAAGAATAGACCATAAAATAACAGGTTAGCAGCAGATATTACTTAATTTTGGTCTTGACATATGTCTGACCTTTAGGAATAATTTTAAATACCTTCATTAAAGCCAGAGAATGGCTACAGTAGTCACTCCAGTGATTCACCTGTAGTCATTCTAACTATTCATCTTGTAGCCATTCTAGTTACTCATTTGTGGTCAATTCAGAAGGGAAAATGAAAATATGCCATGACACCACCAAGTAGCTTGAAAGATAAATATAGGTATGAATAAGAAGCTAAAAATATCAAAAGTGAACTTTTCAGAACAATATAGCTATGTTATTCACCAACTTTCCAAGGCCCAGAAATGACTACCTGAAATCCTTATTTCAAATTATAATTAATTAATTAATTAACAAATAAACCCCGCTTCTTTGTTTTATGGGAGATGTACATAGAATATTAGGACCAAAGAAGGCTTTAAGGATCATCTTCTCTAGCTAAGTCATATAACAGCTGAAAAAACAGGACCTGAAAAAGTGATTAATACCACATTCCGTATTCACTACATTTAGCAAATATTTTATCAAAACCCAGTTCTATTTATTAATTTATTTTTGGCTCCTTTGGGTCTCCATTTCTGTGCACTGACTTTCTCTAGTTGTGGCAAGCGGAGGCTACTCTTCGTTGTGGTGTGAGGGCTTCTCATTGCAGTGGCTTCCCTTGTTGCAGAGCACGGGCTCTAGGCACACAGGCTTCAGTAGTTGTGGCTCGTGGGCTCTAGAGCACAGGATCAGTAGTTGTGGCGCACAGGCTTAGTTGCTCCACAGCATATGGGATCTTCCCAGACCAGGGATCGAACCATGTGCCCTGCATTGGCAGGCAGATTCTTTTTTTTCAACATCTTTATTGGAGTATAATTGCTTTACAATGTTGTGTTAGTTTCTGCTGTATAACAAAATGAATCAGCTATATGTATACATATAAGATGTGGCACATATATACAATGGAATATTACTCAGCCATAAAAAAAAGAAAATGAGTTATTTGTAGTGAGGTGGATGGACCTAGAGTCTGTCATACAGAGTAAAGTCAGTCAGAAAGAGAAAAACAAATACCGTATGCTAACACATATATATGGAATCTAAAAAAAAAAAAATGGTTCTGATGAACCTAAGGGCAGGACAGGAATAAAGACACAGACATAGAGAATGGACTTGAGGTCATGGGGAGGGGGAAGGGTAAGGCAGGCGGATTCTTAACCACTGTGCCACCAGGGAAATCCCCAAAACCCAGTTCTTTTAACTCTTAATCTCTCCCTTTTACCTTTGTCTCTGTCCAGTGGCCTTTTGACTATATGGTAATCATTAGATTTTCATATTAGTTTTAACAATAACATTATGTAAGTATTTTGTTCCTAAGAAAAAGGAAAATAATTGAATTGCTTTGTATGAGCGTACAAGAGAAATTGAATTTGCTTCGATCATTTTTCAAACTGATGAAATCCTTGTCAAATTGTAAAAATATATAAATTCCAGAATGTTGTACTCCCTCAAAAGTATTTACTACATTGCACATAAAAAAAAATGTATTTACTACATTGTAAACCCTATGACTCCAGACATTTTCATAACATACACATATATACACACACACTGACATATATATTTGGTTTTTTACTTATACAGATATCACATGATGAACTAGTAGATCAAGAGAGAAAAAGTATGTAGGAATTATTAAATTACTGTTTCTCAACTTCAAACCCACCCATCTATATTCCCCTTTGATGCTAGCGTAGGGACAGCAAACCAAATGTCTCCTTTACCAACTGGCTCCATTTTAAATTCTGTCAATAGAGGGTGCTAGAGAGAGACTGGATTACTGGAGAAGGGTTAAAGATACGGGGTTTGCTCATTTTTGTTAGTTTCCTCTTGTTTCCACCACCCCTTCCATGGTTCTTCCTCCTGGCAAACACAATTTGTTCCAGTTGCTGCAGGTAACTTTCAGTTTCTCTGTCATTTCTACTACCAGTGCATCACATGCTTTTAGAGACAGAAGCATCCAAAAACCTACAACTCTTTCCTCTGAGGTCTGAGTCCCAGCTCTGTTTGAGTCATTCTCCTAGTTCCTCATGCACCAGCAGGGAAACATCCGTTCCTCAGAGGGGTAGGCCAACGTTAGCTGCTTTCCTTTGTTTCCCCCACCTTAGGGATCAGTAGCTGCTTTCTGTACAGAACTTACAATTTCTGTAAAACTTCAGTTTCTTTTCTTTTTCATTTTTAGTTTTCAATACCTGACTAAATATATATTTATATTAACATTTTCTCTGCTACAGTAACTGCTGTGCTTTCTGTTTTCCTGACTGAACCTTGACAGATACAGAAATAAAAACTTGACAATGATTAAGGACCTATCATGCATCAGGTCTCACTGATATATTACTTACCTTACAGATTTTATCCGGTATACATAGTAACTTTACTGTTCTTCCACTAACAGCTTTATTGAGGTATAATTGATATACAAAAAATTGCACATATGTAAATATACAATTTGATGAGTTTGCACACACACACACACACACACACACACACACACACACACACACATATATACACATATACACACCCAGGAAAGCAGCACCACCAGCAAGGTAATAGGCATATCCATCACTCCAAAAGTTTCCTTGGCCCTTTTGGAGTTCCATTTTGCTTTTTTCTGTTTTGTTCTGTTCTGTATTCTGTTATGTGTATGTGTATATGTTGTATTAAGAATACTTAACATTAGATCTACCCTCAACAAATTTTTAAGTGCACAAGACAGTATCATAACTATGGGCACTGTGTTGAATAGCAGATGTTATATACACGCAATGGAATATTATTCAACCTTAAAAAAGAAGTAAATCCTGCCATTACTCTAAAGTAATCAAACCCATAGAAGCAGAGAATAGAATGGTGGTTGCCAGAGGCTGAGGGAAAGGGAAATTGGAAGTTGTCCAAAGCGTATATGGTGGCAGTTACGTAAGATAAGTAACTACTATTCCCTTTTAATGGAGAAGAAATTTCAGGATTACAGACCTTGAGTAACTTGCTCTAGTCATAAATTATGGTTGGAAGTCCCTGAAGTGGGACAATAACAGGAAAATCTCATCTTTCACTATCTGCTATATGCTTTCAAACCTTTGAAAAATTACTTGAGGAATGATAATAATGACAGCTAATGCTGAATGATATTTACTTGGAGTTAAGCACTCTTCTAGATGCTTAACACATAATTATTATTAGTTAATAACACATATTAATTCATTTAATCCTCAAAATAACCTAACGAGATAGTACTGTTTTTATGACTAGGTTGCAGATGAGAAAACTAAAATTCAAACCAGGCAGTCTGGCTCTCTTGTGTGTTTGGAATCACCAGCATGTTCTGCCTTAGGAGAAAAACAGTAACATGAATATAAATAAGGATAAGCTTCTCAATGATACAAACAGGATGTTTAGATTCCTACAATTTTCTTTTCCATAAATAGCTTCCTGTTATTTTTCTCCTTCAATTTCTTTCCTCCCACCCCACTCCTAGTCTAATATTATTACATATATTCTTCTCATACTAATGATCCTTGAGTTATTCCACATGTTAAGAAGTTATTCAAGACCTTTAAAACCTAGGCGCTAACCCAATTCTCCAAATTCTTCTCCACTGCTTTACAACAGGCACTATGCAAGACTTTCTTCAAACATTATCTGTGCAAGCCTGGCCCTGTATTTAGTACTTCAGTCTCTTCTTTGTCTGAAATGCCTTTCTCCTCTCGTGACCATTATTTGTTTATATAGTAAACAATAATAAGAATGCTGATTAAGAAAATTTTCCTGACTGAACAGTCCATACAAATTAAATTCAGCTCTTGAATTTTTAAAGCATTTATTGCCTTAATTGTAGAAACTTATTGTAGGCTACCTTATATTTTTTACCTTTTCTTTTTATATAAGTTTCATGTCATTTTAAACTAGACTGTAAACTCCATGAGGCCAGAGATCATGTCATAAATTTA
The DNA here is from genome assembly GCF_949774975.1 of Lagenorhynchus albirostris. Classification (NCBI taxonomy): domain Eukaryota; kingdom Metazoa; phylum Chordata; class Mammalia; order Artiodactyla; family Delphinidae; genus Lagenorhynchus; species Lagenorhynchus albirostris. The sequence goes on along the minus strand of NC_083107.1, from coordinate 46,514,523 downwards.
TTTATGTTCTGGTAGTTCTAATAATTAGTATACTGTCTTACACACAAGCATTGCCAAATAAATGTTTATTGTTGAAGATATGATAAGAATCATACAAGCATCCCAACTCTTCCACTCTTTTGGAATAGGAGTCTAAACTTAGAGAAAGAAACAATGCTAGAAATGAAAAGTGTATAAGTAATTTTTCACCACATGCTTCCCTAAGAATGTTATAAAATCTGTTAGCTTCCTCCTGAAAAGAAAAGTATACTTTTAAAACTTTAAAAATCCAAGAGATTGGAAAATAATTTTATTCCCACAAGAGTTAATAGATGAATAGATTAAGAACTCCTAAAGTACAACAAACACACAAGACCTCATTCCAAGACATGTCATATAGCCAAAAGCCGTTCACAGTGTACTATGGTTTTTAAGATGACAGATGCACTATTCAAACACTGAGTCCACATCTTAGCTTAGCTACTGGCTAACTGCAATAGTAAGCAATTTATAAAAGGACTTTATTAAAGGGTGATAAATACAATAACTATTATATCTACTTCATAATATTATTTTGACGATTATATGAGATGATCTGTAAAAGTGGTTAACATAGTACCAACACCTAGGAAGTACTCAGTTTCTGGTAATTATTTGTTCTCTGTATCAAAGAAATGACAGTCTAGGGTGCTGTGTCACAGTCAGACCAAGATCGTTTGTGAGGAAAATTGCAAACTGTGTAATAATTACAACATTAAGTGGAAGGGATTATTCCTATTGTCTCTCAACCCCAAAGTTAGTAGCAATGATGGATATGAAATTTCATATTCAAAAGACAACTGCTTCACATTATTAGATAACTAAGCTGATCTATCCCCTCTCTCTGTTCCACATTATTTAATAGAGAACTCTGACACTTTATTAGAGAAGGTGGACGTTTAGAAGAAATGTGCAGGCCTGGAAAGCACTGTTAGTTTCCTCTCCCATCCCCTTTTGAGTAAGAAAAAAAGGGACTCTCACCTATGCCATATGAGAGGGATGCCCAAGACATCCACTGAAAGAGATTAGGGGAGCCTCCTTCCTCTTCTCCAGCTGCATTCGATGACACTCAGAAAATTCTCAACCACACTGTGCTGATATCCAGATGGTGGGTGATGCAATCCTTTAAAACCTTGACTGCAATCTTTTGGAGGTTGAGAAGTTTGAGGCCGATATTAGCCTCTCAACTGGAAAAGTCTAGAGACAGGAGACAATCCAGGCACAATAGCAGGGCAGGGGAGAGAGGGAGTAGCTGTAGAATCAAGTTCAATTCCACTTCGATTTTTTACCTATGTCAAATAATTTTACAGTGTGGCGGTACCTCCTGAGATCTCCGAAAAACAAAACCATAATGTTCCCCCAAAATGAGTCAGCATTGGGATGTTGTCATGAAGCAGGACATTTGACCAAAGGTGAAAAGTACAAATATTAGCTAAGTCTCATCCTTTCTCCCTTCCCTGAATCAGTGCATAAACTTTGCACTGATTTTAAGAGGTCCTTTTATTTCCATATATTAAATTCAGCCTACTAACTTAAAAAATGCCTCCTAAAATTTCTTTTAAATGACCAAAGAATTATGAAAAATAGCATTGCTTAAAAAAACAGTATGTCAGATACCACAGTGGATAGATTTAAAAATATTATAAACCCTTCAAAACTCTCATATTTGGTGAAAACAAACAATACAAAAGTATATGATGTTTAAAATATTCATGCATACCAATTAAAATAAAATAAAAATATAGAGCTTGGAAAGTACATTAAAGCAAAATTTCCTGTAAAGCATCTAACATATATTTAAGGACTAACACCACATAATTGTACTGGTCAATCTTTAATGAAATCATGTGATCACTCTCCCCACCCCCACCACTGTGAACACGCGTATGCGCACAGACACACACAAATATACACACACACACTCGCCAAGCTTGTTTCCTAAACACAGATCACTCCATGGCTTCTCAGGCCACAATTATAGGTGCAGGAGCCTCACAGGCTGTGTGGTGCTATCCAATAAAGAGGGTACATACTGTATCTGTGCACTGGGAACATTGCCACCCAGAGAACCTATCTTACGTCAGTGGCTACCTGAAGAGGACAGACCTGTAAACATGAATGTGCATGTGACCTAAGTCCCTTTAGAGTGGACTTTAGAAATGAGATAGGGGTGACAAGAAGGAGTGGGGGATATATTCTTTCCCTTTTATTTCTCGTGGATGCCATAATCCATTAGGCTTTTGAAGATGCGTTGCAAAACTAAAAAGTAACCTCACTTATTACTAAGGTGAAGCCACTCAGAAACATACCTCCTTGTATTTGCTTCCCCTCCTTCCCTGCCTCGTTTTGTGTTTTCTTTGAGTCTACATTGGCATTGCATCATCCAACAAAATATTGCAAAGTGTGCATTGTTTTCTAGGAAAACACAGAGGTAAGACTATGACACGAATAAGTGTTTTTCTAAGTGATTACATATTAGGATATATTTTAATGTCTGCTATATTCATAGACCATTAGGGAGGAAAAAATCTATAAAAATCTCTCAGTAGGTGCCAAATACAAATTCAGTAAAATTTGATGTACATTTTTGAGTAATAAATTATATAATTTAAAATCCTGTCAAGGGTTTTATTTCCATAAATGAAGAAAATTGTTTGTTTCCAAATCAACTGCCAACACAATTTCAAAACCAAGCCACATATATCATTCTAATTAAAATCTGAGCCAACACTACAATGCCTGCATGTACAACCATGTAACATTGTAAGTTCTAGCTGATGAAATCATAACAGAAAACCAAATGATTTATACTAGAGAGACCATATAATTAAATACTTTATAATATTTACCAAAAAGCACTAAATTTATAGTACCATTTTATTTAGCAATTCTGTGCTTAGGAATTTATCATTTGAATATAAATACACTTGTTACCAAATATGCACGGGCCAGTAGATTTTATGCTTCTGAAAGTCAAGGATTGTGATGTTTTGTTCATGGTTGCATATCTAACACCTAGCCAAGCACTTGGACCACCGTTGCAATGATTATTATGTAGTACAGGCCAGACAGTCTTCTAAGCATTATACAGAATCAGTACGTTCAAATCTCATAACAGTCTTAATGGTAGATGTTATTGCAAATGGGGAGACTGTGACTCATAATGATTCTGTGACTTGTCTAAGATCAAACAGACAGTAATTGATGAGACAGGGTTTTGAATCCAGATGTTCTGATTCAAGAATGTCTATTGAGCATTGACTTCTAATGCTTTTCATATGTAGAAATTGAACAATTTTTCTACAACAAATTATTTTTGACTGTTGCACATGGATGATAAAAAGATATCTAAATAAATTATTAAATGACTATTATTCATTTATATAAGTGAAAACTAGGAAACAAGTTAAATACACCAAGTGCCAAGAGATTACCTGGTGAAAAGAAAATTGGTGCATCCATGTAAAAGAATCTATGAAATCACTAAGAAGATTAATAAATATGAATGTATATAGGTATCAGAATACATGGCACTATGTGAAAAGCAAATATCAAGAGTAATATATAGAATAATGGCCCTTGAAAATGTCCATGTCCTAACCTTCATAACCTATGTATGTGTTATGTTATATGACAATGTGGAATTAAGGTTGCAGATAGAATTAAGTTGCCAATCATCTGACCTTGATATGAGGAGATTGTCCTGGATTATCCAGCTGTACTCAAAGTATTCACAAGGGCTCTTATAAATGAACAAGCTTGGCAGACGTGTCAGTGCATGAGTCAGAGAAACATCTGAAGATGCTACATGGCTGACTTTGAAGATGGAAGGGAGCCACAAACCAAGGAATACCAGAAGCCTATAGAAGCTGAGAAAGGCAAGAAAACTAATTTTCACCAAAAGTCCCCCAGAAGAATGCAGTCTCATCAACACTTGGGCCCAGTGAAACCCATTTTGGACTTTAGACCTGTAAAATTGTAAAGATAAATTTGCTGTTGTTTCAAGCCACCAAGTTTGTAACAGTGTTAATAAGAAACAAATATACCAAGTACGAGAGATATGATTCCATTTTTATATTTAAAAGCATTCCAGGATGATAATATTATACACAATTTAAAAATTCTATTTTCTTTAGGTTCATTTGTGTTTTTTCAGTTTTCTTTAAAGAATATTTGTAATTACCACAACTACATCTATATCTCTATGTAGTATAATGTTGGGGAATAAAAATAACATGTAAAATATTTATGAATTTAGGTAGAAAAGCAGACACAAAAGCATACAGAATTGATTGCAATATTTAAACGTGGAGCGATACACATGCTGGTAGAAGAGTTTAAAGGCATATAATAATCAGCCATGTTATTAGTCATATTTCAGATAAATTATATTTTCCAGTCCCAAATAACTTTTATTTTTTAAAGTTTTCAAAATCTCTACAGTATACCTGATACATGTAAAATGTTTAGAAAAAGTAATAAACATTATTTTACTTTTAAATATAGCTTGGATTTCATAAACTACTCATAGAAGGTGAGCAAGAGACATTAATAAACCAATTACCTTTTTTTTTTTTTTGGCTCGTTGGGTCTTTGTTGCTGTGCGTGGGCTTTTCTCTAGTTGCAGCAAGCAGGGGCTACTCTTCATTGCGGTGTGAGGGCTTCGCATTGTGGTGGCTTTTCTTGTTGCAGAGCACAGGCTCTAGGCATGCGGGCTTCAGTAGTTGTGGCACGTGGGCTCAGTAGTTATGGCGCACGGGCTTAGTTGCTCCGCGGCATGTGGGATCTTCCCGGACCAGAGCTCGAACCCCTGTGCCCTGCATTGGCAGGCAGATTCTTAACCACTGTGCCACCAGGGAAGTCCCCCAATTACCTTTTAAAATCAACGATTGATATGTGAAAATTAATGTTTCTAAATTCTCCAAAACAGAAATGTGAACGACATATTTCAGCACATTATCAGAAGTGTCCAACATATTTGTATCTAATTAGAAAAAAGAAAACACATGTACATATCATAAGAAAAGAGTTGGTAAAAATAGCTTCACAGCTTGAGCCAAATAAAAAGTTGATATTAATGAAAATGTGCACATACATTCTAAATACAATTTGAAAGGCAAATATAAAATTAGGTAACATCATCATTTTCATACTAACAAATTTGAAAGGAAAGGAATTGATTACAAACAAACAATCACTGAAGATTCTAGGCAGGAGTGAATCTATCTTTACATTTTATACTCTATTTCTATTCTATATTCTAGACTTGTCTTCTGTTTTTTTTCACTATACACTTATATTTGTTTTCTATTGCTACAAACAAATGATCACAAACTTAATGGCTTAAAACAACACAAATTTATTAGCTCATTGCTTCCATAAGTCTGGGTACAATCCTTATGGTTTCTCTGCCTAGCATCTCACCAGGCTAAATCAAGATGATAGCTAAGCTCTGATGTCATCTGAAGTTCTCTTCCAAGATCACTGGTTGTTGTCAGAATTCAGGTCTTTGCAAACTTAGGCCTGACATCCCCATTTACTTGCTGGCTGTCAGTCTGGAACTGCACTCTGCTCCAAGAGGTTACTCACAACATGGGCTGCCTCCATTGGCAATATACAATACAGTTGTTTGATTCTACAAGGTAAGAAGAAGGAAAATTACTGCTGCTTAGTATCTCCCTGATTTCTTCTAAGGACTGACCTGATTACATCAGTTGTACCTAGGATAATCTTCATTTTGATTAACTTAAAGTCAACTAATTAGGGACAATAATTACATCGGCAAAATCCCTTTACAGCAACCCTTAGATTCATGTTTGGTGAAATAACTGTTTTTTTCAAGACAATCTTTTTGTGAAGTGTATGTCTTTTGTTGCTTGAATTCCCAGATAGTCTGGAATATAAGCATGCTAGAACTGGCTATCAGTATTGCACAATGATATTCAGAATGTCTTGAGAGGTAGTTTTGAAGAGTTTAGTTTTGCATAATGTTAAACCACATCATTGTACTCTGATTCCAGGATTCTCCTGGGAAACATCCAAATAAGATTTAGCCCCTGGATCTTAGAAGTTCCAGAGCCTTCCAATACAGAGACAAGTGGTGAGCTAGGACTCTATTTCTTGAGGTTTCACAGTGGCACCCAAGCCACTTCAAAGTGACTCATCAAAAGCCAAGAGTAAGAGTAAGAATATTTTCAAAGAACTTTGATCACCTCAATTAACCAAACCACAGGGCTTCAAAATAAAGCAATTAACAGACTTAAATAACACAGGGTGGTGGAGTGCAGTCATTACTTTGGCATTCATAATGTAATTTTTTTTATCACTGGAAGAATGAAATGCTGCTTTATGAAATTACATGTAAAAAGAGCCAATGGAATGTAACACTGTAAGGTTCCCTAACAAGTGCTTCTTCCATCTTGGCACCTCTAATTGTGTCAAAACAACTTTATTTTCTCAATATATCAATACATTTTCACCTAATGTAGGTCCAAAAGAGCATTCCTGATATGACAATAGGAGAGCAATTTAGAATATGACTCTGGGGTAAATCTTAGATATATTTTGCTAAAAGTAAACTTAGGTTTGAGATTGTGGTTAGGGGAAAGGGGGATGAGGAAGATGCCCTAGATAATCTAGAGCCAAATATATCATATATTAAACATTTATATTAAACTTAAGCACTGCAGGTTTTTAATAGAACTTAAAGATAACTTGCCACAGGTATACATAGTGATTTATGGAAACAAAGAGGCTTGGGGTTAAATCTTGATTGAATTATTTAAGATTTAATATAGACCAAGTGGGAAAGGTATAACTATGAAACTTTTGGAAAAAAATGTAGAAGAAAATCTTCTTAAACTTGAATTATGCAAAAAGTTCTTGCATAATGATATGATGCAAGATATGATGCCAAAAGCATATTACAATTAGAAAAAAAAATCTTCCTCATCCCAATAAATAAAATTATTGAATCTGCCTATTTTTTTATATCATGCTTAAAAAAGTTACTTAGATGTTCCCTATAAGATAGTGATTAAGCTATGCATTTCCACTCTCTTCTATTCAACATTTTGTGGAATTCCTTGCCATTGCAATAAGACAAAAACAACAAAAAAGTGTATATAGATTGGAAAGAAAGAATATGTTTTAATTCACAGGTCATATAATTATGTGTAAAGGAAAATCCAAAAAGACTTCAAGAAAACTCCATCAACTAATATTTTAAATTAGCATGATCACAGGATACAAGGCCAATTTACCAAAATCAATAAAATCTATAAATTAGCAATAGATGCTTGGAATATGAAGTTCTAAAAATAATAATGTTTAATATTTAAAGATAAATTGAACAAAATATGTTTAAGAGCTGAATACTAAAACTACAACATTCAGGTTGAAATTACAGAGGATCCAAATAAATAGAGATGGGTAATTTTCAAAGAATAGAAAACTCAATATGACTAAGATATCAATTTTTTACAGTAGATTTGTTAATTCAATATATTTCCAATCAAATTCCATCAGGGACATATAATAGATAACTGACTCAAAAATATTTATGAAAATGCAAGTAGCCTATAATAGCTGAAACAAAATTGATATAGAAGAAAAAGATGTAAGATTTTGCTATCTGATTTCAAGGCTTACTTTAAGAACACATAAAAATCAATGAAATAATAAGAGTTTAAAATCAAACCCATGCATATATGATAGATTGACTTTGACAGTTACTGATGTAATGCAGTGGGGAATAAAATTATTTTCAACAAATGGCTCTGAAACAACTAGAGTTTTTTTGTTTGTCTGTTTTTTGGGTTTTTTTGCGGTATGCGGGCCTCTCAATGTTGTGGCCCCTCCCCCGCGGAGCACAGGCTACGGACGCACAGGCTCAGCGGCCACGGCCACGGGCCCAGCCGCTCCACGGCACGTGGAATCCCCCCGGACCGGGGCAGGAACCCGCGTCCCCTGCATCGGCAGGCGGACTCCCAACCACTGCGCCACCAGGGAAGCCCCATAGATTTTAATAGAGAGAAATACCTTGATCCTTAACAGGCTATGCCCAGAAATTAACTAAATCTTGATAAAATATCTACATGTAGTGGCTGAAACTCTAAAATACCTAGGAGAAAATCTTGGTAAACTTGGGTTGGGCATAATTTCCTTTGATGGAATACAAAAAGTATGAACAACAATAGAAAAGAAATAATTAATACATTAGACTTTTGGCCATTGAAAGTGATCATTAATAAGATGAAAATCCAAGTCCTGGAGAACAATATAACAACAATTATAAAAAACAGAAAACAGCAGATTATGTATGTTCACATTAAAATGGAGAATAAGATTGACACTTTTATGAAAGTCATCATTTGCCATTTCAGCAGAATAAGTATAATTATGATAAACATCGCCACCCTTTTCACAACAGTAGCAGTAGCGTAATACACGTCCCTTTCTACGTTTTAATTCTTCTGGGTTTATTTTTACTGCCTGTTGTTATAGAGGGGATAGAATTGTGGAATCCAAGCTCTGGAATCTTACTGGTGAGAGTCAAGCAGGACATAGGATTTTAAAATTAGACGTAAATACACTACCATGTGTAAAATAGATAGCTATTGGGAACCTGCTGTATAGGGGGCTCAGCTCGGTGCTCTGTGATGACCTAGATGGGTGGGATGGGAGGCATGGAAGTCCAAGAGGGAGAGGATATATGTATACATATAGCTGATTCACTTTGTTATAAAGCAGAAACTAACACACAATCGTAAAGCAATTATACTCCAATAAAGATGTTTAAAAAAATGAATATAGGGTCTTCCCTGGTGGCGCAGCGATTGAGAGTCCACCCGCCAATGCAGGGGACACGGGCCTGTGCCCCGGTCCGGGAAGATCCCACACGCCGCGGAGCGGCCGGGCCCGCGAGGCATGGCCACCGAGCCTGCGCGTCCAGAGCCCGCGCCCCGCAACGGGAGAGGCCACAGCAGTGAGAGGTCCGCGTATCGAAAAAAAAAAAAAAAAAAGGAATGTAGGGCATGTACTATTTTCTCTGACAATTATCTTGTGGTCTCTAACAATGCACTATTTTAATATGAACATATTCTTTTCTTTCTTTCTACAGTCTCAATTATGTATTGGATAATTTTCTTCAATATAATTGTTACCTCCTATAAGATGAAAACATATATTCTGTAAGCAGTATCACTTTGTCATCCACTATACTTCTGTACTATACTTGTTAACCTAGAAATAAAGTGGCATTATATGTTTTTAAAAATGCAGTCTTAATGCTGCCTATGTTTACAAACACTGATCACCAAAAACACAGTTCAGTCATTGACAAAGCACATTAATTCCAGGTACATTAGTGTATAAAGGCAGAAGACATATTTCCCACTGGGGTCAAATAGAAAAATGTCAATTATGAAAGGTTAGATGAACACAATATCCAGAATATTTAGAAAGATATCCACATGCTATGACCTTTCACCTAAGATGATAATGTTGTGTGGTATGTGAAAGCAAACCTAACCTCTGGAATTTTTTAAGTCTTTTCAAATACTTAATAATAAAGTCACAGTAGTATATTGTATAATATCTGTGAATTTGTAAAGAAAGGAACATAGAAAATAACTATTCACAGGTCTGTCATTTTCTAAGTGCATCAGCCTTACACAATCTTCAATATTGAATCTTCTTCATCTTATGAGTGAGGTTCAATGACCAGACCTGAAAGTTCCATTGGGATAGTAAAGGATTAATGGTCTTGTAGTGCTTGTTTGCTGACATACTCGCTGACTACTGTGCAAATCCTACCGTTTTCATTAATGGTAGAGAAGGGAAGAGCACTCTTTTCAATTTCTATTATAACTTATTTTCTGCTGTAAAAATGGTCTAGTCAATTCCTAGTAGAAAATAATTACAAGATTTATAGTCACTTGATCCTGTTTAAAGGTCGCCAAGGCTGAATAAATCAAAATGTTTAAGGATAGTAATATGTCCATAGTTGAGGAATACAGTTTACAAAGTTTTCAAAATCAAAAGGTTAATTCAAAGAAGACCTTCTTATTGACAACCAGGAATGTTCAGTATTGCTTAGTTAGAAGCTTGTCACTGAAAGTTTCAAAACAAAACTTTGAGGGCTTCTCTGGTGGCTCAGTGGTTGAGAGTCCACCTGCCAATGCAGGGGACACGGTTCGTGCCTCAGTCCGGGAAGATCCCACATGCTGCGGAGCGGCTGGGGCAGTGAGCCATGGCCGCTGAGCCTGCGCATCCGGAGCCCGTGCTCCACAACAGGAGAGGCCACAACAGTGAGAGGCCCGCGCACATGAAGGAATTTTCAAGCTCTGATGACTTCATTGGTAAAGCTGGGCAAAAATATTCTTTGAGCTTGTTCTTAGATGCATCATTGTATGATTACAACTTGACAAATCTGCTAGTGTCAGAGGGTCTCTTGTAGAGGCAGGGGTTCACTGTGGCTCACCATGGGGAAAAGGACACTGGCAGCAGAAGTTCTGGGAAGTACTCCTTGGCATGAGCCCTCCTGGAGTCCACCATTAGCCCCACCAAAGAGCCTGTAGGTTCCACTGCTGGGTCGCCATCTGGAAGTAACCTCTCGGAACAGTAAGATCTAGCCGTTTCCGGGTTTTTCTTTTTTAATTTGATGATTTCTCCATTTTCATCTGTAATACAGTATTATCACTGTTTAATAGCATTGTTGGAAGCATGAAGAACAATATGTAAAAATAGAGCAGACTAGATATTATTTCCTCTTTTTAATCTAACGGGAAAATACCTACCAAGGTCTTCCCTATAAAGTGATTTAAAAGTTAACACAAAAATTACACGTTATATCTGGAAGGGCATTTAAAAAATCATTTGCTCCCTACTTTTAAAGATTAAAAAAAAAAAAAAAACCAAAAAAACTGAAGCCTAGAGTGATGTTAAATAAAAAACTTATGACACTTGTTAAAGTTGGTAAGGCAGACTTTATTCCTGGGGACTACTACACATGATTTTGTAGCAGGGGAGAGAGATCAGGTTCAACTCTGAATACAACAAGTAAAATTGGGAATTTATAGCCCAGGAATAGGGTAGGGGGTCAGTGGATGAAAATTACTAAGAGGAATGATCAAACATGATCAAACATTACCTGGGGATAGTGGAACATGAGGAACCCAGTTAGATATGGAAAATGATCAGATATCAAGGATGAGGGATTCCATATAAACCAACTTAGAAGAATTCTTGCTAAAATTGGACAAATAAAGATAATCACAGGGCTTCCCTGGTGGCGCAGTGGTTGAGAGTGCGCCTGCCGATGCAGGGGACACGGGTTCGTGCCCCGGTCTGGGAAGATCCCACATGCCGCGGAGCGGCTGGACCCGCGAGCCATGGCCGCTGAGCCTGCGCATCCGGAGCCTGTGCTCCGCAACGGGAGAGGCCACAACAGTGAGAGGCCCGCGTACCACAAAAAAAAAAAAAAAAAAAGATAATCACAGAATCCCAAAAGTCAGGGTCAAGTTGAGAAGAGAATTCAGAGGATCCTGACTAAAGTTTGGTCAAGGAAATAGTCTTTGTCAGTGGTTAAATGACTTATCTATCATAGGCTTGAAACAAATTTCCTGTAAAACTGGGCATTCATTTTGGTTCAAGCTGTAGCAGTGATAAAGAGATTTAAATACTGTCCTTCGGATTTTTCAATTCTTATCCACTACAAATATCATTTTAAATTGGACACTTTATTTTCTAAAAAGATTATTTTAGGAAGCTATCAAACTCTGGCAAAAAATAAATGACTAGAAATTACAAAAAATATTTTTCCACAGATTTTTCTCTATTATAGAGAAAATTCTGTACACTCTATTAAAATATATGTTTTCTCAGAAACTCTATCTATCTCTACAAGGTTATGCACTAAACATTATAAATATATGTATGTATATATACATATATATACACACATACTCACATTTGTTCTAAGTTTGGCTCCTTAATATTTTTTTTCTGCAGTGACAATTTATAAATGAGATAATAATTAAGTTTAAATAATTCTTTAAAGTGAGCAATGAAAATAATTTATTTTAAAAAACTCACATATAATCGTTAATGGTAAAAAAAAGTATTATTTTAATTTAACCAATGTAAAAGAACTAAGATACTGCATATTAAATAATCAAAATAACATTCCTTTTTGTGAGAAAGCATAAGATAAAGCAAAATTAACCTTAAAATGCTTGCAATAGTTGCTTTTCTAGATTCTATAAAAATATTTTACGAATACCAGAAAACACCTGCTTTCTATCAGTAATAGACAATCAGTAATGCTCACTGAGTTATTTAAAATTCATAACATCTGGGCTTCCCTGGTGGCGCAGTTGTTGAGAGTCCGCCTGCCGATGCAGGGGACACGGGTTCGTGCCCCGGTCCGGGAAGATCCCACATGCCGTGGAGCGGCTGGGCCCGTGAGCCATGGCCGCTGAGCCTGTGCGTCCGGAGCCTGTGCTCCGCAGCGGGAGAGGCCACAACAGTGAGAGGCCCGCATACCACAAAAAAAAAAAAAAAAAAAAAAAAAAAATTCATAACATCTGATCAAATTGATTTCACAACAAAAACAATATAAGCTAGAATCTGAATACACAGAGAAATCCAGCATAGTCTACAGCATTAACAAATTTACAGTTTATGGAGGGAGTTAGGCTTAAATAGCTAACCACATTTCAAAATGATGATTGCTGTTATGGAGCTAAAGCATGATACAGTAAGAGCAGAAAGAGGGATCAACTGCCTTACAAATGCAGAGAAAGTCCTTATAGAAAAGTGGCATTTTTATATAAAGCTTGAGTATGAAGGTTGAATATAATACTCAAATGAAATTCAATTTCCAGGGATTTGCATTTTTCGTAAGAAATGGATGAGGCAATTTTGAGGTAAGCCTCTTCTAGAGTTTTATGTATGATTTTGAACATTAGAAAGGAAGAGGTCAGGTGGTTTGAGTTAACTTGTTTAAAGAAAAATTTTAAATTTCACTTGCAAATTTAAAGATTTAAGACAAAAAATAAACCGACAATATTTTCGATTGATGAGATTTGTTACTTGAGTTTAAGATCATTGCAAAGTTAGACATAATTTAGGCTGGGACTGGAGTTAGGTCTACCAATATTTGTTGACTTTGTTCATGTCACTAGGCCATAAAATAGCAATTTAGTGCTGTTGATTTCACAAACCAGAAAGGAAAAACAAAAGCATGCAATGTGACCAGAATGCAAATATTTTATCTCCTTGATGTGGCTGTACTCTTTACTGGGACCATATATCAATATCTGATCACATTCATATTTCTAATTACTCTTAGCATAGTATCTTACACATCAGAAGTGATCATTAATTAAATTAACTAAGTTTCATACAGGAATTCTATTATGAGTCAGAGGAAAATGAAATCACAACTGGCCAGCAGAATTAGAAAGACTTCATGTAGAATGTAATATTTGAGATGGAATGGACTTTAAAGATCAAAGAATATATATCCAGAGAATATATACAAACATCCAATAAGAATACAAAAAGATCCTCAACATCATTAGCCATTAGGTTATTGTGAATCAAAATTGCAATAAGCCACCACTTCATGCCCACTAGGATGGTTATAATCAAAAAGACAGGTAATGGTAAGTACTGGCAAAGATGTAGAGAAATTGAAAACCTAATACAATGGTGGCAGAAATGCAATGTAGGACAGCTGTTTTGGAAAATAATTTTGCAGTTCCTCAAAAGATTAAACATAAGTCCAATGTGACCCAGCAATTCCACTCCTAGATATATACCCAAGAGAAATGAAAACATATGTCCACACATAGACCAGTACACAAATTTTCGAAACAACATGTTCATAACAGGGAAAAAGTGGAAGCAACCCAAATCGTCATCAACTGATGGAAATGGATAAATAAAATGTGATATATCTATAGAATAGAATATTATTCAGCAATAAATTTTAACATTAAATTCTGACTTGTTAGGGATAAATCATTCATGGGGTAGAACATATTTCTCAGTATTCTCAAATATGAGGGAGGACCCTTTTAAATATCAAAACTATTGAGAGACATCCAAATAAGAGACATCCAAATAATAATAATAATAATAGACATCCAATAATAATAATAATTGGATTGGGAAATGTACTGATTCTTAATGGACTTTAAAAGTATGAGAAAAACTACTGTTAAATCAAAATGCTTTGGTGTTAATTACACTAATTATCTGTCTATGAAATATAGTATATATTTAAATAAAGCTTATTATCCAGGCCTATAGACAAAGCTTATGGTATGTATGGATCAACAGACCACTTGCAATGAATCTGTGACTCTCCAGAATTATTCTTCCTACTGTTTGGTAACTAATATTGTTGAGAAAACAGGCGACTTGGTTTCTAGCTTGACTTTTGAAAACAATTATTTTCAGAAATTAAGTCAATTAACATCTTCGTGATATATTTTACTCTCTATCTTACCAAATTAAGGGTCTGGATTACATGATTTTTTTTTGTTTTTTTTTTTTGCGGTACGCGGGCCTCTCACTGTTGTGGCCTCTCCCGTTGCGGAGCACAGGCTCCGGACGCACAGGCTCAGCGGCCATGGCTCGCGGGCCCAGCCGCTCCGCGGCATGTGGGATCCTCCCGGACCCGGGCACGAACCCATGTCCCCTGCATCAGCAGTTGGACTCCCAACCACTGCGCCACCAGGGAAGCCCTGGATTACATGATTTTTGAAAATCTTTCCTGGCATTTCTTTTTGATACATTTATCAATTTTTATGAATTTTTTTAAAATGTTGAGATGTTTCTTGTTAGGGTTACACCATGTAAATTGAAGTATTGGATATTAACTCACATTTTTGGATTGAATTTTTCCTTAACAAAATTCATTTTCAGTTATTTGTATATTTCAAGTGGAAATATTTTTTGACCTGAGATACCAAGATCATTGCTTTCATATGCCACTTTAATCACCTAATTTTTTTATAGATTAGTCATTATTTTCTAGCAAAATTTTTGTAACTACATAAAGATCTCCAGTAGCATGATACAAGGCACTTCCTTTTATTGCCACATTCTTTATTCTTTATGTCTGAAATCTACTATATCCTTCAATGTTACCAAAAACCTCAGTTATTGGAACTAGTCATGGCCTCTTAGCAGGAAATTTAAAAGGTCACAGCAGTTCTCTCCTTCCTTTTGCACTTCAGAAATATCAGACATGAAATGGATTTTAATTCAAATGATTAAGAACTTGTTGTTTGATCTTGGTTACATATGGGCTAACTCTGAGTTCCTGACAACAGAAAATATAACTTTGTAATATTTCATTGCAATTTAATACTTAATTTAAATTTATACTTTAAATACTTTAATTCAAAATTTGAAAGTTTAATTTAAATTTAAAAACTTTAAATACTTTAAATTTAAAAGTTTCTTTACAACATGTTTTATCAAAATCAATCATGCCTTTTACACAATGTTAAACTTTAGGAAAATATTGTTACAGTTAATGCTCAAGGATGCTTGAGTTCCATAAAGATAACTACTATTCATCATCATCATAATAATAATAATAATATTGGATGGTATAGAGAAATGAGCACTGGAATGGAAGTTAGGGAGTCTGAGTTATATTTCCAACTTTTATAGGAAACGATAATGCTATCTTTAGCAGGTCATTTAATTTTTTAAGAGGTGTCTGAATCTTTATATGCAGAGGCAGAGGGCTAGGCCATATACTTTCTAGAATGCAGTCCAGTAATTGAAAGAAAGAAAGGAAGGAAAGAAGGGAGAGAGGAAAGGAAGGGAGGAAGGAAATGGACAGAATTGATAAAAATCATTCTCTCTGATACTCTGTATTAAGAGTTAGATATACCAGCAGAACCCACTTCTTGTTTCTTCTACTTCTTCCTTACCAGCAATGCCAAATTAGCCCACTTGTTTCTCTGAACAAAGAACATAGGGAGAAAATTTCATCAGCGTTTGAAAAATGTTCTTCCTCAAGTTCTGCCCATTTCTCTTTTGCTCTCCTTTAGCTCTTCTTTGGTTTGTTGGTTTATTTCAATCCCCCAGCCAATTTCCCTTCTCTGTTTCTTCCCACATAAATAAACAGAGAACTCCTAAACACATATTCTTGTGTTCTCTCTTCTCTCAACATAAAAGAAGATCTGAAGGAGCAGGCTGTGGTTGGTGAATGGTAAGTGGTCACGCTCATCAACATGCACACTCACGTGCCTCTTCAGCTGTTTGCACGCTGAATGTGGCTCATCACAAGGGCACTGCATGAACTCATGAAACCCAATGGAAGCAGGCAACATCACTCCTCTGGCTTCTAGCTCCCTCCTCTGCTGCAATGAGTCACATTTTCCTGCTGCACTTGAGAGAATCAGTTTTTATTGGCTAAAGTTGCTCTTTGCTTCAGAGCTCCCAAAATTGCCTTAGGAAAAAGAAAAGTGTTTTGTTTTCCCTTTTTAAAGCAGCTTTTGGAATAGTGTAACATGGTAGTTTTTTCTTTATCTATAATTTTTTTGAAGGGAACTAGTTAAAAATGTGTATTATCTATGTAGAAATTAGAAAGTTACATATTACTTTTAAAAAAGGAAAGAAACAGTTAAGAAAACAGAACCTTTTTAAGTGTATCCATTAACAGCAGCAGCTCCCAACCCCATAGAATCTACCCATTAGTGATAGGCACTGCAGCAGTTTTAAATACGCAGAAGAAGAAAGAAGATAAGAGGACTTTGTGACCTGATTAAGTATTGCAGGTCAGAGAGAAGAGTAACATAAACAGCAATTCCAATTTGATTGGAGGGGCTCTTTCCATCTGAAGTCAAGTATTTCAAAACATCTAAAGCACCCTTATGGCATAAAGTTGCTGACTCATTTCTGTGAATGATGATATTGTAAGCTGCATTCATCGACCTGTTGTGTGATATTAATGCATATTCAAAAAAAAAAAGGAGAAAAGAGAAGAGGAGAGGAGAGGAGAGGAAAGCAGTTTTGGAAGTGAAGAAAGGCTATACGCCTGAGCCAGAGCAACTGAGAAGCTTCAAACACAGCCAGTATGTATGCTATTTCCAGATTCCTCATGCAAAACACAAGTTATGAAAATAGGATTTTATTCACCAGGATGAATATGCAGATTGTCAGAAAAGCAATAAATTCATTGAAAGCTATTGCTATGGATGAAAGCTTCTAATCCAGCTCTCATATTTTTTCACTGGGATTCGTTGACACTTAAATGAAAACCTATTCAATAGAAACTGTTAACATTTATGTACCCTGAAAAGCAAAAACATGGGTGTCATAATCCTGGTTTCTAACGTAGTTTCTTTCCCTAAAGCCACGTAAGTCCAAAATAAATACACAAAGAAGATCAGCACCAAAAATATTATAGTCTAAATACCTTTAACCTATTTGTTGAACAAGTTAAATTTGGTTTTATGTTAACTGATTCACTCAAGGGTTCCATCAATATTCATTAGCCCTTACTCTGTGCCAAGAATTGTTTCAGTGTTAAATAGTTGTACAGTGCTGAATAACATATGTCCTTGTCCTCTTTGAGCTTACATTCTAGAAAGGGCAGAGAAAAAGTAAATACCAAACAAACAAATAAATAAATAATTGATTAGAGTTCAGTGCAGTTAAGGAAAACACTCTAGGTGCTTTAGTCAGAAGAGGTTTGAGACAGAGATTTCATAGAGAAATGCAAAACAAAAAAGGTTGAAAGGCCGAATAAATGAAAGTCAGAGGCCAGCCACTGGTACTGTTGTGTTCAAGAACACTCCAGTGTTGCTCAGCTAAACTCAGGAAGCTAGTTTTGCACTACTATTGCCTCTAACATTCATGATAGTAAAGAGTATATACACTGAAACAAAAGTTCAGTCTTTTCAGTAGTGTCTTGGCATTCTCAGCTCTACAACCTTGCTTGTCAACAAAAGCAGCAAGAAGGTATAGCCTGTGCCTTACTTCTACTTTCCAAATGTCACATAACTCTTAGTTTCATCTAGAATCCTAGTGTAAAGGAGTCCAGGAAGTATAGATTTTTAGCTTACCAGTCTCTGTGGTATAGGAAGGCAACCTAGAAGGAGGGTAGAATGGTAGATGAGTGCACCAATCTATAGAATCCATCACATTGCAGGTTGAGATGAATGATATAAGGAAGTAACTTAAGTGGTAGAGAATAAAATGTGAGTGTTAGGAGCTTATTGTGAAAGGCTGGCCAGAGAGGGCTTTTTGAAAAGCTAATATTTGATCAGAAAGCTGAAGAAAGGTGCTGATGTCAGTCATTTGAAGAGCTGATAAAAGAACTGCAAAGTAATGAACAAATGCAAAGATATTATGTTGGGAAGGGCATATTTGAGGAAGAGAAAATGTCAGGTGTGGCTCACATACAATGAAGTCGGAGAGTGAGGAATGAAATATTAAAAAAATGAAAAGGGGAAGACAGAAGTAAAATCATACAGATAGAAGTAAGACCTTACAAGCCATAAAAGGGCAATTAACAACTGTTGGAAACTTTCAAGCAGAATAGAAAAATGATCTGATTTACTTTTTAAATATACAGCTGAGTATAAGTTCTGTATAGACTTATCAAATGATTTAATATAAAAGCTGAAAAACAAGTTAAGGTCTTAAGTGGTCGTCTCCGATGGCTTAGACTGACAGGTATTGCAGGTCAGCTGGAGGAAAACAATGTTATTTGAGCCATGGCACAGAGTGGAACTGACAGAAAATGATGAGATATTCCATCAGGGAGGCAAAGATATTGAAAATAGAGGATCAAAGAATGGCTGCAAAAATAAACTCCGCTTTCCAGTCTGTTCCACATTGTTGTTCTTGATCATTTGGCTTTATTTTTTACATTCATCTCTTTTTCTTTAAATTCAGGTATAATTGCTTTACAATGTTGTGCTAGTTTCTTCTGTACAATGAAGTGAATCAGCTATATGTATACATATATCCCCTCCCTCTTGAACTTCCCTCCCCTCCCCCATCCCACCCATCTAGGTCACCACAGAGTACCAAGGTGAGCTCCCTGAACTGTACAGCAGGTTCCCACTAGCTATCTGTTTTACACATGGTAGTGTATATATGTCAGTCCCAATCTCCCAATTCATCCCACTCCCCCACCATGTGTCCACACACCCGTTCTCTACCTCTGAATATTTGTGCCCTACAAATATGTTCATCTGTACCATTTTTCTAGATTCCACATATATGCATTAATACACAATATTTCTTTTTCTCTTTCTGATTACTTCACTCTGTATGACAGACTCTAGGTCCATCCACCTCACCACAAATAACTCAATTTCATTCCTTTTTATGGCTGAGTAATATTCCATTGTATATATGTACAACATCTTCTTTATCCATTCATCTGTCAGTGGACATTTAGGTTGCTTCTGTATCCTGGCTATTGTAAATAGTGCTGCAATGAACATTGGAGTACGTGTGCCTTTTTGAATTATGCTTTTCTCTGGGTATATGCCCAGTAGTGGGATTCCTGGGTCGTATGGTAGTTCTATTTTTAGTTTTTTAAGGAACCTCCATAATGTTCTTCATAGTGGCTGTATCAATTTACATTCCCACCAACAGTGCAAGAGGGATCCCTTTTCTCCATACCCTCTCTAGCATTAATTGTTTGTATACTTTTTGATGATGGCCATTCTGACCACTGTGAGGTGATACCTCATTGTAGTTTTGATTTGCATTTCTCTAATAATTAGTGATGTTGAGCCTCTTTTCATGTGCCTCATGGCCATCTGTATGTGTTCTTTGGAGAAATGTCTATTTAGGTCTTCCGCTCATTTTTTCATTGTTTGTTTGTTTTGATATTAGGCTGCATGGGCTGTTTGTATATTTTGGAGATTAATCCCTTGTCAGTTGCTTCATTTGCAAATATTTTTTCCCATTCTGATGGTTGTGTTTTCATCTTGCTTATGGTTTTTATTTTGCCATGCAAAAGCATTTAAGTTTAATTAGGTCCCATCTGTTTATTTTTGTTTTTATTTTCATTACTGTAGGAGATGGGTCAACAAAGAACTTGCTATGATTTATGTCAAACAGTGTTCTTCCTATGTTTTCCTCTAAGAGTTTTACAGTGTCCGGTCTCACATTTAGGTCTTTAATCTATTTTGAGTTTGTTTTTGTGTATGGTGTTAGGGAGTGTTCTAATTTCAGTCTTTCACATGTAGCTGTCCAGTTTTCCCAGCACCACTTATTGAAAAGTCTGTCTTTTCTCCACTGTATATTCTTGCCTACTTTATCAAAGATAAGGTGACCATACGTGTGTGCATTTATCTCTGGGCTTCTATCCTGTTCCATCGATCTATATTTCTGTTTTTGTGCCAGTACCATACTGTCTTGATTACTGTAGCTTTGTAGTATAGTCTGAGGTCAGGGAGCCTGATTCCTTCAGCTCCGTTTTTCTTTCTCAAGATTGCTTTGGCTATTCGGGATCTTTTGTGTTTCCATACAAATTGTAAAATTTTTTGTTCTAGTTCTGTGAAAAATGCCATTGGTAATTTTATAGGGATTATATTGAATCTGTAAGCTATACTAGATTGATTCTATAGTCATTTTCACAATATCGAGTCTTCCAATCCAAGAACGTGGTATATCTCTCCATGGGTTAGTGTCATCTTTGATTTCTTTCATCAGCGTCTTATACTTTCCTGAGTACAGGTCTTTTACCTCTTTAGGTAGGTTTATTCCTAGGTATTTTACTCTTTTTGTTGCAATGGTGAATGGAATTGAGTCCTTAATTTCTCTTTCTGATATTTCATTGCTAGTGTAAAGGAATGCAAGAGATTTCTGTGCATTAATTTTGTATCCTGCAACTTTACCAAATTCATTGATTAGCTCTAGTAGTTTTCTGGTGGCATCTTTAGGATTTTCTATGTGTAGTATGTCATCTGCAAACAGTGACAGTTTTATTTCCTCTTTTCCAATTTGGATACCTTTTATTTCTTTGTCTTCTCTGATTGCTGTGGCTAGGACTTCCAAAACTATGTTGAATAATACTGAGAGTGAGAGTGGACATCCTTGTCTTATTCCTGATCTTAGAGGAAATGCTTTCAGTTTTTCACCATTGAGAATGATGTTTGCTGTGGGTTTGTCGTATATGACCTTTATTATGTTGAGGTAGGTTCCCTCTATGCCCACTTTTCTGGAGAGTTTTTCTCATAAGTTGGTGTTGAATTTTGTCAGAAGCTTTCTCTGCATCTATTGAGATGATCATATGGTTTTTATTCTTTAATTGTTTAATATGGTGTATCACATTTATTTGTGTATATTGAAGAAGCCTTTCATCCCTGTGATAAATCCCACTTGATCATATATATGATCCTGTTAATGTGTTGTTAGATTCTGTTTGCTAGTATTTTGTTGAGGATTTTTGCATGTATGTTCAACAGTGATATTGGCCTGTAATTTTCTATTTTTGTGATATATTTGTTTGGTTTTGGTATCAGGGTGATGGTGGCCTCGTAGAATGAGCTTGGGAGTGTTCCTTCCTTTGCAATGTTTTGGAAGAGTTTGAGAAGGATAGGTGTTAGCTCTTCTCTAAATGTTTGATGGAATTCGCCTGTGAAGCCATCTGGTCCTGGGCTTTTGTTTGTTGGAAGATTTTTAATTGCAGTTTCAATTTCATTGCTTGTGATTGGTCTGTTTATATTTTCTATTTCTTCCCGGCTCAGTCTTGGGAGATTGTACCTTTCTAAGAATTTGTCCATTTCTTTTAGGTTGTCCATTTTATTGGCTTATAGCTGCTTCTAGTAGTCTCTTATGATCGTTTGTATTTCTGCAGTGTCAGTTGTAATTTCTCATTTTTAATTTTATTGATTTGAATCTCCACCCTTTTTTTCTTGATGACTCTAGCTAAAGGTTTATTAATTTTGTTTATCTTCTCAAAAAAACACCTTTTATTTTCATTGATTTTTGCTATTGTTTTGTTTCTATTTCATTTATTTCTGCTATGATTTCTATGATTTCTTTTCTTCTACTAACTTTGGGTTTTGTTTGTTATTCTTTCTCTAGTGCTTTAGGTGTAGGTTTAGGTTGTTTATTTGAGATTTTTCTTGTGTCTTGAAGTGGGATTAAATTGCTATAAACCTCCCTTTTAGGACTTCTTTTGCTGCATCCCATAGGTTCTGGTTTGTCGTGTTTTCTTTGTTATTTGTTTCTATATATTTTTTGATTTCCTCTTTGATTTCTTCAGTGATCTCTTGCTTATTTAACAGTGTATTGTTTAGCTTCAATGTGTATGTGTTTTTTATACTTTTTTCCTGTAATTGACTTCTAATCTCATAGTGTTTTGGTCAGAAAAGATGCTTGATATGATCTCAGTATTCTTAAATTTGTCGAGGTGTGATTTGTGACCCAAGATGTTATATATCCTGGAGGATGTTCCTTGTGCACTTGAGAAGAAACTGTATTCTGTTGTTTTTGGATGGAATGTCCTATAAATATCAGTTAAGTCTATCTGGTCTATTGTGTCATTTAAAGCTAGTGTTTCCTTATTTATTTCTGTCTGGATAATCTGTCCATTGGAGTAACTGGGGTGTTAAGTCCCCCACTATTATTGTGTGACTGTCAATTTCCCCTTTTATGGTTGTTAGCATTTGCCTTTTGTATTGAGGTGCCCCAATGTTAGGTGCAAAAATATTTACAATTTTTATGTCTTCTTCTTGGATTGATCCCTTGATCATTATGTAGTGTCCTTCCTTGTCTCTTGTAACAGTGTTTATTTTAAAGTCTATTTTATCTGATATGAATACTGCTACTCCAGCTTTCTTTTGATTTCCATTTGCATGGAGTATCTTTTTCCATCCCCTCACTTTCAGTCTGTATGTGTCCCTAGGTCTGAAGTAGGTCTCTTGTAGACAGCATATATATGGGTCTTGTTTTTGTGTCCATTCAGCCAGTCTGTCTTTTGGTTGGAGCGTTTAATCTGTTTACATTTAAGGTAATTATTGATATGTATGTTCCTAATACCATTTTCTTTATTGTTTTGGGTTTGTTTTTGTAGGTCTTTTTCTTCTCTTGTGTTTCCTGCCTAGAGAAATTCCTTTAGCATTTGTTGTAAAGCTGGTTTGGTGGTACTGAATTTTCTTAGCTTTCACTTGTCTGTAAAGCTTTTGTTGTCTCCCTTGAATCTGAATGAGATCCTTGCTGGGTAGAGTAATCTTGGTTGTAGGTTTTTCCCTTTCATTATTTTAAATATATCTTACCACTCCCTTCTGGCCTGCAGAGTTTCTGCTGAAAAATCAGCTGATAACCTTATGGGGATTCCCTTGTATGGTATTTTTTGCTTTTCCCTCAATGCTTTTAATATTTTTTCTTTGAATTTAATTTTTGTTAGTTTGATTAATATATGTCTTGGTGTGTTTCTCCTTGGGTTTCTCCTGTATGGGACTCTCACACTTCCTGGACTTGGGTGGCTATTTTCTTTCCCATGTTAGGGAAGTTTTCAACTATATTCTCTTCAAATATATTCTCAGACACTTTCTCTTTCTCTTCTTCTTCTGGGACCCCTTATCATTTGAATGTTGGTGCATTTAATGTTGTCCCAGAGGTCTCTGAGACTCTCCTCATTTCTTTTCATTCTTTTTCGTTTATTCTGCTCTGTGGCAATTATTTCCACCATTCTATCTTCCAGCTCACTTATTCATTCTTCTGTCTCATTTATTCTGCTATTGATTCCTTGTAGTGTATTTTTAATTTCAGTTATTGTGTTGTTCAGCACTGTTTGTTCTTAAGTTCTTCTATGTCCTTGTCTCCATTCTATTTTCGAGATTTTGGATCATCTTTACTATCATTACTCTGAATTCTTTTTCAGGTAGGTTGTGTATTTCCTCTTCATTCATTTCATCTTGTAGGTTTTTACCTTGCTCCTTCATCTGTAATGTATATTTCTGTTAGCTCTTTTTTTTTTTTTTTTTTAATGTTTGGGGCTGTGTTCCTGTCTTGCTGTTTGCTTGGCCTGAGGCATCCAGCACTGGAGTTTGCAGGCAGATCGGTGGAGCCAGGTGTTGGTGCCAAGATGAGGACCTCCAGGAGACCTCACACAGATTAATATTCCCTGGGACCTGAAGTTTTCTGTTAGTCCAGCGGCCTGGACTCAGTGTTCCCACCACAGGAGCGCATGTCTGATCCCTGGCCTGGGAACCAAGACCCTGCAAGCCACGCAATGTGGCAATAAAAAAATATATTAGAGAAAATAACTATAAAAATGAAACAACAAAACAAAACAGAACCACAACAGCAAAAAAAATAAAATTAAAATTAAATAAATAAAAATAAGAATAAAATTAAAATTCCCTGGTGCCACCTCTGTCTGTGTCCTTGCCCCCACAGTGAGCTATAGGTTCACTTCCTATAGCTATAGGTTCCTATAGCTATAGGTTCACTTCCTATAGCCTAGGCCCACTTCGCCTCCAATACCTCTTGGTAGGTCTCTGGACCCTCTGTGTCAGCCCCTCTTTTCCTCTTACCAGTGTCTGTTCCTCTCACATGTGCCCGGACAGGCCAACTGGGGCACAGGCCTCCACAGCCATGCCCACATGGGCCAGCATGGGCAGAGGAGGCCTCGGAGGGGAGCAGCGCTCGGCCCGCCTGGATTTTTGCAGCCAGAGGAGGTTTTGTTGGAGGTGGGGTTCATGGTTCATGGCCAGGACCTGCATGGCCCACAGAGGCCTTTTGCGGGGCGGGCAGTACTCAGGTCTTCCAGGAGGTAGTACTCAGGCCTTCCAGGAGGTCCTGGCTGGGGCAGGGCTCAGGCCCAAGACCCACGTGATCATAAGGGGACCCTACAGTTTGGGGTTCAGGCCCAGCAACTCACCAGGCTCCCTGACGCCTGAGCAGGTAGGGGAGATGCTGGCTGCATTCCTCTCCAATCCCCTGATCCCCCAAAGGTCCCTCTCTGTTCCTGCTGATCCATTCACTGTGAGGGGCCCCTAGGGGGTGGTGGTTAAGTCCCGGGACCCCGGTAGGCTTGCCAGGTCCTGAGCAGGCAGGGGAGTTGCTGTCCGCAGTCCCCTCTGATCCCCCAAACCCCCGAAAGTCCCTCTCCATACCTGCTGATTTCCTCACCATGGGTGGGCCCCTCTGAGCATGGGAACCCCTTCCCTTCCCCAGTCCCCCATCAGGGGCACTGATCCCATTCCTCCTCCACTTTTATTCCCTCCCATGTTCTACCTGGTCACATGGGGACTCCTCCCATCCCCTTAGGAGTCCGAGGACCCCCACCAGAGCCTAGCAGTTGCCCTAATTATGAAGAGTCACAAACACCACATCTTGTATTCCGCAATTGTGACTCCACCCCCACATTCACCTCTTGAACCTGATACCTCTCCTTTCATTTGACTTTGGTTCTCCTTCAGGATCATACTTGTACTTACCCTTTAGATTGAGATTGCTTCTAACACTTTACAACATCAACCTGATTCAGTCCAGTCTTATCTACCCTCCATGTGAACCCATGTGATCTGCCATTTTGGCCAAAGAAATTTGCATTTGAAAGCAGATGACTTTGGGGGACAATGGTGATTGCAGATCTTGAAAGATTCTTCTAAGTTTCCTAGTTCTTAAAGAACAGATTTCAAAAATAAGTAAAAAGATACCTAAAATATTTGTTTAGTAAATTCTTTGTTCTATAAGATATTTGACTAATGAATGCATTGCCTTAGGGTTACTTGATATGGAAGTGGGTGACCAAGAACTTTTTTCCTCCTTTTCCCATACTGACCACAAAAATGTTTACATCCACTTTGTCAAATGCTACCGCTCAATTCGCTGGAAGGAAAGGACATTTGTATAGTTTGCAAACAGCAGAATTTGAGGAATTTTCATTGGTTACTCAGTCATAGTTTGCTGGCCAGGCTGTGGCAAGAAAACAACTTGAAAGAACCCTGCCAGGAAAGATAAGTGGCTCCAGGTCATTGAATATGCTTTTAGATGACAGAATGAATCACAGGCCCAAGCAAACGCTGCAGAAATAAAAGTGATAGCAAAGTTGAAGAAAACAGATGTTATGTTGACCTTGGTTCATTGAAATCAAATAACTAATTTGCTTACCATCCTCCAGTACTTTGAAATGGTCCCTGAGGAAGCCAAGAGTGACAGTGAATATGTAAACCAGGTACTTCCAGATTTCAGTGAGGTACAGTTTGTGAGAACAAAAGCAGTCCCTGTTGGAATGCAAAGAAGACAATGCTGTAATAACATTAGCATAATGCATGGTCCCAGCTGACAGTATTCCTAGGTAGCAAACTAAAATATGGGAAAATAACCACATTCGTTTACTCTTCATTTCACTGCTTGATTGAAACACATAGCCATTGATAACTCTGCTGACAGGCTAGAGACAACTTCCAGCACAGTGGACTGGACTCCAGCATTGCTAGTTACACATGCAATTCAGGAGTCAGAAGCTGAGGGTCTGAGTTGACACTCTTTCAGAAGTTTAGATCTTCATACTTAAACCTACAGAAGTTTCAAGTAGCTAGGCATAGTCTTTGGGTCTAAAAAACATATTAAATTACTTGTTGAAAGCTGTAAGTCTAACGCCTAGGCTTTTGTGATCTTGGTCCTGTTCCTTTAAACTTCTGAGTCTCAGTTTCTAATTTTGTATAGGTCAGAAATACGTACTATCTACTTCAATGAGGAAAAGATTAAATGATATAACGTATGAAAAACTTCTTGCTATACCATAGGCACACAAAACATTTTAGTCCATTTATGCCTCTGGAGGAAACACAAGTTGGGGTTAAGGAGCATAAGTGGTTTTTTTTGTTTGTTTTTTGTTTTGTTGGGGGAGCAATTCCAATCATCCAGAAATCAGACTGGGGAAGCTGTGTAGGGAGGAGAAGGTAAATTATATCAAAGGCAGAAATATTCACAGGGTGAAGAAGGTGCAGGGTAGATCCCCAAAGACCATATGCTCAGTGTTGTCCACATTAGCAGAAAGCACCAGACAAAGTATATTGAGACCATATAAACCCTTGGAGAGCTCCCACGAGGGTGCTTACCCTCCAGACGGGACATAAGATTTAAACCTAAAACCATCAGCTTTCTAGGGGTCAGAACATAGGCAAACTATTCAAAGAACTTAGCCTCAGTCTCCTGAGAAGTAATTATGTTACCCAAAAACTGGGTTCACCTCTTGGTGGATGTCAAGACAAAAGACACAACCAAGCCAAAGAGTGGGAGAAGGAAGGATTTTATTAAGTGCAACAAGTAAAGAGAATGTGGAACTTAACAATAGAACAGCCATCTTAGGCTGGGGAGGTCCTTTCAAGATAAGAGGATAATACCCTGCCCCCAATGGAAATTACCAGCAGTCACAAGCAATTGGCATTCCAAGAAGGTAGAGCTAGGACACACGTAGCCCTAACCACCATATGGGTGGAAGATTAACCCAAGGGTGACCAGAAGGGACCATAAGAGAAGCCCAGTTTCTCTCCCCCAGCACAGACCTCCCCTCCTGGCCTAGCCCACTGCTCCCTTGCAGTGTACTCAGTAAATCTCACTTTCTCCTCTCACTTCTGGTAAATTCTTTTACCACCCCCATTGCAGTCTCCATCACAGCACTCCAGGAATATTTCCCAAGGCAGTATCTCTCTGAAATTGGGGAAATTTTAAGCTAAGGGTGTGTGAATATTCATGAAAAGGCTTGAGCAAAGGAGAATGCAGCATGGAATTGGGGCAAAGGTTGACAGAGTTCACGCTCTAGTTGATTGAAGTCACAAGGGTCAGCAAAGGTCAACAGCATCATTCCTTGGGCTCTAGTTAGTCTGGTGGTTGAGTGCTCAAGGGAGTTTGGATTCTAAACAGCTCAAGAATGTGCTTCAGGCTAATCTTTACCTTTGAAACAGAATTGGGGGTCTTTACAACAGTTTGTCTTTGATATGGTTAAACTATTTCCCTGGCCTGGTAATAGCTGTTTTGTTCTCACTTTTTTGTTTCTTTAAAATCATTAACCACTGAGGTCTCTTCTTCTGCAAGGTCTAACACTGTGGCCAGGCTTAGATCACAAGATAATTTAAGCCTAAAATAGCTTCTCTTCTGTCAAGAAAGCTGTGCTTACCTAGTTCTCTTCTTCCAGGGATCCTCTGCTAAATCTGCCTACAATTATAACTTCTAAGCTATTATAATACAGAGAGTTTTAAGTATTAGATAATATAAATACTTAGCATTGTACCTGAGTAAATAATAACTTTTTGTTAAAGGAATGAATAAATGAATGACTGAATGATATGAATATTTCAGTTGGAAATCAAATACTAGCTATTTGGATCATTTTGATCAATTCGACTCCATAAATGTATATTATTGCTTCTGAGCCTCAGTTTCTTCATCTATAAAAAAGATTTGGATTACATGAACGATCCTCAAACATTCATGTGTAAAAAAGCCGTCCAGAGGCTTTGTTAAAAATTAAGATTCTTGGGCTCCATATCAAAGGAGTCTTTATTAGAAGGTCTGTACTGAGGCTCAGGAATCTGTCTTTAAAATAAATATCACAGTTGATTATGGTGCAGGTAGACCCAAAAGAGAATTTAAAAAAATAAATCTGAACTAAGATGTCTCCTGGCTCTAAAACTCCCTGCTTCATTTTCATTCCCACAAACCATTTCAAAAAGTCCTTCCACTATAATTTGAGGTTATTTCTTCACTCCTAAAATAATCCCGCTCTAATATGTATACATAACACATATATGTATATATATATGTGTGTGTGTACATAAGCACACACATGCACACTGATACTCAGCTGAACACTGTCATAGAAATTCCTCTCTGAGAATTTTCTATGTTACTGATTAAAATAATAGATTTTGAAAGATGGGAGAGTGACTACGAGGTAGGGCTGTTATATTGTAAAATTCCTGGAAGTATCATTCGCATTGGTCTGCTAGTACAGCCAGCTCAGATAAGAAACCTCTGATTCAAAGTGTCTAAACGATTTTCTCAGTCACAAAGAACTAAGACTAAAATAAAAATCTCAAGATTTCTAACAGTACACTTATCTACCTTCCAGAATACAAATTCTCTAAATCACTAAAGAGTTTGTGAGCCTGACAATTGAGATCATGCGTATTTATCTTTATGTCTCCAGAACCAGCCCAGGTTAGAGCAGAGGAATGTAACTTCAGGAATATTTCTCATCCCTTTTCAATATAATCAAATCTCTTCCATAGGAAGGCAGACAGCTGGTAATCTTAAACTGAAGTCAAAGCACAGAGATAACTGGGAGTAAACACCAATCCCTTCACAGACAGAGCATAAAGAATTCATTTCATCACCCTAAGAGAAATGCTTTACTCCTTGTACATTTTTCTCTGAAGTCATTCCATGAATAAGTCTTGCCCTTTGGAGGAGCATATTCCATTAGCTGGTGAGGTTAAGGAATGAGAGGAATCAGTACCGTGTGAAGAACAGCTCAGTCCACACAGCCTCAGGACTGGCACCTTCTCAGTCTTTCTTAATGGTGCCTTTTGGGAAAAGTGCCTTCCTTTTACATAGAAACAGGAGTAAATTCTATTTCCCCTATGGTTTTGACTCTAGAAACGATAGGAAGAAACGGAAAACTTAGACATTAAAATGTGTTTAAGTGATAGTATGAAGAAAAGGGAATATCGGGTTCTCTGGTCCAGTTCTTGAAGTTGAATTTGGAGTTATCTCCAGCCTCTACAGTTATTGGTAGCAAAGTTTTAACCTGAAGTTAGCAACAGTGGATTAGTAAATAACACGAACTCAGACATGCAAGTATACATCTTTAGAATATAAATATGTGGTGGTCATGAGAATGTGCCTCTCAGATCTCCAATTGCAAAAAGTGTAATTGATCGAGGGCTCCATCAGGAACCTCTAAAACCTATTGCGATGTTTGTATAGAAGCCACATTTCCCATGGCTTCTCTCAGACAAAGACTGAGCCAGGTAGAGATGCTAATGCAGGCCTGCTCCTGGAGGAGTTGGTCTTCTTTACTGGGAGACTTTGGCTCAAATATGGCAAAGTGGCCTTGCCAAAATTTTCTTAGAACTGCACTGTAGTCTAAGATGCTTGCATGAAAACTTCTCTCCTTCCTTCTCTTTCTCTTTCACTCTGGATCAGACTTATCAGGTGGTCTGATGGCTCTCTCAGCCTCTCCTGGCTCCTTCCCCCCTTTTACTCTTCACAAGGTATTTTCCATAATAAATTTACTGATATTTAATTCCATCTTGGTTTCTGCTTATCAGAGAACCTATGCTAACACAAAATGTTTCTTTAAACTTTTAATTAAATCTCTTACTAACTTATCAGTCAGAGTTGTAAAATTGAAATAGCCAGAACAAGTGTGGTTTTAGTGGCAGAAAGGGCCAAAGAAGTTTAATATTGTTCTAAGAATTATATCTGTCTACTCTATGCAAATAATTCTTAAAGTTACTCATATCTAGTCCAGCTTATCAGAAGAGTCTGTAGAATTTAGGGGGTAGGCTCAAGTTAGTAATAAGGACTGCTTCTGCTTAGTTTCATCTCTGTGCGTGTAAGTCCCTCCAGTTACCCTAGCACAAAAGTGTCAAAATAGATTTATTTTGATGGAGTCTCCATAGGATGGTACTACTTGTCTAGAGCATTGTGTCAATTAATATGAGACTAATTGGTGAGCATCTTTTTTTTCTTTTATATTTTTAATTAATTAATTAATTAATTTTTGGCTGTGTTGGGTCTTCGTTTCTGTGCGAGGGCTTTCTCCAGTTGCAGCGAGTGGGGGCCACTCTTCATCGCAGTGCGCGGGCCTTTCACTGTCACGGCCTCTCCCACTGCGGAGCACAGGCTCCAGACGCGCAGGCTCAGTCGTTGTGGCTCATGGGCTTAGTTGCCCCGCGGCATGTGGGATCCTCCGAGACCAGGGCTCGAACCCGTGTCCCCTGCATTGGCAGGCAGACTCCTAACCACTCTGCCGCCAGAGAAGCCCCGCATCTTTTTATTAATTAGTGTTGTTTGACAAAACTGTTCTGGAGGGAGACAGTAGTGATACTAGAAAGCTGAGCATCTGAGTATTTGCGGTCTTGAATCCTGGATGAATACCCATCTGTCTAATTCAGTCTTTTTAAGAAATCATTTTTAAAAAAAAAATAGCTTTATTGATATATTATTCACATACCATATAATTTCACCCATTTTAAAAAGTTTTAATAAAATATAAAAATTCTTTAAAGTGAAATATTAAACAGGACTCTTGAAAGCAAGCTAATTATGGTCAAAATTGGGACCAGCCTTCCTTGCAACCCCTGATTCAGCCCTTGATATACTTCCTCACCATTTAGGGAGTACCAGACAGAACTAAAAATGAACATTTGAATTAGGTCTTACTACTCTCTCTTTAACACCAAATTAATTCCCCCAATCTTTATAAAAAGAAAATTCATGTATCTAACGTTATTAATTAGCAGAGAGAATCTGCCAAAGGTCTTTTATCATAAAAACTACATTCTAACTTTTCATAATTTTTCTTTCTTCATGGTGGAAAATATATCCAGCAGAGAGAATCTGCCAAAGGTCTTTTGTCATAAAAACTACATTCTAACTTTTCATAATTTCATCTTTCTTCATGGTTGAAAATATATCCAGCTTGCAGAGGACATCTATATGTAGAAAACCATTTGATACAGTCTATAGGTCTGACTGCAGTGAAGCCACACTGGAAACAACTGTGATGCTTTACTTTAAAGCATAGATGGTCCATTTCCTCCCCAAATCCACTGAATGAGAATATCCAAAAGTTTAGAAAAGAGATTCTTTTCTAAAATAAAGCAAAATGAAATCTTCGAAGTGATTCTGAGGTACACCTAAATTTGGAAACAATATCACCCCTAGAGTGATCAGAGGACTCTATATGATCTGGATTGTGGGCTGATCTCAGTCCATTTCTAATTAAAATCCCCAAGAAGTGTTAGAAGATTTGAATTCCACTTTTGCAGCATATTTTCTGACTGTAGTGGCTTCATTTTACCTATGTTTTTTCATATCTATAAAATAGGGAAAATAAAAATACACATTTCTATATGAGTTTTATGAGACCTAGTTCTTTGGAATATGAAAACTTAAATGTTCATGAAGTTGGTTTTAAACAAGCATTAGTCACCAGTATAATATAATATATACTTTACATGAACTGTACGGTCTCCTATCTAAGGTCAGTCTTCTACCTGAGCATCCTTCTTCTTGCCTACTCAAGGACATCATTCAGGTGATTCTCTTATCTCCGTCCTTCATCATAATTGTTACCTTCTTTATTGGACTACTCCTGTAAGCATATAAATTTGCTGTGGTATCTTAATAAATTCTCTTGACTACACATCTTTTTTCCACTACCATCCCATTCCTTGTTTCCTTTAACAGCAGTATTCCTTTATAGTTATTTATATTTTTATCTCCAAAATCTCACCTCCTGATAAACTCATACCTAACACTCTATCAAACTGCTCATCTCCACATTGGTAAAAGCCATAGTCCAATAACTTGGCAAACCAGTGCTGTTATCTGACCTAACAAACACAGCTGTTCATTCTGCTTGAAATGTCTTCTCTCAGCTTCCAGGTCGCCGCAGTCCTGGTTCCTTCCTTACCACTCCTTTTTAACCCCTTTTCCTTGTTTTTCCTCACTTCTTCAAACTCTAAAGGCTTAGAGTCTTCAAAGTTCAGCTCATGACCCTCCTCTCTTCTCTGTCTACATTCCTTTGCATAGTGATTTCATCTAGTCTCATGACTCTATGCAGATGACTTCCAAATTTATATGTCCAGCTTGGACCTGTTATTTGAATTCCAGACACAGTTATCCACCTCTCTAATTGACATCTCTATTTGATACCTAATTGTCATCTCAAACTTCGCTTGCCCTAGACCAAATTCTTAATACTCCCCCGAAATCCTGCTACTCCCATAGTCTTCCTAACAAATGGCAACTTCATTTTTCCAGTTGTTTCAGACCCTTTTTTTCATACCCCACATTCAATTCATAGTCAATAGGCAATCTATAAGTAAATCCTGTTCATGTTCAAAGTCTACCCCAAATCTGCTTCACAGCACCTCAATTACTACCACCTCAGGAAAAACCACTTTTATATTTCTTGTGTATTATTGGAACAGCCCCTTAACTAGTCTCCCTGCTTCTGCCTGTTCACTTTCTTTTGTCCATACATACCACATACACTTCCCATTTCCAACTTAAAAAATGCACAATGTGAGAGTTGTGAGTTAAGTTTTATTTGGAGCAAAACAAGGACTATAGCCTAGGAGACAGCATCTCAGACAGCTCTGAGAAACTGCTCCAGAGAGGTAGGGGGGAAGGTCAGTATATATGTGATTTTGGTGAAGGGGGAATACATGCAATCAAGCACATATTTTTTGCAGGTTTGTGCTAGTCTCGTGAAGGTTACTGCTAGTCATGAGGAGCAAACGTCACCATGAAGGATTTTAGTGCTTTTGTAGATATGAGAAGATATAAGAATTGGTCTCATAAAATAGTCTCCTGAAAATATCTAACTATCTGAAGACCTGTTCTGCCAGTTTTTCCCAGAGCACAGAGTGCCTCTTTTCTGCTGTCCACCCTGAACTCCTTTCAGGGGGTCTTGAAAGTCAGCAGCTGCAGTAGCTCATGATTTAATCCTTGTAGAGGTAGATGGCAAGTGCCAATTTTTGTAATTGACATCATCTTACTCAGAGAAAAATCAGTCCTTATGATACTCCACAAGGTCGCTTTCTCACCTTACAGTTGTTTGGACTCATTTTTTTTACTATTTCCACCATGCACACTCTGCTCCAGCCACGCTGTCCTAAGTGAGCGTGCTTTTGCCTCAAGGCCATTTCCCTTGCCGTTTCCTCTGCTTAGTAGGCAGTTCCTCAAGTGCTCACTCACCTTGCTAAGTTTCTGCTCAAAAGTCACTTTCACAATAATCCTTGACCACCTTATTTAAAATTGTACCCTGCTAATTAACATCACTCTACCCACTACTCTGCTTAATTTTTCTTCAGCACTTTTCATTTTCTGATATATATTTTACTCATTCGAGTATAAGCTCTGAGTAACCTGGATAGAGTTGTCTGTGTTGTTGATTGTTGTACCCCTAGCACCTAGGAAATTGTAGAACATGTAGTCAATTGTCAGTAAACACTTGTTGAATAAATAAATACTGTAATGAAATATAATGTTCAAATTCAATGTAAAGTAAGTTTGTTTGAAGTCAATTTAGGTATCTACCTATGATGGTAATTTTTAGTCTGATAGTAAGATGCACTGCTTGACCTTCTGATTTAGTATTGCAATAGATATACATGTATTTTGAAAACAAATATTCTAAATTTATCAATGCCTTGATTTCTCTTTACCAATAAGTAGCACATTTTGAATTTTAAAGAGCATTAAAGGAAGGTGTGAACTTTTGTTCAAAAGGGAGGTTGGAATAAAAGGTTGAAAATAATATTTATGTAACAAAAAAATTAGATTTTTTTCAGCTTTTTAATTTGCAGTAGGTTAGTAATTCCCCTCCACTTCTGAGTCTGACTGGGAGATCATTTTCCTTTTAAAACAATTGAGGGAAAGATTTAAAAAACAGAAAAGGATTTGAGGGAGTCAACTAGGCTGGCCAACAGCAGGATAGTAAGATAGGGAAAGGGGTGGTTCTAGCATGTAAGAGTTTGTGACATTATGCAATTCAATTTTAACTTGACTGCATGTTTCTTGCCTAATGTGTATAGGGAAGTTATGTGGGTAAATCCAATCACTGTTCATTGAATTACCCCAGTTTCACTTCTCCTGCAACATATGGGTATCATAATAGCATAATGGTGTCGCTCTGCCTTCTACAGTAATTAACAAAAAATCAGGATGTGAATTATGATGAGATTATTGTCAAAGTATACATTTAAAATATTATCCTAATGATTAGTTGCTTTATTTAAAGATCAAATAACATTTGAAACTCAAGCAATTTAGTTTTAAGTGACCAAGCTTTTCATTAATGTAAAAGAATCGGTGATGAGTGAATAAGGAAAGGTAATTATCCTCTGGAATATTTCTTTTAAAAAAGATAAAAAGAATACTTACTATACAAGATTATTATACGAATGTAATGAGGTAACATTTGAAAATAATTATGTGAATTTATTATCATTATTATTATTACTATGTTGTGAATGTTTGATAGAAAGAGAAGGAAAGAATGAAAGAGAGAGAGAGAAAGAAAGAAAGGAAAAGAAAAGGGAGGAAGGAGATAAAACTAATAGTGGAAGAGTAATAGTTCCTATTCTCCACCAACTAAAAAAATTCTGTAACACAGTGATAATTTAAAAGTATCATCCTAACTGTTAAGTCATTAGAACAATTCAAAATTATATCAAATACCCTCATATCAGTATCTCATGACCCTTTGCTTTCAAAAGTTGGTATTAAATTTGAAATTTGCCAATTTTAAATTCAACTAAAAATAATATAAATAAGAATTTTAATAAAATATGACTTCCACCATCAAATATAGTAAAGTCCATGGACTTGGATGTTAAGTAAATTAATTAATATAATGAGATAATGAAATCTTCATTTTAAAAGACAACCAGCAAGACAGAAAAACAGGCAAAGACTATCTGATCATTTATAAGCTCCAATTACTGTCATGTCTCAAATGGAAATTAAATTTTAAAAAATTACTTAGAAAATGTATTAAAAATTGTTAAGGAAAGTTTTTAGTAGGATTAGAACATGTTATCCATGTTAATGGTGCAGTTGTTGTTATCTTTGTGCATTATTTTTGGATCTCAACCTGACTTGAGATAATAAGAGCAGGATCTGAGGGAATCAACTCAGATGGCTAACAACAGGATAGTAACATATAAAACCACTCGCCACAACAGAATAGGTAATCATACTTGAGAAGAAGCTAATTCCCCTAAGACTGTAATGAAAATAAACTTCTGTGAAATTAGATGACATCCAAATATAGCAGAAGTGAGAAAATATGGTTGGTGGAAAATTCAAATTAAATTATTTATTCAAATTTATTTCTTAAATATCCCAAGATGCAATGTACTTTTATTTCTGGAATACCATCCTTCGAAACACAGTCGTAGATTCTCTGGCAAGGATGAGACTGGCAAATGCTCTTTGTCTAGGTTATCTGTTTGGAGAATAATTAAAAGTATTGACCTTTCCAAACCAATACATTCAATATAAGAGTTTTAAAATATTACATTTTAATTATGCATTAAGCATATAAAATATGTAAAGCTGATCATTAATAGAAATTTTCATATTAATTTATTTTTCTATAGTATTTTGAGAAACATTTAAAATATAGATTTTCATTTATCTGAATAATTATATTATCAGCCCCTCTCAAAAATAGTTTATTTTTCTCTGTAGAAATCTTTATTAAGTGTACATGGCATTGTGCTAAGCACTGTTGAGAATATGGAAGTCTGTGAAAATTGTCCGTCACCAGGGGCTTTCAGTTCAGTGAGGAAACAAGAAAATGCCCCAGGAAACAAAAGCAAACTATGAGGGACAGTGGCTTAATAAATAAACAAGTTAGTAAATTATATTCAGCTCCAATAAACACACAAAGTCTTATACAAACATCCAGGGATAATGAGATAAATATTTCACGGTGACTTTTCTACAAGACTTTACTGGCTATTGGAGGTGATAGATTGATATACAGATCATTCTGATGTAAGGTAGTTATTTACAAGACAGAGGTGAGCACAATGTAATAAATCCTCCATTTACAGGATACTTTCTGAGGATTTATGAAGATTTGCCTCCAATTTACACACTAACGTTTGTGACAATCTTAAAATGAAAGCTTATGAATTAGCAGAGTGTGGTATTAAGAACCCTGGCCTTGGGGGGAGTAGATGTGATTTCTGTTAATTCCAACGCTTTACACTAATATTTATGATGTTGGGCAAGCTGCTGTTCCCCCTCCATCATTTCTTCACACGTAAAAGAAAACTTTCTCTAGATTGGGGTGCTAAATCTGGGATCCACCAACTCTCAGGGGGGTCTGTGAATAGAATTCAGAGGGCCTGCGAATTTGAATGGGAGAAAAAAATCTTCTTATTCACCAGCTCCTAATAGAAATCTTGTATGTCCTTCCATTACCAGTGTAGACAGATAATCATAGGATTATTAGTGGCACCTCTGAATCTGACACAATGAGGAATTGATCTCGGATGGCCTCACCTTGAAGTGGCTTAAAGCAGGATTTCGGTTCCCAGCCAGAGATTGAAGTCAGGCCTTGGTGGTGAGAGTGCTGAATCCTAACCACTAGACCACCAAGGACCAGTGGCAAGTGACAAGGCCCTAGCCCATCAGCTGTGTAGAAATGAATTTCCACATAGAGATGGAAAGTAGTGAAGCAAGTAAAGTGCTTATTAGGAGGAAGAAGAGTACGTGTGGATAGACACACGGCGGACTCAGAGAGAGAGTCTCTCCCTTGTGGTAGTTTGAGTCACTTATTGGGGCATTTCTTCCAGGTTTCCTTTGGCCAGTCATCTTGCTTTGCCTGGTTTTGAGTCCGTATTTGGTTTATCTCAGGTTTATCTCACATGTGTGTGTGCTCATCTCTTAGCCAAGATGGATTCTATCGAATTCTATGGGTAGGTTGACATCACTTACTATGAGGTGATGTCCCCTCCCTTTGACCTCCAAGGAGCCTTTCTGCACATGTGTAGTTGGGAAGGTCTTCTTGACCTCGAGAATGAGAAATATGTGGTCTCTTATCTAGGCAGGGCTTAGTTCCTCCTCCCTCCTGCTATTTTGGAGTATCTGTCCACAGGGGACAAACTCTGGCTGCTCAGCCTGGGGCCCATCTATCTCCTGCTTCAGAATCAGTCACAGATATTTTCATATCATATTATAGATATTGCAGATACCTGAAAATATTTTGAGATAATGTTATTCCATTCTCTTTATATGGTATGTTAATGCATGAAACATATATTACTATATCACAAATTAGGTGTATTCAAAATATTTTAACAGTTGTATTTCAATACTGTTGTTTTCTTCATAATCTCATGTGTTATACTTTATCCATGTAAAAAAATTATTTTCAAAAATGGTCCACAGGGTTCACCAGACTTCCAAAGGAGTCCAAAACAAAAGTTGAAAAGTCCTGCACTGTATTATCCCTAAGGTCTTATACAGATATAATATTTTTAATATGTAATTATATTATCTAAGACATACACAATTT
This sequence comes from Lagenorhynchus albirostris, assembly GCF_949774975.1. Taxonomy (NCBI): domain Eukaryota; kingdom Metazoa; phylum Chordata; class Mammalia; order Artiodactyla; family Delphinidae; genus Lagenorhynchus; species Lagenorhynchus albirostris. The sequence continues at coordinate 46,476,218 of NC_083107.1, read as the reverse complement.
TCTATTCTAACCATGCAATGATTTCTAAGAGTGTTAAGGGGAAAAAGAGACTAGTGAAGGTTGGAGTAATATAACATGAGTTTTTCAGCACTTTTCACGCTCTGGGGGGCTAAAACATCTGAACATGGAAACTGAAAACAACAGCAAGAAGCACCAAAACAAACAGTGCAGCTGCACTTTGCTGGGCTCCTTTGTGGGGTTTTTTCCCATACTTCTGTCGCTGGCTTAGACACTTGTTTGTCTTTAATCTGTTTTGGCTTTCTGACTCCCAGTTCTGGCTTCACCAGTGTTCCTGGGACTACTCACCCAATTTCATCTTCTCAGTCACCTCTTCTTGACAGTAGGTTTCAAGCAGCCTGACAACCAACTTTAGAAAATACTAACAAAAGATTCTTTAAAAAGTAGAGAGTTGGAGAGTTTTATACTGTATGAGAACCTTAGTGAAGTCTCCAAGGAACAATAGTATTTGGAGAATTAGAAGACACAGTGCAAAAGAATGTAGCCACAGTACAAACCTTTTGGAGAGGGTGAAGACAACGGCCTATCCGGAGAAGATTCCATGTGCGTGTTTCTGCATGCATGTGTGCATGTTGAGGGACAGTGGAAAATAAGTCAAGGGAGGCATATATAACTTGAAGTTAAGAAAACTGGAAATTTAGGAAAAACACATTAAGAAATGAGACCAAAAACACTACTTTGAACAAATTACATGAAAAATAAAGGGAAATAGATGTATTTACATGATTAGCATCTTTACTTTTTTCTGTTTTGCATTGGACTATGTGTTCATGCTACCTGTCATTCTTTTTGTTTTTTTTTTTGCGGTACGCGGGCCTCTCACTGTTGTGGCCTCTCCCGTTGCGGAGCATAGGCTCCGGACGCGCAGGCTCAGTAGCCATGGCTCACGGGCCCAGCCGCTCTGCGGCATGTGGGATCTTCCCGGACCGGGGCACGAACCCGTGTCCCCTGCATCGGCAGGCGGACTCTCAACCACTGCGCCACCAGTGAAGCCCTGTCATTCTTTTAAAATTTAAATTTAGATGACTTATTTTCTTCTGCGTGCTTTGGCTGACTTTTTTTGTTGTTTTTATCGTTTTTATTCTGATCTTCAGAAAGCATAGTGCTATATGTAGTTTTTCTCCACAAGAGTCAAGGGAATGGAATGTGGGATGGAGGATCAGATCATGTCACATTCACAATACACCTTGGGAAAATATTCTTTGCTCTCCACAGATCCTTTGGGAATTTGATTTAGTTTTTTCTAGTCTGCCTGAGGCCACAAAGCTCTTTTTTTCATTCATATTCTTTATTAACTCACCAACAGAATGGATAAATAATTTGGTTGGAGCTCTACTAGAAGCATATTGATCTTTGAGACAGTAAATTTTTTAGAGGTTTTCTGATAAAAGTAAATAAACAAGTGTAATTCTGAATGATTCCACTAGTGTAAATGGCAGTATTTAATTTAGTTTTATAAAATTTTACTAAAATAGGATAAAAATGATGTTATTCCTGAAGTACAAAATTGCAATAAAAAGATAAGTAAATCTGAAAATACAGCTATTCTATAATTACTAAGCAATCTGATTAAAAGATGAAAAAGTCACTGGAGGTTTGATATCTCATAACTTCAATGCTTCATAACACATATAACCCACAACATGATTTCAGAGCAGGAGAAAGGGATTCTAAGCCCTCCTTCTACAATTTACAAGTTTATAAAATAGTTACATTCAGGGGTTTCCTTGACTCAGATGCACTACATTGATTTGCAAAGCACTAACAAAAAAGCCTCAGGAGTCGCTCATGTTTACAGAGGAACTTTGCATAGAGATCTTTAGGTTGGCTTTTAAGAATTGGAATAAAGACATGCATCAGAATCAAACGGGCATAAAAGGGCAATTGGCTATTCTTTGATTTCTACAGGCTTTTCAGTAATAGCCTGCTGCCTAAAGCCTCAGAAATGGACTTGGTATACTAAAATTTCTAAATTCAGAATATGTGAGCAAATAACAAGGAGAGAATGGAAAAAAATGGTTTGTGTCTGAGCCAGCAATGAGGTGTACAGTTGCTGCTCATTGGTGAAATTAAACAAAGTGTGACCAGAAGGAACTGTGTCTTCTGTAACCCAATTCCATGTATAATTATGAACCATCTGAATTAATTAACCAAAGGTATGCCAAAATGATCCCAGAGAGATAGATGTTCGGGACTAAATATTTACACTTACGGAGGCATTAGAGTTATTTAGTCTAGATTTTTAAAATTTGGAAGTCTTAGAAGTCATTTCAATCTTAACTAGTAGTTCTGTGTCTATGGGTTGGTGTTTTTCTCTAGAACGATGTTGTCATAGATAAAATGTATAGTAATTTAAAACTTTGCTCTTTTGGAGGGTTGTGACAGGTTTTCTTCTTTATCATGTTGTTAGAATTCTAGAAACTTCTTTTTCTGGGAAAATGAATACTATAAACAAGTTTACATGACACTACCTATCCTGCTCAGGACTAAATTATGTCAGATTCTCTTGGAAAGTATTTTAGTTTGTCTATTTAAATATGTAAAATTTGCTATTTATCAAATATACATCTATATATATACATTCCAATTCTTTCAAATTATTTTAGGATACCTACTTGATTACAAGTTTATTAGCTAATAATCTTAAAATACAGTATTGAAACTGGGCAAAATGTATTTGCTGCCTGCTCTTTAGACTGGATTTAATTAGTACCTTATTATTGAAAAGATTATATAATGACAATATTAAGGTTTATTTTGGGGAAAAAAAGTCAACTATAATCCCCAGTGATATCCCTGATGATCAAATTATCTCTTAACTTATTAGAATATTTTCACTTCCTGTTTTTTAGGAGATCTTTGTACCAGGTATCAGGGCAAATATTTCAGTCTTCATAGAGTTTGCCTCCTCTATCCTATGTAGGTAATTAATCCCTACTCTTGCCACATATCCATTCTCACCATCATACTTCCTATTCCTTCTTTTTTGTTTTATTTACAACACCTTTAATTAATGTAAAATTACTGTGGTTTTATGAATGCTACTTCCTCAGTTAATATTGTTTCCATGTGAGTAAGAATCTTATTTATATGTTTCCAAATATAGTAATAGGACTAATGTCTATCCTGTAGTAAATAATAAATAAATATATTGTTGAATGACTGAAAAAAAGGAAATCAGGAAAGTTATTGTAAAATAAGGCCTGATGCTGAAGGCACATTTTAGCAGTCATTTGTATAGAAGTAAAGACTAAAATCTTTAGATTTTCAACTAGAAAATACATACACTCCATGCTACAATTTGTTAAACCATACTCTCACTGATGGCCATTTGGCATGTTTCCAGTTTGAGATTATTGTGATAAGGTTTATATGAACATACATTTACAAGCTTTTTAATGGACATTTCATTTTGAAGAGTAAATATAAAGGAGTGAAATGCTAGATTATAGAGTTGGTTTATCCTTAACTTCATAACAAACTACCATATGTTTATCCAGAGCAACTGCACTGTTCTACACTTCCTGCAAAGTATGAAAGTTCCAGTTGCTCCACATCCTCATCAATACTTGGTACTATATGAATCCTTTATTTTAAATATTTGTGTAGGTGTGAACAGTTATCTTCTAGTGAAGTGACATCTGTCTGGTGAATAATGATGTGCAGTGTCTTTTCATGTATTTATTGGTCATTTTTATATATTTATTTGGGAAGTATCTGCTCAAATATTTTTCCTATTATAGTTGGATTATTTGCTTTTCTATTTTTAATTTATACAGGTATTTATATATGCTGGATGCAAAGCCTTTGTCAGATATATGTACTGAGAATAGGATATTTTTTCCCAGTCTGTGGGCTGCCTGTTTATTTTTGTCATTGTGCCTTCTTATGAAGAGATATATTCAATTATGATGAATTTTAAGTTATTTGTGTCTTCTATTAAGGATAGTGGGTTTTCTTGCCCTATATAAGAAATCTTCATTTAAGCTACAGTTGTAAAAATTATCTGTGCTACATTTTCTTATAGAAATATTATGACTTTAGTTATGATTCATCTATTATTCATCTCATATTAAATTTTGCCTATCAAGTGAAATAGAAGTCAAAGTTCACTTTACTCCACATGGATATCCAATTGTTCCCATAGCATTTGTTGAAAAGAGTGCTTTTCTCATTGAATTGTATTGGCCACTTTATCAAAAATCAATTGACTGTATATATGTGATTTTTATTTCTGGAGGCTGTTCTTACCCTATATGTGATCTTAGAGGGAATGCATACAATGGTTCAACATTAAGTATGATATTATCTATAGATATTTTTTCATAGGTGCTTTTTTATAAAATATAAGAAGATACTGTCTATTCATAGTTTGTTAAAAGACCATTGAAATGAATGGGTGCTGAATTTTATCCCTTTTTCTGCATTTATTGATTAATCATATATTTTCCCTCTTTATTCTATAAAGAGATGATTTACATGATTGGTTTCTGAATGTTAAACCAACATTTCTATCCTGGGAAAGTATACTTATATCATCCTTCTTATATACTGATGGACTTAATTTACTAAGATTTTATGCAGAATTTTTGTAACAGTGTTCATGAGGGATATTGATCTATTTGCTGCTGTTTTGTTCTTATAATGTCATTATCTGGTTTTGGTATTAGCATCATTGTGGCTCTTAAAATGAATCAGAAAATGTTTTTTCTTTCTCCTTCAGATCTTGAAAGAATTTGTTTAAAATCTATGTTATTTCCTCTCTTTAATCTTTGATAGAATTAATTGACTGCCCACACCACCTGGGACCAGAGGGGTTGTTTTGTTCAGTAGTAAAATTTTACTAAAAATCCAGTTTCTTTAACAAGGAACTTTTCTTTTTCTCCTTGGTATTCAATATATTGCAATAGGTTGTCCTTTATATCTTTTTTCTTCTGACATCTGTGAAATCTGTAATAATGTCATCTTTTTTATTCTTGATATTGCTGTTTGTGCTTTTCCTTTTTATTATTTGATTTATCTCACAAGGCTATAACAATCTTGATATTTTTCATTTTATTTTACTTTTTTGGTCTTTTAATCTATTTTTTATCTGTTTTCCATTTTACTGATTTCTACATTTATACTTGTTTTTTCCTTCTATTTACTTTGGAATTAATGTGATTTTTTTTTTCCCTCCAGCTTCTTAAGGTAGCAGCTTAGAATTTTTTATTTAAAAGATTTCTTCTTTTCTTACATAGACTTTTAAAATTATAGTTCTCCCTGTAAAACTACTGTTACAGACTGAATGTTGCAAAATTCACCTGTTGACACCCTAAATATCCTGTGTGCCCTCATAAATGGGTTAATATTCTTATAGAAAAGACCCCAGAGAGATCCTGCAAGACACAGCAAAAAGACAAAGGCTTGATCTTGGGTTTGTCTGCTTCCAGAACTGTGAGGAGCAAATGTTTGTTGTTTGTAAACAGTCTAGTCTATGGTACTTTGTTATACTAGCTCAACCTGACTGACATCTACTTTAAAATCATCCAACAAATTTTCATACTTTGTATTTTAATCTTCATTCAGTGCAAAACATTGTCTAATTTTCCTTGTGATTTTTTCTTAGTTCATGACAAATGAAGTGTGCTTATTAATTTTCAAATATTTTGATATTTTCTAGATAGCATTCTTAGTAATTCCTAATTATTATGGGGTTATTAGAAAACATACTCTGCCTGATTTCAAGCCTTTGAAATTTGCTAAGACTTCTTTAATGGTCCAGCTTGTTCATCTTGGTAAATGTTCCATGTGTACTTGAAATGAATGTGTATTCTATAGTTGTCAGGTTGTAGGGTTCTATGAATTTTTTTTAGAGCAAGTTTGATATTGTGGTTCAAATCTTTTATGTATGTACTTGATTTTGTCTACTTAATCAAGAGGTGTGTTATAATCTGCCAGTAGGATTGTCAATTTATCTGTTCCTCCCTTTATTCTGTTAAATTTTCCAACATGTATTTTTACAGTCTCTTATTAGGTGCATACACATTTAGGATTATAATGCCTCCTGAGAAATTGACCTTTTTTTAATGAAATATTCCTTCCCATTCTCCAACAATACTCCTTTTCTTGAAGACTACTTTCTCTGATATAAACATAGCCTCACCTGCTTCTTATTCTTACCATTTTTATGGTAGATATTTTCCATGCTTGTACTTAATCCAGCATGTATCTTTATATTTAAAGAACACTTCTTATAAATAGTATATAGTGGATGTTGCTTTTGTACCTGGTTAACATTCTTGATCTCTCTATTTAATGTAATTATTGGTATTATTGAGTTTAAGTATTGCATCTTGCTATATGTTTCCTATTTGTTCATAGTTTTTGGTTGTTCATTTTCTCATTTCCTGCCTTCTTTTGGATTAATCAAGATGTTTTTTTCTTATCTCATGTATTGACCTTTTAAATATGTCTGTGTTATTTTATTGTTGTCCTTAAGATTACCATATACATCTTTAACTTATCACAATCTAACTTCAAATAGTATTTTATTACTTCATAATGTAAGAAATTTTCAATCATACTATTCCATTTATTGTCATATATTTTACTTCTGCAAATAACCTTATAAAATGTTATTATTTCCATTTTAAATTGCCAGTAGTCTTTAAAGAAATAAAGCAGATTTTTTCAAGTTATTTTATTCTGCCACACATATTTATCTTTTTTGGTACTCTTCATTCCTCCAAAGGGACTCTCTTTATCTCTTTAGCATTTCTTATAATGACGGTTTCCTAGAGAGAAAAACATTTAACCTTTGTCTTTTTTTTTTTTTTTTTTTTTTTGGTTGCACTGGGTCTTAGTTGCAGCAGATGGGCTCCTTAGTTGCAGCTCTCCAGCTTCTTAGTTTTGGCACATGGTCTCCTTAGTTGTGGCATGCAAACTCTTAGTTTCAGCATGCATGTGGGATCTAGTTCCCTGACCAGGAATTGAACCCAGGCCCCCTGCATTGGGAGTGTGGAGTCTTAACCACTGCTCCACAAGGCAAGTCCTGCCTTTGTCTTTTTAAATATAATTGTATTTTGTCTTAAGTTTGAGAAGTATTTTTGCTGGATACACACTTCTGGATTGAATTATTTTTTCTTTCATAACTTTAAAGATAATCATTCCACTGTCTTCTGGTCTTCATTATTTCTGATGAATAATCAGTTTTAATTCTTCCTTTGATTTTCTTCTAATTCTCCTCCTCCCCCTCCTTCCTCTTCTTTTTCTCTTCTTCTCCTTATGATGATGATCATCATCATGATGATAACAATGATGATAGGGTGTCTAATGTCCCTTTTTTCTCTAACTGCTTTAAACTTTTTTTCGTTCTTTTCTGATTTTCAGTATTTTGACTATGATGTGCCTGTGAGACCTTTGTATTTATCTTGCATTGTGTTATTCAAGTTTTTGGATTTGTGGATTAATATTTTTTTTAATTATGGAAACTTTTCAGCCATTATCTCTTTAAATATTTCTTCTGCATTACTCTCCTTTTCTTGGATCCTCATTACATATATATAAGAACATGTGATTTAGATGATTTTTTTGTATGTATGTATGTTTTAGTTTGGATTATTTGTATTAATCTGTCTGCAAAGTTCACATCTTTTCTTCTTCTGGGTCCAGTATGAAGCTTAGTTCATCAAGTGAACTCAATTTCTGGGATTATATTTTTTGATTCTGATATTTCTATTGAAGTCTTTTCTATTGTTTATTTTTCTCTGTTGAAATTATCCATCTGTTCATTTATTAGTTAACTAGATATTTCAATATACTTATCATAGTTATTTTATACTCTTTTTTTCCTGATAATTCTAACATGTGGACCATCTATGGATCAGACTTTACTGGCTATTTTTGCTTTTGATTATGGGTCATTTTTTCCTACTTCTTTGTGTATCTCAAAAGATACATATTTGCCAAAATTCATCTTTACATTTAAAAAGGAGTATAAAGTAAAGTGAGTGAAATTTTCCCCTAGAAAAAAGCATGCCTCTTGCTCTGTCAGGCTGCTAATAAAAGCGATTGAGTCACTTTTACCTGTGGTTGAGCTCAGTCTTGGATTTATTGTGTCATTCAGTAGATTCAGTTCATCAATGGTTCAAATACTTTAAAGGTGGTATTAGGACTTTTCCTTTATCAGGTCTTGGGTTGTGAGCACTGGTGATATTTTCAGAAATATTTATGCTTTACAACCTAATTAGCAGTTTTCTGAAACCTCAAAGATATTTCTATGTCTCTCTCTCTCTCTGTCCCTTTCTCTCTGTCTGTCTCTCTCTGTCTCTCTGTCTCTCCCTCCCGCCTTTACCTCACAGCCAATTTGACTTTCTGGGGAATTTCCTTTGCTTTCCAGCCTATCCTCATCTTTCTGTTTCTCAGAAAGTACAATCTATAATAGTCTTCTGCAGTGTACTCTGTGAAGACCTGACACATATTATGATTTTATCTCTGCCCTTCTTTCCTCCTCCCAGCAATCAGCATGATTATGCTTTGTACTTGGTGAAAGCCTTATCTGTTTTGAGACATCTCTCCATTTTCCAGTCCTCTCACAGCTTGCATCAATGTCCTTGCCACCACTGTGCACCTGGTGAAAGTCCCATATTAAAAAGCTGGTGTATGAAAGTAAATTTGTTTTGTTAATGGAGATGTCTGAGATTCTAAACCATCATGATAGTCACAATTCTACCACTTCCAATTTAATAGAGGCCACGCTAATCCTTTAGAGTTAGAGAAACCTGTCCATACTGCTGCAAGTTGTTGCCCCAGGGTGAGAGCTGGAAGTTTACACTTTTTTATAAACAGTGGTAGTAAGTTTGGATACCTTATATTAGAGCTTAGGTGCACAATACTACATAGTCTGGTTAAGTTTATGTGTGTCACATATTTACAATTAAGCACAATATTTGAGAGAGTGATACCCTGCTAAGAAAAACAGGAATAGCTTTTTAAATATTTTCGTTTATTTCTCAAGTATAGGAACAACTGAAGATTCCTCAAGAATAATGAGAATATCTCTTTTCTAAATCCTAAAAGTCACTCTATTGAGGCTTTAGCTTATGTGTATGATCCTGGAGGCCTCTAGAGATGTGACATTCCAGGGAATATTCAAGATATAACTACATAGTTCATCTTTATGAATCAAATGGATGCTTGGTTAAAAAAATTCTAAATTAGCATACAGCTGCTAAGGAAGTTACATATTAAGAATGAACTAGTCCAACTGCAAAACTAAAGGTAAAAGAAAAACATGTTATTTATTTTACTTTTATTCACATCTGAGTACGACTACCAGTATGTAAACTCATTTCAGGGTCTGACCAAATTCCTTGACTTAAATCAAAATATTGCTTCAAATATTTCTTGAAATAGATAACTGTAGAAATAATAATTATAAAAATACCTTTCTTTTACCAAGATTTATAGCAATGTCACTTGCTCTAAATAACTCCATCTATAGCAGATGCATTGTTTTATTTTAGGTCTGACTGATGGTCACATATACTCACCTGTCTTCAAATGTACAATATCAATTGTCTCTTATATGTCCATCATTTCTAGTTACATTAATATAGTCTCTGTCTCAACAAAAATATTTTTCCATCTAGAATGTCTACAAAAAACAAAGCCAAGAGAAGATGGTGCTGTAGCACCTTGAGCAAGTCGAACAACTTTTTCAAGAAAAATAAAATATATGTTGCATGCATGTTGCACACTCTTCATGAATCCATACAAATCTCTGAGTCAGATGTTGTATCAGCATTGTTTCAAATGCAAGGTCACAGGTAGCTCTACCAGTGGTTGTCTTACAGGACAAAACTCATTCAACACTTCTTGAAAAAATATCTGTTAATACTACTGAAAAACTCCATTTTTAATCACCTGTCGTGTCAGGAGCAACTCTAGATAATGTATAATTCTAGATAATTATACTTATCTTAATTACAATATCACTGCAAAGTAAGGATTATTAGTCACATTAAAAAAAAAAACCAAATTGAATGTTAAGAAGTTATTAATTTTCCCAGAGTCAATGAAGCTGATAAAAGACAGATCTAAATCTTGATCTCAGGTCTCTGCCTCTGAGCATTGACTTTATTTTACACCTACTCTCTAGCACTTTGGTGAGCAACAGAAAAATAGTTTATTATATCTTAGAAAAATTATTTTTGAGGGCTTCCCTGGTGGCGCAGTGGTTGAGAGTCCATCTGCTCAATGCGGGGGACACGGGTTCGTGCCCCGGTCCGGGAGGATCCCGCGTGCCGCGGAGCGGCTGGGCGCATGAGCCATGGCCGCTGAGCCTGCGCGTCCGGAACCTGTGCTCCGCAGCGGGAGAGGCCACAACAGTGAGAGGCCTGCGTACCGCAAAAAAAAAAAAAAAAAAAAAAAAAAAATTTTTGAAAAGTCAGTAACCAGGATTTTTTTTTTTTTTTTCACCAACCAACTTACACAGTAGAAGAGGCAATGACAGTAGACTCTGTGGCTGCTTTTATCAAATTACAAATTGAGAGAATTTAGAAAAATCTATGAGTAATATTTACTTCGGGGTTCTACTTGTCAATTTTTGGTAATCTGCTGGGACATAATCAGTCCTATTTTGGAGGTATTATTTGCTAATCTTTACAAAATTAAGTAGTGAACATGATTTCAGACCATCAGATATAGACAATTTAGAGCACTACTACCAGAGAAGATATGGAAGTAGAATATTGGAAAATCCATTTGGGTCACTGTCAGGCCCTAAATAATTGACCATTATGCAGAGGAATAGTACATGGTTTATAAGTTTAAAAATTTCAAGTCTTATAGAGCAATCAAATAACTATTTTGTTCATATATTTTTATTTAAGTCAATACTTCATGATAATTTTTAAAAATTTTCCTTAAGTGACAATCTTACTGTGAAACAGTTCATCCTTACTATCAGTGTCCTTTGCATTTGCCGTAATCTGTTCATTTTAAATGTATCCCTGATTGCCTAATGATTATGATGTAACTTTGTTGATCAGTGAATCCTAATCATTATCATCTGATACTGTATGCCTTCACAGGTATTTTCTAACTTGAAAAAAATTTAGTTCATATTTGTTTTTATGACATTTAGTCTGTGTTTACACGATGTCAATAAGGTCATTTCAACCAAAACTAAACCAGTTTTATAGCATCCTGAGAACAATGTACTTAATTAGTTGATTTTTTTTTCATATACAAACAGGTATTTCTGGTTTCATGTAGACACAGCCAACAAGTCATATTTCTTCAACTGAGAGCTTTGTTTGCTTCATCTTTAATATTTCTGGGTGCATTATGTATTCAGTTTCTCAACATCACTCGATTATCATTACAATTCTTACCTCTTTTTCAAAAACATACATTGTCTATAGTAGGGGTATTTTTTTTCTCAGCAGCTAAAACGTATTTGCCAAGATGCAAATAAATTATCTATACTTTTAAAGAACCTCATGGCAATTCTTCGTGTGTGTCTGTGTGTGTGTGTATGTGTGTGTGTGTGAAACAAATAACTGTTCAAATTGAATTATACTTACTTACTTTGGATTTTTTCACTTGTCTGTCATTGCACAAATATTTTTTCCTTGCATCTCTGCTGAGTAACCAGGAAATGAATTCCTTTTTGTAAGCATTAACTCCACAGGCCCCAGTAGGCATTGGTACTCTGGAAGAATGCAATGGTTTTCAAAATAGAATTCCTATTTTTCTCACACTTTTAATGAACTGATCTAATTTCTTCCATATTCAAGAGAGAATTATTTGCCAAGGAATATGATCTTTCATTATCCAAATAGTTGCATTTAAGTACCAAGTGAAGTGCTGCTACCTGCAAGGCACTGTGCTAGGTTATGCAGCAGAATGGAGAAATAAGTAGATATTTCTCCTGCCCTCAGGAAAATTCACATTTAAAACATAGGAAGGAAAAGAGAGCCACAAAATACTTGTTGATTTAGCAAATTACAAGCAATCAGGAAAAAAAAATGAATGCTACCTATATGAAATATAACTTAAAGGGGTTAATCTCCTACATTTCAATAATACTATTGGGCACTGAAATATATACAGATGAATAAGGGCCAGGTGCTGTCCTTGACATTAACAAACAAAGATACTGATAGACAGAGGTAGGGAACTGGGAGTGGGAGGTGGAAATGGTGTGAGTGAGGAAGACACCCCAGTCATCCCAGACCAGATCTGGATGAGTACAGGTTAGGTAGGAGAAAAGTGAAAGGTGTGCTTAGGTACAAAAGATTTTAAATAGTCCAAATGAGTAGGGACCCAAAGAATGTATGGGGCAGTATTTCTGCAGAAGCCTAGAAAGTTAGATTAACTCTGTGCTGTGCTGATCAGGGGGCACATAATAGAGGTAAATTTTCTGCCTCGGTTTTTGACTGTGCTCTATCCCTAGGAATCATAGTTATCTAAAATACCTAGTCATCAATTAATACTAATATACCTAGTCGTCAGTTAATACACATCAATTTACTTATTCTGTTAATGTGAGAAAACTTGCTAGAATATCCCCATAATACTGAAATGTATTTGGAAATATTTTACTGATTTTTATTATTTGGTTGATCGATATAGGAGCAGAGACAACTAGTAAACAACAAAATAATCCATAAGTAACTGTGAATAGACATCTAGATTTATGAGCTTCTACATCACTGATGTATATGATGAGGGGATGGTGAAATTACTATGGGAAGGCATGAGACCTAAGTTAACCCAGGAAACTGGGAAGGCCTCCTCCAGGAAGTAATGCTTAATTGGAGATCTGAAGCAGGAGCTAGCCAGAGAAAATGGGGTATGTGAATGTGAGAATTGAGGAAGAGATTATGCATTATTTTGTGTGAGGTCTCAGATGGGAGGGGCAGAGAAAGATAGAGAAAAAACAGCTAACAGTGAATGTAATGGTTAGAGTTGAAGCAGAAGGGGAATGTTTATGTTTGCCTGGAAGTGTAGATGCCACATATTGAAAGCACCACTGATTTAGAAAATAGCACCAATGTACTCATTCATAAATCTCAGAGCCTCGGTACCCAAACCTTCAATGAAAGCAAAATACCAAGAATAAATTATTGAAATGACTAAATGGATCGAGAGTCAGAAAACAGTCCTTGCCTCACTTTCAGCACGTCTGGGACCTAATTTCCTATAAATTGGAAGTGCTTGAAGGGATGAGCTTTACTTCACAAAGGAAGTATATCTGACTCACTGAAGACTTTTGAAAAACATACATTATAAATATACATTACCAGAATTATACACATCTAAGTTTTATCTGGTTCAGGAGAAGGAGATCAAGGCCTGAATATTTTAATTTCATTAAAGCTCTACTCTTGTGATATGTAACTACATTGACAACCACCCAACTCTGAGATTTTAACTGTCTGGACTCTACTAAAAATTCAAGACCCAAGATATCCTTAGTTATACCATTGGGTTAAATTGGATTTAATCCAGGTTCTTTCACACTCATATCTATAGAGGTAACATCTTGTAGGAAAATGATGTTTATAAACATAAGCAGTAGCACTATAAGATCTTAAGGAACCAACCAAATACTGATGGCTTTCCATTATACTTTATAAGACAATAAGAGAAGTGCATACATTCCACAGTGACTTTTAGCTCTCAGTCACAGCCAAAAAGGAATCTCACACTAGCCTTAATTAACCAGAAAACTCAGATTATCAGAATTCTTATGCTCTGAGTGAGTTATCTGATCTTTTTCTCTGTTAGAATGACCTGACATTGAATCAGTTAACATTATTTATCCTAGATTGCTTTCCTACCTCTTCTGCTTTGCATTCCTCTTCCTTAGCCCCATATCTACCTTCATATATTTGACCAGTTAATTGGAAGCTTAATGGCCTATATGATTATAAGGCCATATAAGATAAGGCCATATAAAATAAGCCAGAAATTAGATATAGAAAACCTTTGAGGATGTGGAAAGTATGTGTATATATGTGTATTTGTACATTAGATACATTTGTACTTTTTAAAGTACAGTCTAACTTCACTTTTCATTTAACAGTTTGCCATGCGCATCACCTAGGCAAAATGCATAAATACTCATTTTAATAACTGCACAAAATTCTATAATATATCATTAATTATATAGCTATTTTCATATTAATGGAAGTATTTGTCTCAGATATTTGCCAATATATGTTGGTGCAATAATCATTCCTGTGCAGGTACTTATATCTGAATGCTTTTAAATATATGATAGAATAAAAAAAATAAGAGTGTATGGCAAAGGGTGTGTGTATTTTTAAAATCACCAGCTACTGCTACTTCCCTTTCCCTAAGGTGCTTGTTCCCATCAGCAATGTATGAAAGTGCTTATGTGCTCACAGTAGTGGTTTTAATTTTTCTTTTGAAATTTGTTTAAATTGATGAGAAAGAGGGTATCCAACTGGATTTATTTTCATTTCCCTGAGTAGTAATAAGGCTGAGCAAATTGTAAAGTGTTTAGTGCTAAGATACATTCACACTTTTTTGACTTACTTGTTCACACTTTTTATTAATGTTTCTACTGAAAGGTTTCTTTTAAATATATAGAAAAATCTATATATAAGGAGGGTACTTGCCATTTTATTTTTTACTTGAAAATAGTTTTCCAAGTCTTTTACTTTTGATCATATTCAGTACAGCCTTTGACATTCAAAATATCAAATTATTGTTTTGTCATATACTATTTTCTTTTACTTCATGGGTCTGGGTGTCCTGTCTTACTTAAGAAAGCTTACCAGAGCCCAAATTTTTAAAAATTGTTTTTTTGCTTTGTACAAATTTTTTCCTTCAATTAAACATTTTATTCTGTCTGGAAAAAAAATGATTGACACAAAATAGAGCTCTAACATTGTTTTCTATCACTGATAACCAACCATATTTCCACCAAACAATGTAGCACCTTAAGTAAAACCAGGCTTAGAGGCAGGCCACTTGGTTGTGATCTTTTATCATCCATTTAACTGGTCTGAACCTGTGTTCATCATTTTAAAACTGGGATTATAATGCCACCTACCTCTTGGGTGGTTACAAGAAGTAAATAAAATTATTTTCTACAAATTACATACACACTATAAATAATAAGTGTAAATTATTATTAAATACACCATACTTTTCACACTTATTTACACAAGTGGCCTCTGTACAAAGACATATTTGCCATATTTCAAGTTTCAATCTAAATTTATATATGTTCTGAAGGTTAATAATTTTCTTCCCTCATGTGAATATCATTCCATTTTGTTAATGATATTTGTATAATTCTGTTATCTGTAAAATGTGTACCAATAACATTTATTTGCAAAACGTTAATGGACATTTTAATTAATTTATTTTTCAATAACAACAGCAAGAATAACAAAAGCAAGTACACAGAAAATCAACTTTAGGCCATATTTAATAAATAGCCTACACTTTTCCACTTTAAAATCAATTGGGGGCTTCCCTGGTGATGCACTGGTTGAGAGTCCGCCTGCTGATGCAGGGGACACGGATTCGTGCCCCGGTCCGGGAGGATCCTACATGCCGCGGAGCGGCTGGGCCTGTGAGCCATGGCCACTGAGCCTGTAGGTCCAGAGCCTGTGCTCCGCAACGGGAGAGGCCACAACAGTGAGAGGCCTGCGTACTGGAAAAAAAAAAACAAAAACAAACACAAACAAACAAGGTGTGACACTCCCCACCCCCCCACCCCCCCCCACCCCCCACCCCCCCGTCTTAAGCTCCCATGCACATGCCCTGGGCCACGCTGCCTGAATGGCAGTGGCAGAAATGAATTAAGGCTTGGTGTGGTATGTGCATTTCAAGTTGCTTCAGTCTAGATGATAGCTTTCCATGGTGTTGTCAGATGAAAACCAAACCAGTTATGTTTTGTGCAAGTAAATAAGTTTATGGTCTAAAGTACACAACACCGGCCATACTGATATTTTCTCCTTATGACCAAAATTTGGGACGGGATGTGACATTGGGAAAAAAATGCCGTATTTAATTTGCCGGTAAGCCTAATAATATGCCTTTTGTCAGGTGGCCTAATAATATGCCATCTGACAGAAGTCCAAACAACTATAGAAAATACAGTTGACCCTTGAATAATGCAGGGGTTAGGGACACCTACTCTCACCAAGTCAAAAATCCACCTATAATTTACAGTCAGCTCCCCTTATCTGTGGTTCCTCTGTATTTGTTGTTCCACATCCTTGGAGATTGTGCAGTATTGTAATATTCACTATTGAAAAAAATCCTCACGTAAGTAGACCCACACAGTTCAAACCTGTGTTATTCAAGGATCAACAGTAGATACATGGCTCCATCCAATGAAGGAAGAAATGAAGAGAAAAGTCTTAAATAATAAAATGTTATTATATAATGATATATATATTTTATATAAGTTATTTATACTATACATGTAGACCCTGGCCAGAGTAGAGGAGACACTGTAATGTTAATCTTGGGTCACTATGTTATTCCTTTTGTCATTGCATTATTTGCCTAATTCTAATTTCCCCAAATTAGAACACACAAAATTCTATGTGAAGAGAGCTCCTCTTGACTAAAATATGGAAATAAATAAAAGAATTTAAATATCAGTGAAAAAACAAAGAGAAAATTAACTGAAAAGATGAGCTTGTGTATATGCATTATTTATCTGTTTTCAAGTCAGCTGATTTATTCCTCTAAAGTTACAAGGTTAATGAGTAGTCAGGTTGGGCATGTACTAAATTACATAACTAATTTTCTTTACCTTAGAAGCTTTTGACTTTTATTATTTTATGAGGTGTTAAATATTGCTTTTTATTGCATATTTTATTATCGCAATAAGAAGAAAGGATTGCTGTATGTTTATCATTGCTAACATAACTAATCATAATCATGATTTTAAGTTTGTGTAAATCCAAGAACTTGTCCATTCAGATATCTTTATATCCATAATATGATTTATTATCAGAAAAATTAGGTGACTATAGAAAAAGGGAGGATGAGAGTAGAAACTAATCAGTTACACTCTCTACAAAATGCAGAATGGCAGACATTTCTATTTGAAACTTCTCTAATATAGTTAAAGATATGGATTTGAAATATATGTTTTGACAAACTACTTCTTCAGCTGAACCTAGCATTGTTTGAAGCAATGTTCTTGCTTCAAGAACATTGCCTTCTCATTTAAAGGCACTCCTTGTTTTACTATCACATTACCCTACCAAACACATCACTGTTTCACCATGTGACAAATCTAGATGGTATATATTCAATTAAATTCAACACATATTTGCTGAACACATTCTGTGTTCAATTATTTGTGCTGGGTTTAGTCTCTACCTTCAAGAGACTGTAACAGTAGAAAAAAATTATTTGAAAACAATTTTGAAAAAAGTGCAAAATGGAATAGGAGAGAAATAATGTCCGATGAGGACCCTGTGGAAGAATACATCTTCACCTAAGGGGAGGGTACTAGGGAAATCTTTATGAATACTAGGACATTTAATATAGGTTATGAAAGATTGGCTAGATTCTAGGAGAAAGGTCATGCTGGCCAGAGAAACCAATAAAAAGTGACAAACAGTGAAATGAGATCTTGCTTCAGGTAATAACAATTGTTTTTATGAAAAAGTACTTGTTGAATGATTAATTAAGGAAAGTCACAAATTTGTATACTGATTTATTGTTTCTCAAAGCGACTTGGCTTTCTGCTTTTGCTTTCAGACAAAAATAGTTTTTTAGTAAAACTATTTTTCAATGTTTTTTTTTTTTTCTTTCTGCTTTCCTTCCCAAGTTTGGAAGCAATAGAGAGACAAAGTAGTAGGCAGATGGAGAAACAAATATCAACTGTATTACCAAATAAGTCTGGTGTTGGAATAGGATTCCACAAGTTGTGCCCCAGAACTAGACTGATTTACCATCCTCAAGGAAATCAGAAGAATCAGAGTGAAGCATTCTCTACTAACATGGGAAATGGAACTTTTTCTTTTCAAATCACTGAATTTGTTCCTGTCTTGTACTACAGGCCTCTCTCCACTGACTCTTGGTGGGTGTCAAGAGAAGTTATCTCTCCAGCCTCATGTGGCTGAACCACTTCATGTCTCTCCATGATTCCCTGCCTATAGTGACTTCATATTCTTTCTTTTCTTATGTGGGTTCAGGCACCACTAAAAATTTCTAGATACAGTTTATCTTTTTTTTTTCTTTCTTTCAGTTTTTACTTGTTAAGATCAGGACCAAGAAAGGTGCAAAAGCATCCTCTATTTGTAGCTAATTGGAAACTTCCCAGTTACCCTAAGGTATATGTGGTACTATTTATCCCATGCTACTAAATATGTATTTCATTATGAGGCTATCCTTTAAATTTTAATAAAACACCATTAATATATAGAGAGAATAATTGTCCTAGATATTACTTAAGATTCAAAATTTACCTGATGTGAATGCATTATTTTTGTGGCAATATTTCTAGTCAGAGAGAGAATAAGTTGGCTGAGAAGAGTGAGGATAACAGGCATTACCATTGCATTTAGCCCATTTGGCAATTCCACAGACTGTTCTCAGACATGCCGTTATACTAGGATTATCTCAGAAGAGTAAGAAACCAGACCAAAAATTGAAGAAAAATCTTGCTTTTTTCCTAGTATAAGCTTTTATTCTGCCCAGAACCTGATTGAACATGGGAGTTAACTAAGGAGTTATTCATAAAATATTTATATTTAAGCCTTGTTCCTGACCTAGTGAATAATTTTTTCCCCCTGGCAGGGGGAGTATTCAGGTGGAGAAATGAGGTAGACTTGGCTGTTTGGCCAAGTTTGAGGACCTCAACCTGTGTGCTCAGCCACAATACCTATAGAAAATTTTAAAACATTTCTTATATTCCCCCAGCCACCATTAACTCCCTGCCCTGTTTCCTATAACCACACTCAAACCTTCTTAGACCCTTAGTAAGCTCATCTAATTCATACATATGACATTTCCTGTCTTTTTTTAGGAGTCATTAACAATGCCATGATTTTCATGATGAAAAAACTTTTTTTAAAGTGACACTCATTTACTTTTTTTTTTAATATTTATTTATTTGGCTGTGCCGGGTCTTAGTCGCGGCACATGGGATCTTCTTTGCTGCGTGTAGGATCTTTGTTGTGGCATCTTCGTTTCGGCGTGTGGGATCTTTTTTTTAGTTGCAGCATGTGGAATCTAGTTCCCAGACCAGGGATCGAACCTGGGCCCCCTGCACTGGAAGTACAGAGTCTTAACCACTGGACCACCAGGGGAGTCCCCTACACTCATTTACTTTTAATGAACAGATCATAGTCTGTTTATTCCCATGATGTTTTGTTGTCCTCTTCCATAATCTGGAGATGAAGAAAATTGAGTCACATTAAAGCTGTGATAGTTCATATTTGATTTCCATTTCTTTTATTAGACGGACAGCCTGAGGACAATCCAGTCATGGTGAGCCTTTTAAATCCTTTATGGACATTTCAAAATGCTCTTTTAAGTGAATCATTGACTTGGGCGTTTTGGAGGAACACAACAGACTGATACATTATTCAACAAGATCAATTTAAAGTTTTCCTTTAGGTATCAATGAGTTGGAGTTGTAGTTTTACCAGCCACACTCTTAGGTCAGTGTTGTGAGGTGAGGTGTGTGTTTTATGGACCAAATTATATCTTTCATTACTTAAAACCCTTAATTCTTTGCCTCTCCCCTATCATTCTCCATTCTCATTATGAATCTCTCTCATGTAGAATTTTCCAGAATATTGCTATCAAACTAGAAAATCCTTTGCCCCCTTGAAAGTCCTACACAGATAACACCCACAAATACATTCATTGTTACTGTTTGTCTATTCTAAAATTTTGGTTTTTATTGTGCAACTTTTTTCTTAGCTGGATCTATATTAATCAGATATAATATGATTATCTCTCTACCCACAGAAAATCTGTTAATGCATATCTCAAGATAATTTGTATAGTCAGAGTAATGGCTAATGGTGGAAGGTACAGAAAACATATTACAAAGAGTGCATCAATTTGACTATTCCCTTGGTTCTTTAATATGCCCCTGCAAGTTCACACCATCTATGGTTCTTGTTTTCCTTTACCAAGACAGTTACCAGCTTTTAATAAAGTAGCTCTTATGCTGAGAGAACTTTGTGTGTGGGGGGGGTGTTTGTATGTGTGTGTGTGTGTGTGTGTGTGTGTGAGAGAGAGAGAGAGACAGAGAGACAGAGAGAGAGAGACAGAGAGAGAGAGATGATCTGCAAAATCCTCATAGCACTTGGCACAGAGGACGCTACCCATCTGTTTCTATTTTGTTTGCTGTAGTCTCTTAGTGCAAACCTCAGGACATCTTTCCTAAATATACTCCCTGGTGTTTTCCTGTTACCACCAAACTCTGAAACCACATGGAATTCAACATAGCGCTTTCATGAAGCTAAATATATCTTACAATTTTGAGATCCTCCGTGACACTATTCAGTGGTGAAGTGGTTCTTCAGTTGTTAAAGGTTGAATAGCCTCCCTGGAAGTCAGAACAGGAGCAACAGAGCACAAACCTCTACTGTTACATTTTTTTGTCTTTCATATTTTGTATGGGCAGCACCCTCCTTGACATGCTTAAAATGCTGAATCAAAAGTTTTGCTTTCTTTTATCTTTCTCTGATCATGTGAAAACACATTTAAGTAAAAAGATTACATTTTAAGCCCTTTTGTGATATGTTTAATATAAGTATGTGAAATCTTTTAAATGTATTGAAAGTGAAGAAAATTTGCTTTATTCACTTTTATTGTTATGTAGAATATACTCCTAATGGAAACATATCAGTGAATACTACAGATATATTAATTTAGTGTCCATTGTCTTCCTGAAGATGTTAGTTTGCAAACACAAATTTTAAAAACATACTACCCAAGGTAGGAGTAATTGTGTCCAACATGGACTTATTTGTAATGGTTAAATTTATCCCAATTATTTGCACGTGTAATATACTCTTATGTAATCTTATACATGTGTAATATATGCATGTAACACTTCTCTTAGAGAATTGTTCAGTGATATATTTAGTTCTTAGCCAACCACTTCACCATACAAAAACACCTTCTTATCAAACTATAGTGAAATCTTACTAGTAAAGAATTCTTGAAAGATTATATTGTGTGGGTGAGGGAGAGGAGATAGAAATTTCTGAATAAATAAATACATTTAAGTGCAATTGGGATGCAGGAGCTCTTAACAACTTCAAAAATTAAATATGTTACTGTATTCCTAAATAGAGAATATGGGCATCACTTAGTCATTTCTTAATGGGTCATGTGCGTACTCAATTTTTGTATGTGCTGTAAGAAAATGATGCTGTCAGGGTTTAGTGAAGTGTAAGGATTTTTTTCTACACTCATTCATACCAGATGATATGATAAGCTGGCATTTTTTATTAACTTATTGTCCCTGTTCACTTTCCCTGCTGTCATGTTGTCTACATTAGACAAATTTCCTCACTTTTGATTTTAAATTTGTTTTTAATTTGATTCAAAAATCAGATACCCCCAGATTGAATTTATGACAAAGTTGTGCAAATAGGTCTTGAGTGAATACTTGTGCATTTAAGGAACAGTTTTGCATGACACTTTACATCTGTTTTTATAGCTGAAAAAAATGTTTTCAATTACTTCTTGTAGGATAGGTGAATTTGCCAGAGACAGGACATGACAGCCGTTCAGGCTATCCACAAATACACCAGTTCTTCTGGGTGTGATAATATTGTATCTTCTCAGCATTTGAAGTTACATGTGTTCCTGTGACTCAGCTGGCTAACAAAATGTGGACAAAAGACACATGCATCACTTCTAGGCCAAAGTTTTAAGAGCCTATATGAGAATTAACACATTCTCTTATTGCTTACTACAGTGATCATGGAAGCTAGTGTCAAGATGGGGCGAATATCCGCCTGGAACTCTTGAATGACTCTGATAAGCACAGCCCCTAGCCAAACTATGATGAACATAGAATGTGAGGAAGAAACAAACCTTTGCTTTTTTTTGTCAGAAACTTGGGGCTGTATATTATCAAGGTGTAGCTATTCACAATTTATATGTATATCAAATCATCACGTTGTCACTTTAAATATCTTACAAGTTTATTTGTCAATTATATCTTGATAAAGCTGAAAAAGGTATAATCTAGACTTTTCTGACCAATACAGAGAAGTTGAAAATAAATAAAACATTAGTATAAGAAGCCATTTAGTCAGCTATTGGCTTCTTAATGGTAAGGAATAAACATATAAGTTAGAATGTTCCAACTTCTGTCATTGGGCTCCTCCAAAATTTCATGATAAATGTGTAAGTGTTTGAGGAATCCACTGGAAAAATAAGGAGTACAAGGAAGAGGTCATGAGTGAATTTATAAGCATCTTTCTAAATGCTTCCTGGAATAAAACTGCTATCAATAGATTTATCTTTTTTTTTTTACAGTGAAATAATAATTGCTATTAATAACTGATTTCCATTAGCTGATTCAGTTCTATGATGAAAGTCTGATGATGATATTGTACTGTTGGTGATAGCATTGATAATGGTAGTGAGATAGAGGGAAAGGAGAAGTTTAGCTATTATTAGGGAGAGGAGCCCTTTGACATCAAGGTTGCCAGTATCAACACCAAGACCACTCTCATTGCTTTCAGTCTTCATTATCACATGAAAAATAAACTATAATCTTTTAACTAAATCTTTTGTTGTGTATTGATCTGCTTTTCATATTAGGACTTGGGAGGTAAATAAGGGCAGGGTTTTTTAGTGGTTAAACTTTTGGACAAGATGAATAAAATCTACAGAGGCTGACCTCATCTTCACTCTATTCTGTTGTTAAACAACAAAAACAAATTTCTGTGCCAGCACTCACTCTTCTTTCAGGCTGAGTCATTTCCTAAGAGGCTCCTTATCCCTTCAAGTAGATGCCCAGCAGAAATGCCCCAGTGGTACTTTAATTATGTCCATGCAAGCTTAGAGATAGGAGTAGTTTCAGTCACAGAGCCTGTAGAATATTTTCAACAGCTTCATTAAGTCATTTACTTTGGGGTAAAATATACACTCTTTTCACTGTTAAATATGATGGTAGTTGTAGCTTTTTCAAAGATACCCTTTATCATATTGAGGGTATTAACTTCTGTCCTTGTTTGCTGAAATTTTCAATAATTAATGAGTTTTGAGTTTTGTGAAATACTTTTCCTGCATCTATTAAGATAATCATATGCTTTTTCTTTTTTGTCTGTTCATATGATGAAATGCATTGATTTATTTTCAAATATTAACCATACTCAGTCATGTTTTATTCTTCTTATATATTGCTAGATTTAACTTGCTAAACTTTGTTATTTTTGGTTGTTCAAGAGGGAAAACTATTGATAGTGTTGCTCAAATCTTCTTTATTCTTTTCACTACCTGCTTTATCAATTAGTGAGAAAAAAGTTTTAACTGTCTCCAACTCTATGTGTATATTTGTATATTCGTCCTTTCAGTTATGTCTTTTTCCTTATGTATTTTGAAGCTTTTTAAAAAATTAGGTGCACTCACATTTAAAATTGTTATAACCCCTTATTGAATTGACCCCTCTATTAGTATAAAATGTTTCCTTTTTCCCTGGTAATATTCTTAGCTCAGAAATCTACTTTATCTGATATTAATATACTCAATTCAGCTTTCTTTTCTTAGTATCTTCATGATATATATATTTAAACCTTTTACTTTTAACCTATTGGTATGTTTATATTTAAATGGGTTTCTTATATACTACATGTAGTTAGGTCCTACTTTTTATTTAACTTGATAACCTCTGCCATTGAATTGGAGTTTTAGATCATTCCAATTAGGTTGAATACAATTATCAATACGGTTGGCTTTAAACTTACCATCTTGCTGTTTGTTTTCTGTTGTTCCAATTGTTTTCTGTTCCATTTTCCCTGTCTTCTTTCAGTTTAGTTGCTTACTTTTACAATTTGCTTTCTCTACACTTATGTCTTATAACTCATATCTCTTTGTTTGCTATGATAGTGCAGGCTTCACAGTATACATCTCCAACTAATTACAGTCTACCTTCAAATCTAATGCCACTGACCATCTATAGGAAGTAGATAAGATTTTACATACATTTCACAACTTCTGTGTTTTGATGTTATTTTTATTTCTTATATGTGTTATAAACTATTATATTTTTAATTCACACAATTAACTATTTTAATTATTTTAAAGAGATTTACATAAATATATTTATTATATAATTCTAATTTCTGACACCTCATTCATTTGTATATATTTAAATTCTTGTCTGATACCATTTTTCCTCTGTCTGGAGAACTTTTCACATTTATTGTAGTTCCAACCTGCTAAGTGATGTGATCCCTCAGTTTTTATTTATCTGAATAAGTTTTTCTTTCACTTCCATTTTTGGATTTTTTTTTTTTAACCAGGTAGAAAACAGCCAAGTTGACAGCTCTGGATTATTTTTCGCCACAAGTACTTTAATAATATCATTACATTTTCTTTTGGCTTGCATAAATTTTGACAAACAAGGCTTTGTCACTTTTAAGTGTGTTCCTTTGTACATAATAGGTCCTTTTTTTGTTTTTTTGTTTTTAACCTCTGGCTGCTTTTAAGATGTTTCTTTTCATCACTAATTTTTTTAAAAAATAAATTTATTTATTTTTGGCTGCATTGGGTCTTCGTTGCTGCACGTGGGCTTTCTCTAGTTGTGGCGAGCAAGGGTTACTCTTTGTTGCAGTGCATGGGCTTCTCATTGCGGTGGCTTCTCTTGTTGCGGAGCACAGGCTCTGGGCGTGCTGGCTTCAGTAGTTGTGGTACACAAGCTCAGTAGTTGTGGCTCACGAGCTCTAGAGTGCAGGCTCAGTAGCTGTGGTGCACGGGGTTAGTTGCTCCGCAGCATGTGGGATCTTCCCTGGGCAGGGCTCAAACCCTTGTACCCTGCACTGGCAGGCGGATTCTTAACCACTGCCCCACCAAGGAAGTCCCTCAATCACTAATTTTATCAATTTGATTTTAATGTGTCCCAATGTTGTTTTTTTTATTCTGTTTGGGGTTTGTTCAGCTTCTTGGATGTGTGGATTTAGAGTTCTAACCAAATTTGGAAAATTCTCTGCTCTTCTATTTTCAAAACTATGACTCACAGCCCCTCCTCTTTCTAGATCCAATTATACATGATAGAATACAATTATTGTCTCACAACTCACTGTGGCTCCTTTTATGTACAGTCTTTTTCTTTAATCTGTGCTTCGTTTCTATTGTTATGCCTTCATGCAGTGTACTTTTTATTTTATATATATATTTTCTTTATAAATGTTCATTTTGTAATATTTTGCATCTCTTACCTCTCTCTTCATCATACTCATGCTTTTTTTACCTTCTTGAATCTATGGCACATATTTATATTTTTTAAATATTTGCAAATGTCCTTGTTTTATGAGGAAATATTATGAGGAATATTTTCTAGCTTCATTGATTGTATGCCTGACGTGAATTTTATGTTACTGAATGCTAGATTGTGTTGTATTTCTTTAAGTAGTGCTGGACTTCGTTCTGGTCACAATTTTTTTTTTTTTTTTACTGAGTTACAACTGACATACAATATTATATTAGTTTCAGGAGCTCCCTCCTCTCTGGTAGTCTGCTTCTCAAATTATAGCCACTCTGAACTTTTCAAGCGTTGCTCTCTGTCTTCTTAACTCAGCAGAGCTGCTTGTTCTTCTACTTGGATTTACCTGCTCAGTGCTACATTCTAAGGACTACCTCTAGGCCAGTGTTTCCAAATAGATGATTTTGCCCCCTAGCAGATATTTGCCATATCTGGTAATGTTTTAGGTTGTTACAGCTAGAGTGATACTACTGCATGTAATAGGGTAAGACCAGTGATGCTGCTAAGTATCCTACAATGCACAAGACAGCCTCCAAGCAAAGAATTATCAGATCCAAAATGTCAGAAGGATCCAGAAATCTTAATCATCCATTTTTTAATGTCCCAAATCTGTATTCTATATTTTCTCCAGTTTTCTAGTTTAAGGTGGAAGTGTAAATCCAGTTTCTCTTACTGCATCATGGCTCAAAGTGGAAATTGTTTTTGTCTCTTGATAATAATAATTACATATTCTTTATCCTTCTGCTTGCTTGTGTACTTACATTTATAAACAAGTTTACAGATCCTTCACACCTGTAGAATCCAAGTTTAAATTTCCCTGTGATCTTACTTGTACTTACAATACACTAAGGTGTGAGTCACAGTTAACATATATTTGAGGATGCTTACTTTGTATAATAGAAGGAAATTACAGCACAGAAAATAATGTATACCTCATTTTTATTTCCAAAACTTCTCTCAAACCCACAGGCTATATCTTTATGAAGTTTTCTGAAATCTGCCTGCCTAATACCTTCAGTCTCCATTTCTTCAAAGCTTTTATCTTGGTTCCATTAGGAAGAAGCAAGTTTCCAGCACATTTAGGGAGTTGCTGGGCAAGCTCCAGAAAGAGAAAAGCATGGGGAGAAAAGCCCAGAGAGAAGGCCTTCCCTCCTGGGCTCAGTCAATGAGATGCCTTTCAAGTTCCTGATTTTAGTCCTTGAATCTGATTTCCTCCCAGGATGGTTGACATTAGGATGGTCATTTCTGTCAGTGGAAACCTCTAACTACAGGTATAACCTTGTACTATGAGACATTAGAACATGTCTCAAAGTATGAGTTATTGTGTGATTTCACCAAAGTAAAGCCAGTTCATTATCATATTTTCTTTAAAATGAAGAGTATGGAAAATATCTTTTAGTTTTTCTGAGCTTCTGGAGGCAGTTATTCAAACAAAAACATAAATATGGGTAATCTAGTGCAGTAGTTAAATGCCCAGACTGAAACAAAACAACTTCAGTTTGGATCTTATTCTGACAATTATTAGCTCTGTGATGTTCAAAAAGCTAATGTACCTATATGTGTCTCAGTATTTTCTTCTGTAAAATTGAGATAAAAGTATGTTACATTACTATTATTATAGTACAATAATACTCTAATACTATTATTTTTATATTATTGAATTATTATAGTACTATAGTATTATTGATGATTATATGGAATGATGATGATAATACTTTTGTTGATATTTAAAAATACTTTACACTCAATTTAGCGTAAATAAAACAGTTGAGCAATGGTTAAAAAATACATTTCTTAACAAAGTTATAACTTATTTCAACAAATTGTGGTTGCAACATTTTCTTTTTAAATGTACTGCAAAAGAAAGTGGGTTCATGAGATCTGATTGCTACTGGCATCTGTAGTAAAGGCTAAACACTAAAATAGGCAAAATAACTGGCTTGCAGTAAACAAAGTAGTGAAAGAAAAAAAAAGCAAGGAAAGAAAAAGCAGGAAAAATTGATTTCTTTGAGGATTGGTTGGCTCTTTTGTATATGTTAACCCATTACAATAAATCTGCAAAGTAGTTATATTTAGCATACTATTTTATAGGAATTTGAAGTTCAGAAATGTATTTCAGAACATTCATCTTATGAACTGTGATACCAAAATTTGAAAACAGAGCTTCTAACTACAGCATATTTTATCAAAGAAGGATACCATAGTTCAATGCTTATTTCTCTCAAAGACAACAGGTGAGAGGATGCCCAAGGATCTTTTATTTTTCTTGGTTCTCCACTTTGATGTCATAAAAATTCATCATATTGTGGCAAAAGATTAAAGTGATTTTTTTATTCAAACACAATGCTCAGATATTCTAAGATGTTTTTAAAATACTCTTAAACAGTCTAAATACCCCAGGTCTCAAACATCCTACAAACCCCCAATTTATCTAACAAAGACTATCAGAACTGATTTAGTATAATAAGCAGTAGCATTTTTTTAAATGCCTAATATGAAAGAAATACGATTGTTGCTAAATTGTTAAACTGCATTTTTAAACATCGTTTTGTATTTTACCAATGTTTAAAGTTCAAAAATAAGTTCCCGTTTTAAAGATTTGATTTTCAAGAACATCCATTTATTTTCCTTTGAGGAAGCGACATTTATTGTGGAGTTCAGGACTCCCCCATTGGCTCTTTGCAAAATCTTGTGCAATCTCAGTCCATTACTCTCTGAAGCTATGCCCCAAGGCAAAAAGAAGAAATGTTTACTACATATCTAGCTACAAAGCTGTTATGAGAACTGAGCTAATACTGAGAGTGCTTTGAAATTATGGAATGAAAGATGATATTGGTGTTGCAATTGTGATCATTCCTGCAACTGCTGTAAAAGAGTGTACTGCTGTTGGTGTAGTTGGAATTGATCCAGTGAGTGAGAGAAATCAGCATGTGATTAAAACCTGTGGTAATTTTTATTTTGGGCCATTATATAAACCAGAACAAAGGTCAAAGCAAGCATAAATCTACCAATTACAAGAAATCAATCATTAAAACCAAACTGTGTAATTCTATGCTTTTTCCAAATTGTATTAGTACTTATTTCCACTCTTTCTTTAAGCAAAGGCACACATCTTCACCCCTCTGTCTCTCTACTAGATGATATTGAAAGAGATTGTGTTAGGAAAGAAGCACATAAGAAAGAATTAGCACATAGTTTCTGATACTTTCCCTTGATATTAAAAAATAAAGCAAACTTCAACTCTACATAAAAGTACATAAGCGTCTGATAATCATGGGTTCATGTTATTTCCTCTTTTTTAGGAATGACGTTAGGGTGGAAGTGGTGGTTATTTGAGTGATTTATTGATATATTTGTCTTAGTGTTCTATTTTGCAATCCTAAAATCAGAGATAAAATCGGACAATATTTATCCAGTGGTTACTTTTATGTACTGGAAATATGCCAAGTGTTTTCCATTTACTTCCTACCTAATTCTCTTAATAGTACTGTAGGGGTAATGTTACTATTAGACCCATTTTATAAATGATACAAGTGAAACTTAGAGTGACTTAATCAGGGTCACAGAGCAAGAGAGCAGTGAAACTCAAACTCAGGCAAGCTGACTACATATCTGAAATATAATCACTTCATCATACTGCCTAATGTCAATAGCCAAGAAAAAGGAAATCATATTGTTATACAAGAAAATTCTTATACAAGGAAATCATCCTCTTATTACAAGGAAGAAATACTTATTGCTACTCATTTAAGTAGGAGAAGGAGGAGGAGGAGGAGGAGGGGAAGGGGAAGGGGAGGGAGGGCATGGTAGAGTTTTTTGTGGGCTCTGTGATGTGTGATATCACAACAGAGTAAACGTTGAAGAAGACATAAGAACCCAGCTGTCTTCTATTAAGTCAGGCCTTAAGGAGATGTAAAAATGTAAAACAACACCACTCATACCACTAAACTGTCTTTGTTTTTGTTTTGAGATTTTTGATAAAATATGTTACTTATTTCAACATATATGTTTATTTCAAAATAAATCAATGAAGACAAAATCTCTAGGTTTTAATTTCTAATGCTGTGTTACTAGATATGACCCATATAAACAACAGCACTTTGGGATAACCAATAATTTTTAAGAATCTACAGGGTTTCTAAAACCATAATGTTTGAGAATGTATAGAGCATTTCAGTTAAACACTATTTCACCTGCCTGAGTTAAGTTAGCCATTTCTTCAGAAAGTCTAGATGTTTTAAAGTAAAGTATCTGTTTGTATATTTTTATGGCCTAAATCTATCACCTTTCTATACAGTCCTTCCTAAATTTCATTCTGAAAACCTTCTTTTAAAGTATTGTATGAAGCCTGATTTGTCTGCCCAAGGTTTGGAAATGTCTGTCATTCAAAATCAATGCAGTGTCTTTTTCATTTTTATTAATGCAGGATCAAGTTGATTCTGACTTGATACTCATTTCTTTATAAAAACCCACTGAGTACATGAAACTAAATGGGAGAAACTGTATTGAGTGAAGTGGTGTTCTTAAAGTTTTCATAACTTTGCGTTGCTAGGAAACAACTGTACCATCAGTGCAGAGTTTAAACTTGGAGCATCAGCTTCAATTAAAGTCTGGCTTCCAGGCAGTATAGATTGCATTGAGCATTGGATACGGGGGGGGGGGGGGGGGGAAGCAAAAGAAAAACCAATTACTTTCTAAAAACAACAATGTTAAAACTGTTGAAAACTGGGAGTCTTATGCTATATTTGTAATTATTGCCTTTCAAAAGTATTGCTAGAGGGTTGTATTTCTGCTAACCCATAAAGCTGAAGTCCAGAGTAGAGATTGAGATCACTCAAGTTCAAAATCTTAAGAAATACTATGATAATTGAGTGATGGTATGTCAGCTTTTCAGGAGGGAGGGAGGGGGCAAATATACTCCATGCAGTAGACCTGCATTTTATTTCATTCTTCTCATGCAAAATTACTGATTTAGAGAAATATTTTATCATTTATACAGGCCATATATTAGAACCTTCCTACCGTCCCTTCCCACATTGTTGCATATATCAGCACATTATGATCAGTCTGTAACAGGATAGAGCAACATATATTGCTAGTTATTTGTACAGTTTAAGCTAATTGACACAGTATCCTAGCATCCTTTTTTCAAAGTAAATCTGCTTAAATAAATGAATACTAATATTTCTACTGTTTCATAAGGAATAAAAGTACATTGCTATGCCAGTGAATGGAGTGACAGTGTTACCTTGGTCCAGCAAAAGCAAGACATATTATTATTTTTATGTTAACAAGTCCAAGCCGTAGAAAGTTGATGCTTCTTCCGTTTCACAGCATTTTCACATTTGCACTCTTGAGAAGATTGCAAAAAGAAAAAAAAAAGAATCTCAAGGGTAGGGGAAGAACCAAAAAGAAGGAAGACTGCAAGAGGATTTTTATAGTTTTTCAGGAAATGTAACTCGTTTGCCTGAACATCCTTTCTCAAGTGTTCCATTGTAAGGTTGCTTTCTAGAGAGAGGAAACAGATTTTATTATTTCCTCAATCTGGGGAAAAACTTGAATCATTAGTATTCCCAGACTTCATGCTGAGGACTGCTGTTGGAGTTTGCTGTGGTCTCAGTGTGGGCAGCAGACCTCATGACTAGTGGACCTCAACAACATGCCCTGTATATAGATGGTTTAACCTGTGTGGCTTCCTCTTGTCTCATACAAGTGGAAGTACTTAACTAGGTCCTCCATCACTGGAGCCTTTATTTATGATCCCTCATTCATGATCTCTGACCCATCTTAAATCTCGTTGCTATGTCTTCTTGTCTTTGGATCTCCACATGAATTAGCAGTTTATAACTTTGCCTCCTTACTAACAGTACCATCTTGTTTGTATGCCTCTGTCTCAAGTTCTACCTCCCCATTCTCTACCCCTACCCCCAATTATAATATTTTTTTAACTTCAATCCTTTATTTTTATTTATTTTTAAAATTAAAATATAGTTGACATACAATATTATGTTAGTTTTAGGTGTCCTACATAGTGATTTGACATTTGCAGACATTATGAAATGTTCACCGTGATAAGTAGTAACCATCTGTCCCCATACAAAGTTATTACAATATTATTGACCATGTTCCTTATGTGGTATATTACAACCCCATGGCTAATTTATTTCATAACTGGAAGTTTGTACCTCTTAATCCCCTACACCTAATTCACGCCTCCCCACCCCTCCCAACTT
Organism: Lagenorhynchus albirostris; assembly: GCF_949774975.1. Classification (NCBI taxonomy): domain Eukaryota; kingdom Metazoa; phylum Chordata; class Mammalia; order Artiodactyla; family Delphinidae; genus Lagenorhynchus; species Lagenorhynchus albirostris. The sequence continues at coordinate 46,444,508 of NC_083107.1, read as the reverse complement.
TCTGGCAACCAATGTTTGTTTTCTGAAGGTAGATAGCTAATTTAAGTAAGGCAGGCCTGTCATTAATTCAATTTTGTCACACTGTTAGTAGTCCATCCTCACTCTAAAATCATGAAGAAAGGCCTAGAGTTTTGTCATCTCTCTACCTTTTTGTTCTTTCTGAGCAGATCATCAAGACTCTCAGCTATCTTACAATATTGATTATGTTCCTTGATTGCATTGTTGGCTTTTTTTCCCTAACTCTATATAGGAGAGTGTCTTTAATGATGTACAATGGGCAGTCTGGGCATCCTTAAGGATAGTGACTTTAAAACTCTTGACTGCCATTTATAGTAAAAATTGAACTTTATATTGTGGTCCAGTATACATGTACATGGTATGTATAAAGTGTAACTGAAGCAAAAGTTTGACTAAGTAATACTTACTCTTGTTATGTGTGATACACTCTGTGGTTCCTATTACCAGTTATAATCTTGAATTCAGGCTGTGATTGGTTCTCTGGTTAAATCCCATAGATCTTTCCACTTGAAATAACATACCCTATATTTCAGAGCCAATCCTTCCATTTGGTATCCTTGCTCCTTCAACCAACTGAATACTTGTGTCTGTATCTTTATATATGTGTTTCATTTAAAAGGTATATTGTTAACTTGTATTCCTTACCTGTTGGAAGGCTATACAACACTAACTGATTTTGGATTTGTCTCTTACACTTTGTAATTTATATATTTTCCTTTTTTAAGGTAAATTTTATTTCAGTTTTACTATATTACTGAAATTCCCTCACAGTTCTGCTGTTTTAAGTAAAGCAGAGTTCAGTTAGGGCCTCATACTTTCACACACACACACAAATTGCACAGCTTTCTTTTTCTCATTTCATTTAGTATAGGCAGCCAATATATAGGGCAAGATTTTAAAATCTGTCTTTAAATATTAGAGATAGACTTAAGAATAGTCCTTCTGTTAGTAGTATGGGCATGTACTAAAACTTAGACCGGGCTTCCCTGGTGGCGCAGTGGGTTGGGAGTCCGCCTGCCGATGCAGGGGACACGGGTTCGTGCCCCGGTCCGGGAAGATCCCACATGCCGCGGAGTGGCTGGGCCCGTGAGCCATGGCCGCTGAGCCTGCGTGTCCGGAGCCTGTGCTCCGCAATGGGAGAGGCTGCAACAGTGAGAGAGAGGCCTGTGTACCGCAAAAAAAAAAAAAAAAAAAAAGTTAGACCCACATGAACAATTTCATTATTGTATTTTATAGTCTTGGAAAATGACTAACATTAGTGTGCCTGAAATATTCTTTTTCCTAAAATAAAATACTTATTCAGAACTGTTTGGAAGAGATTATGATGATTTTTAAAAATCTGGCTCAAAACTTAGCTTCTGCAGGAAGCCTTCCCAGATAAATGTATTATTATAGACCTCCGTTTTTGTACTTTGCTTTTCACTTTCACTGTATCAGGCTTTGCCTTCTTATTTATTGCCTTGGTAATCTTCCTTAACTGATGTCACCTTTACAAGCCCTCAGAGAATCCTTTCCTGGATCATGAAGATAAGGATCACTATCTCTCAGTGATATTATTCTTTAGCCTGGACAGAGCATTCTGTACACATTAGGTGTCCAATTAGGGCTACTGATGGAATTATGTTCTTTTTTTGGGGGGGGTTGTTTTTTTGGTTTTTTGGGTTATTTTTGCAGTACGCGGGCCTCTCACTGTTATGGCCTCTCCCTTTGCGGAGCACAGGCTCCGGATGCACAGGCTCAGCGGCCATAGCTCACGGAACCAGCCGCTCCGCGGCATGTGGGATCTTCCCAGACCAGGGCACGAACCCGTGTCCCCTGCATCGGCAGGCGGACTCTCAACCACTGCGCCACCAGGGAAGCCTGGAATTATGTTTTTAATTCATCTAAAAGTAAGCTGTTACCCTGGGACTTTCTGTGAAAAACTATGCAAAAGTATTTTAAATTTTATTTATTATTTATAAATATCATTTTTGGAGGAGAGGGTTAGGTGAAAGGGTGATTAGGTGAATCTCAAATCATATTTTTGTATTTATTGTCTGCTGACTTAAATACTTTAGTTTCTTTTAAAGGATTAGTGTAGTTGAGAGAAAGGGAAACTATTTTCATTCAGTCCCTTTAGCCCATGCACATAATTCATCAGTAATCTTTCTGTCGTCATGTATTATTAATTGCCTATTGGAAGTATGAAATAAGCTTTCATGTTACTCATTAAATTTCATGAATTAACGCTACCTGCTTTTTAGTTTAACTCAAGTAACTCAAGGTTCTTTGCCTTTTTTATTATCTTGTTGAATCCCATAAGTTTTCATAAGTAACTTCTTTCTTTCTCCCTCATTTCTCCATTTATATTAATGTGTTATTTAGCTTATTAAAAATGAGGAATATACCTTTTCTAAATTATTTTGGTTAGTGTGTGAAGGCAATTAGAAATGTCAGACTACGGGCTACGCTGGTGGCACAGTGGTTGAGAGTCCGCCTGCCGATGCAGGGGACACGGGTTCGTGCCCCGATCCGGGAAGATCCCACATGCCGCGGAGGGGCTGGGCCCGTGAGCCATGGCCGCTGAGCCTGCGCGTCTGGAGCCTGTGCTCCGCAACGGGAGAGGCCACAACAGTGAGAGGCCCGCGTACCGCAAAAAAAAAAGAAAAGAAAAGAAATCTCAGACTACACTTTTTCTTATAAACAGCAATATTACTGAGTCTTACTCCATTTTTTTTTTTTCTGGCACAGTTGTATATATCTCCTTTATTTTACCTAAGTAATGTGTTCCTATCAAGAAGGCTTACTGACATTTTTTAATTAAGAAATTGAACAAAATTATGTTGCATACATAATCAAGCACAGGTAGTATTTTAAGCTCTTTATGTATTCTAGACCACTGAATCCTAACAGAAATAGTTCTAATTTCAAAGTCTATTATTGATTTTTTAACACTAAATTTAACATAATTTGTGGTATTTAATCAGGCAAATTATTTTCACACAGTAGTTATTCTGTGGCTTTATTTATTCCTTCTTCAATACTCTTCCTTAAAAAAAAGTAGATCCACCTTATGACCAATATCATTTTCCTACTGCCTAAAGAAAATCTTTTAACATTTTATGCAGGGCAGATAAGCTGGTAATAAATTCCCTCAATTTTTGTTTGTTGAAGAAAATCTTTCTTATTCACTTTTAAAGGATAATTTCACTGGATATTGAATTCTACAAAGGTGGGGTTTTTTTTCTCTCAACTCTTTAAATATTTCATTCCATCTCTTCTTGTTTGCATGTTTTCTGATGAGAAATCCACTTTAATTCTTATCCTTGTTTCTCAATAGGTAACAAGACTTCCTCCTCTGCCTTCTTTTAAGATTTTCTCTTTGCTTTTGGTTTCCTGCCATTTGCATATGATGTGCCTCAGTGTAGCTTGTTGCTATTTATTCAGCTCGGTGTTCTCTGAGCTTCCTGAATTTGTGGTTTGATGTCTGTCATTAATTTGGAAAGTCGTTGGACACTATTTCTCCTATTAGCCATTATAGTTCAATAATACTTGTATTATCACTTCAAATATTTCTTCTGTTTCTATGTTCTGTTTTAGCATTCTAGTTATATATATGTTACATCTTTTTTTTTTTTTTTTTGTGGTATGCAGGCCTCTCACTGTTGTGGCCTCTTCTGCTGCGGAGCACAGGCTCTGGACGTGCAGGCTCAGCGGCCATGGCTCACAGGCCCAGCTGCTCCGTGGCATGTGGGATCTTCCCGGACCGGGGCACGAACCCGTGTCCCCTGCATCAGCAGGCAGACTCTCAACCACTGCACCACCAGGGAAGCCCTTATGTTACATCTTTTAAAAATTGTTTTTTAATTTTTAAAAATTTAAAAATTTTTACATCTTTTAAAAACAGTTCTCGGATGTCCTGCTATGTTTTGGTCTTTTTTTTTTTTTTATTCATTTTTACAGTTTAGGAAGTTTCTGTTGACCTATTTTCATGCTCACTGATTCTTTCCTCAGCTGTGTCCAATCTGCTAATGAGTCCATGAAAGAAAAGCATTCTGTTATAGTTTTTTTTTTTTAATTTCTAGCTTTTCTTTTTGATTCTTTCTTAGAGGGTCCATCTCTCAATTTATATTACCTAACTTTTCTTGAATGTTGTCCACTTTTCCATTAGAATACTTATAATAATCACAGTCATTGTATATATCCTGTTTGAGAATTCTACATGTAGGCCATATCTGACTATAGTTCTGATACTTGCTTTGCCTCCTCAGACTGTGGATTTTTTTCCCTTACCTTTTGGTGTACCTAGTAATTTTTTTTGTTGAAAGCTAGACATGTTTTACTAGGTAACGAGAACTGAGGTGAATAGGTCTCTAATTGTGATGATGTGTGGTAATCTGGATGGGAGTTGGACTTTGTTTAATGTTTGTGGTAGCTGTAAGTGTCAGAGGCCTCTAGTATTCTTGTTCTTGTCTCTCCTCCTGACTCTGGACTTCTCCTTATATTCCTCCTCAGAGAGAATCTATATCCTGCAGCTGTCTCAGTAGTGAAGCATTACTTACACTGGAGCCTTACTGGTGTGATAGTAAGCTATAGGGAACTCTTCTATAAACTTCCAATTTAATATCTGTCTTTTAGTGGGCCTCTGTCTCTGGCCTGTGACTTTTACAAGTGTTTCTTCTTGCAAAATTTCTCAGCCCCTAATCCATTTGATAAGATAGGAAGGCTAGAGGAAACTGGAATGAGAAGAATGTCCTTCCCCCATGGCTCTGGGACAAGGCTTTGGTAGCCTTTCCCCCTAGAGAGTAGCCCTTTGCTACAAAGAAACTTCTAGGCATATTTCACAGAGATTATCTTCTCTTCATCTCTCAGAGACATGAGGGGAACTTTTTCAAATATTCATGGTGATAAACAGGTAGGATTCCTGGCAAAAGTATGGGGGGGGGTTCCTCTAAGACCCCAGGAGTTTCTCACTCTTACCTAATCCACAGTCAGCTGCTAGCAATTTGTCAAAATTACCATTTAAGTATCTCTCCCAGTTTATGACTCCAGAGGTTTCCACTCCAGGTAAGAAGATCTCAGCTGTGACTTTCTGAATTCTTCTTTCTCAACAGACATCAAGATGGCTATTTGCCCTACAACTCCAGTTCTCTGATGAATACAATAAAATGCCTTGATTTTTAGTTGTCCAGGTTTTGTGTGTGTGTGTGTGTGGTTGTAAGGATGGGAATGACTTCCAAACTCCTGACATGGAGTTGTTAGTGATTTTTAACAATGTATCTTTAATCAAAATAACATCAATTCATTTGCTCAGCAAGCAGTTATTGAGCACTTATTCTATACCAGGCTCTGCACTAAGTGTAGTGGCCATAAAGAGGAGCCAATCCGAGTGTGTCTCTGAAATCCCTTTCCATCAGTAAAGTAGAGGTTGATTTTTGCTGTCCTAATTATTAGAAAGAGTGCCAAGATTCTCTAAAATAAAAGCTGTCTTTTTCCATTTCCATATGGTGACACACTGTCAGATGTGTAAATTATGCACAGAGGTATTTTCTTCCTCTTCCTGGTGTCAAGCTGTTGAGTGTGACTTGCACTCCCTGCTGCTGTGCTTCAGGCAAGGGAGGAGGTGACAGCTCAGATTTGAAGAATTAGGCTAATTGCAGTAAACACCCAAGGTTTTCAAGAATGTGCAAATACAGAAAATCAATTTTATAGTATTATTATCCAACTTTACAGTGTGTAATAATGTATTTATGAAGCTTCAGCCTCAAAAATAGAAATAAAGATGATGAACATAAACAAAAATAAAATCAAAGTAGGCTCTATGCCCAGAAATCCAGAGAAATAAACTAAGTGCAGCAGGAAAATCTTACCAAAAAGGAAGAGTTTTCAGACACACAAAAAAGTGCTTTGAAAATACTTTCTCCCAAATTTGAAAGGGTTGAACATCTTAGCTATGGTAGGAAACAAAGAGTTTTTCACAGAGAAGACGATATAGAATGTCTCTATTAACACTTGAATTTGGGAATTAGGAAATTGATGATCAGAAATGATATCATACTTGCCAGAGCTCAAGATTTGAACTAGAATTCAGGTCTCCTGACTGCCTGTTTGTGGTTTCATCTACAGACAAGAACTTTATCTGTGGTTTATTGTTCTTCATGAACAAGTCTTAAATACACTTTACAAACAGGATTTAGACAAACTGGAAAAAAAAGAGGCATCAATATAAGTAACTGACATAGATTCATAAGAGTGATAAATATGGTACAGAAATCAACTGATATATAGTTACCTTGTTTTATCATTATATGTTGTCATATCTAAAATAAAAATGTTTGGTAAATTTTGTACAGATATGTCTCCATTAGGTCAAGAAAAAAGTTTTTAATTCTGGATACTAAAATAAGAACAATTCAAAAATCAATAAAAAATTTTTCTCTCCATTAAACAAATTAAATGTGAATTTTTTCATGGAATAAGTTGGGGTTTGACTCATGGATTATTAGTAACTATTGATAAATAGCTTTGAATCAGTATGGGCTTTTGCTTCACTCCATGCAACACTGGTCTGTCAAATTTTCAAAATGCCAGAGATAGAAGCACAAAGCATGCTTGACCAATCAACACTGACTTTTGGAACTGGAGTATAACTGCATTTTAACAACATCACCATTAAATTCTGTGATTGTTCTTTTTTCTTTTAAACATTATTTGGCATCTGGTCTTTAAAGACATTATATTTGTATTTGTGCTTCTAAAGTGGCAAAGTCTTTGGCATGGCAAAGAATCCTCAGTTATTCTTCAAAGTGTAAGGTGAACATGAAAACAATTTTTAAAAATCTCTCACATGTTTTTCTCTTTTTCTAATTATGAAGTTTATACTTCAATATATTTGAATATAATGGAAAAGTATGATCTCGGTTAGGCCAAGAAGATAAATCAAATTAAGTATGCGTGAATGCACTAGGAGTGTGGAAGCCATGGAGAGGCAGAGGATGTGGTAGGTAAACCAAGGAAAACCAACAAGGTATGAGAGAAGTAGAGACTGATTATGGACTCAAAGGATGGATAGGAACCCTGACAGTCAACCAATAGAGAAGAGAATTATAACAAGTAAGTGGACCTGGAGAATCTTTGTAAACAGGAAGTTGATGTGAATAACTAGGGGCTGCAGGAGTGGAAATGGAGATGTATCAGAGATTTGCATTAGAGGAAATTGACAGGAAGGAGCAGAATATGTATTTATCCATGTCTCCTAAGGTGTTCCTTCTCAAACTTTGAAGCACATACAAATCACCTGGGGATCTTGTTAAAATGCATATTTGAAATCTATAAATCTGGATTGAAGCCTGAGATCTCCTAATAAGCTCCCAGGTGATGTCCATGATGTTGGTCTATGGACCACACTTTGTATAGGAAGATTCTAGAACATTTATTTTATTTTAGCTCTGGCAATATGAAGAAATTTCCAGAGTTACTTATTATAATTCATTTAATATTGTAAATGGTATTAGAAGCCAAAATGTGAGCTAATTCCACTCATAGAGTATTAAGATACTGCTATTAATTTTAATAAGAAAAGTAATATGAAGTATCCTAGACACATAGATTTTTTCCCCATTGGAATTTGAAAGTTTTTGTTTATGCAGTGGTATTTACTCTGTTTTTATATAGTCAGCAATTACGTAGGAAAAGCAGTTGCTATGAGGATGAATGGTCAGCTAGTGTTCTGTATCTTACTATATCCAAGTGGCTAGATGGTAGTATATAAGATTTGTTTTCTTCAGTATAAAGGGAAAATAGTTTCATTTCATGTAGACAGCAATACTTTTTTTTAACCTCATTTAGAAATGTGCCAGTGTTTTGATATAAGGCATTTATTTAATAAAGTAAATGATATTTTGGAATAGGGCTTTCTGAAACAAAAGAAGCACATGCAGCATCTTCACTGAAGGTAAGAAATTTAAGGTTTAAAAAATGTGATTTAAGTTGGTCAAAAGTTTAATAAGAATATTCTTCTTTCTAAATAGGAAAAAGTGTGTTTATCATCTTTATGAATTTAGAGTCTAAAGAATTTGGAATGCATAAATGCTGATACTATTACTATCTATGGCTATATCTCTATCTACCCATTCATCAGATTATTCATTGCCCATTTTTATATATTCTACATGTCACTTAACTCCCTTTTACAGAAAGCAGAAGCATATTATTTACTGCAGAACTGTTAAATTATGTAGTCTTATTTCACTGATTACTTAGCTTCTCCTTGAATGGGAATGTAGACCCACAATTGTAAAGCTGCTTATAAAAGTACAGTTTAGCTACCCATATGAACTTGTGCAAGTGACTCATCCCATGGGACTATTTCTTTGAAGATAAAATAGAGCAGAGCTAGAGACTGGGGAATGGGAATCAGGACTGAATGATGCCATAGGTCTCTTGATTTCCTAATGATATTAAAAGTCAATAAAGATATTATAAAGGAAAATTATAATTTGAAAGATGAGGATAAGGTAATGTATATTGAAAAAAATGTCTATAATGACTTAAACAATTGCATGAGACACTAATTTTAGTTATTAAATTATGGGCAGAAATATCACATAACTACTTTTTAATTATACAGTCAATGTTGAATGTTTATTTAAATATTAAATGATCACCACGGTTTGCCAAGATAATTATTTAGGGCTTGATTCAGTCTCAAAGTGTCTCTGCAGCAGTAGAGGCTGCTGAAGCTGGAGATTTTTCCCTCTGGTTGCCAGCTGCACAGTATCCTTCTCTTTGAAATCATAAGCCTGACTATCCTCTGACTTTGTCACCTATATCCCCACATAGTGACTGGTGCATAAGGGCACTTAAATGATTTCATGTCAAATCTGGGCTTCACTGAAGGAGCCTAGAAATATAATTCTTGATACTAACCAACAGCCTGAGAAAGGAGTTATCTAGCACCTTCTCACCTACCCTGAAGTGCCCTCTCTTCTTATCCTTCTATTTTGTTAACTCTTTTCCAGCCACCTGTGGAATGTTCTGTGTTCTCTGGTGATTGATTGATTTTATTAAGCTATAGTTGACAAATAAAACTGTATATATATAAAGAGTAGAATGTGATGATTTGATATACCTATACATAATGAAATGATTACCACAATCAAGTTAATTAAACTATACTTTCTATGCTGTACAATAGATCCTCAAAAGTTATTTGTTTTATAACTAACAGTTTATACCCTTTGACCAACATTTCTCCATTTCCCCCACCCTCCAGTCCCTAGCAACCACCATTCTATTCTGTTTCTATGAGGTTGATTTTTTTTTTTTTTTTTTTTTAGATTCTATGTAAAAAATATGCCATACAGTACTTGTCCTTCCTTGTCTGGCTAATTTCACTTAGCACAGTGACCTCCAGGTTCATCCATGTTGTCACAATTGGCAAGATTTCCTTCTTTTTTATGGCTTGAATAATATTTCATTGTGTTACATAGCACATTTTCTTTATCTATTCATCCATCAGCAGACACTTAGATTATTTCCAAATCTTGGCAATTATGAATAATGCTACAATGAACATGAGAGTGCAGATATCTCTTCAAGATACTCATTTTGTTTCCTTTGATATATATCCAGAAGTGAAATTGCTGAATCATATGATAGTCCTATTTTTAAATTTTTGAGGAACCTCCATACTGTTTTCCACACTGGCTGTACTAGTTTACATTCCTATCAACAGTTTAAAATGGTTCCCTTTTCTCTATCCTCATCAACATTTGTTATCTTTTGTATTTTTGATAATTCCATTTGAACAGGTGTGGGGTGACATCTTATTGTGGCTTTGATTTGCATTTCCCTGATGATTAGTGATGTTGATTGTCTTTTCATGTAACTGCCAGCCATTTATATATCATCTTTGGAAAATTTTCTATTTAGGTCCTTTGCTCATTTTTTTAAAAATTTATTTGCTATTGAGTTATGTGAGTTCCTTACATATTTTAGATATTAACCCCTTATCAGATATATGGTTTGCAAATATTTCCTCCCTTTCTGTAGGTTACATTTTTGCTTTGTTGATTGGTTCCTTTGCTGTGCAGAAGCTTTTCAGTTTGATGTGGTCTTACTTGTTTATTTTTGCTTTTGTTGACTTGTGCTTTTAGTATTATGTCGAAAAAAAATCAAGACCAATGTCAAGGAGATTTTTCCCTGTGTTTTCTCCTAGTAATTTCATGGTTCCAGGTCTTACATTTAAGTCTTTAATCCATTTCAAGTTAACATCTCTGAGTTTTTTAAGATAGGAGTTCAATTTTCATTCTTTTGCATGTGAATATCCAATGTCCCCAACACCATTTATTGAAGAGATTATCCTGTCCACATTGTGTATTCTTGGCACCCTTGTTAAAATTTAGTTGATGCAAACACACAAGTTTATTTCTAGGAACTCTATCCTATTCTGTTGGTCTTTGTGTCTGTTTTCATACCATACCATACAGTTTTGATTACTCTAGTTTTGTAATATAGTTTGAAATAAGGAAGTGAAATGCCTCCAGTTTTATTCTGCTGTCTCAAGATTGTTTTGGCCACTTGAGGGTCTTTTGTGGTTCTACATGAAATTTATCATGTGTGTCCTTAAAAATAATAGGATTTTAAAATAATAATCTATAGTAAAGTGATGTCTCCATAATAAGGCAATACAAAAAACCAAAAACTAAATGAAGAAACAAAAAACAGAACTTAGAAAATGAGGAGGAAAATGTTTTTGTTCATATAGAAACTTAAAATTTGTCTATTTCAAGAGACACTGTAAAGTTGAAATAAAATGAGAATGAGAAAATATTTACAAATCATTTAAGAGAAGGGGTTGATATCAATAATATATTCATTTTCTATAAGTTAATGACACCAATTAATAGCCTACAAAATAGGCAAAAAACACCCCAGGAAATTTAGAAATAGAAGATGCCAATAACCACATAATATGTATCCAACCCCTCTACTATTCATGAAAATACTAATTTTTTTAACATCTTTATTAGAGTATAATTGCTTTACAATGGTGTGTCAGTTTCTGCTCTATAACAAACTGAATCAGTTATACATATACATATGTCCCCATATCTCTTCCCTCTTGCATCTCCCTCCCTCCCACCCTCCCTATCCCACCCCTCTAGGTGGTCACAAAGCACCGAGCTGATCTCCCTGTGCTATGCGGCTGCTTCCCAGAAAATACTAATTTTAAAATAATAATTCTTTCCTCATTAGATTGGCAAAAGTTAGAAGTATTGATAAATCCATACCAGTAAGGGTAAAGTTAAATGAATTATTTTATTCACTATTAGCAAGTGCATAGTTAAATTATTTGTTAAATAATTAGGCATTATTTATTAAAGTTTAAAATATTTATAATTTGAAGTTATATACCTCATTTTCACACTGTCTACCCAGTTCATAAAAAAATCCCGTCTGCTCTACCTTTAAAATACGTCTTGAGTACACCAATACTTACTAATACATAGTCCTAGTCCAACATATCATAATCTGTAGGTTGAACTAATGCAGTAGTCTTCTAAGAGTCCCCTACATCCATCCTCTCTCCCTGTGTTCTCCTCAGAGCAGCCAAATCAGATCATGTCATTCCCACCCCCACAACCCACTTTGCCCTGCATTCCCACAGATCCTCCCTCTACCTTCTCTTTAAAATTCTCCTACTTCTTCCTTTCACACTTAACTGTAAGATCTAATTGCCTTTGCCATGGAACACAGGATCTTACATGATCCAGCCCTTTGTAATTCTCTGACTTCATCTCTTAACCACTCTTCCTTCTACTTCCTCACTGCAGTCCAGCCTCACTCTCTTTTTTGCTGTGCCTCAAACCAGTCATCACTCTGGTTTTTACACTTGCTTTTACCTTTGTCTGAAATCCTTTGCTTCTGTTCATGGCATGACTGTCTGCCACAAATCACTCAGGACTTTGCCTGAATATTATTTCCTCAGATTTTCCTACCATACTATCTAAAATAGCAATCCCACACCCTGTCATTACCTATGTGCTTAATTTGCCTTTCTTTTTAAAATTTTTATTGTACTTACTACAATCTGCCATTATATTCTGTGTTTATTTGCATACATTTTTATTGATTGTCTCCTCTAATAGTAGGTAAGTTCCAAGGGAACACTTCTTTATCACTGTATCTTCAGCACCTACAATGGTGCCTGGCACATACTAGGCACTCAATAAATATTTGTTTGATGAAAGAAAAAATATATGAATGGATAGTATTTGAATATGCAAATCCACTGCTAGGACTCTCTTATTTAAAGAAGAGATGGTTACACAAAACTATTCATATGTCCATTTTCTTGGATACTTTGTAATAGCAAACTTCAGAAAAAAATCCACTGATACAAAAGATGAATCATCGATGGTTCACATATGCTAAGAAATGCCAGGCAGCCAGTTGGAAAAAAATGAGCTAGATTTTAATGTAGAGATCTGAAAAGGTATCAGTAATACATTGTTAACTCAAAAGAAGCAGATCACATACCTGCCTAGCTTTAATTGCATATATATTATCTATGCTATCTATCATGCATGCAGTTTTTAAAAATTTGGGTAGTAGCTACAAAAATCTTTAATTCTCTTTAACTCAACATATCCCCAAAATATTTTGCTATTAAATCTATCTTGTCTGAATATTATATTAACCTTGGTACAGAACATGACTGTAAAGAGAACAATGGCTATGTGACTTTGTATTTTATTACTATGAAATGGATATGGAATGGAATAAGGTTTCTGGGCAGGGAGAATGCTAATTGATGTCCAGGACAAGGGCATAGGAGAATAGGTCTCATCCTGTCAGTGACTTGTTTTACTATTTCCTTATCTAGACCATGAATTCCTAAGGGTGAAGAACCTATTTCATTCATCTCTATACTCAATCAACAATGCGCCTGACTTTGTATGTGAGTTGATGAGTGAATTAATTGCTATTTAGGACGATCTGAACTATTGCAGTGCCTTGGAAATAAAGACTATGGTTAAGGAAGAAACCATAGTAATGTGCTGTGGCCTAAAATCAATGTTAATCATCCCTTATTAAAACTGCGTGGCCCCCTCTGTCCCATTTGAGTTTTACTGAGGTAGATATTCCAATTATTCATATCAAGTGTACTCTACTTCTGGATGTCTATGAATAGGAAAGAGTTTATGGCTATAGCTAAATAAAGCTAAGAAGCAAAAAAGCAAAACAAAAAACAACTGTTTATTTGATTTGTCAGACAGCATCTTAAGGACCAATCTTTATTTAATTTTTTAGTTTAAGCCCTGTATATTTCTTTTGCTGATCCTCCTGACTCAGCTTTTTGAGAAGTGAGTACTTCTTCAGAGAGCTGATCTGTTGGAACTCTGTATTATCTGTCCTCCTAACATTCAAGGCCTGTCACTCTATCACTTAGCTTCAAATAATCAGCATAACTTGGTGTATCCAAGAGAGTCTGTCTGCACATCTCAGTACCTACCACCCAGGGCATCTGGGTGAGGAGAAAGGGGCAATGGATGAGCATTGAGGCTTTATGAACTCTCTAAAAGGATATGCAGTCATTCCCTGGTATTGGTGGGGAAATTGGTTGCAGGTCCCCACCCCCACACCCACCCCCAGATACTAAACTCTGAGGATGCAGAAGTCCCTTATATAAAATGGTGTTATAGGGGCTTCCCTGGTGGCGCAGTGGTTGAGAGTCCACCTGCCGATGCAGTTCGCTGAGACTGCTATAACAAAATGCTATAGACTGGCTGGCTTAAACAACAGACATATATTTTGCACACTTCTGGAGGCTGGGAAGTATAAGACCAAGCTGCCAGAAGTTTTACTTCCTAGTGAGAACCCACTTCCTGGCCTTTTCTCAATGTGTGCTTGTGGAGAGAGAAAGAGAAAGAGCTTTTGTTTCTCTTTTTTCTTTTCAGGGCACTGATCCTGTCATGAGGGCCCCACTTTCATGACCTCCTCTAAACCTAATTACCTCCAATACCATCACACGGGGGATTAGGGCTTCCAAAGTTTGACTTGTGAGGGCACACAAACGTTCAACCCTTAGCAACATACATTTAGACATACTCACATTTACATCTGTATTTATTTCTATATCTACCTCTCTATATTGATAACTATATTTATACTATCAGCAATCCAAATCTAATACCACACAGGGTTCATTCCATATTTGTAACTATTCTTGGACAGCAAGGAATCCAATTTACTTATTTGATCAACACCCTCCTACATATAACCAGTCACCTGTTCTCACCTCTGCTCTAACCCCCATGGAAATTCCCTTCGCATCCTCTTCTGAATCCAGCACCCCATACTGGGCCACCACTGCCACTGTCTTCTTGCAGGAACACTCTCCTCACTCTGCTGGCCACTGACCAGGTTACTCTAATTGCCATCCCATTTGTGACACCCTCCTTACCCTGCTCTGTCTGCCCTCCTAAACTCTCTCTTTACCCTACTCAGGCTCCAGAGCCCCAGGCAGGATCATTGCCATTAGTGTCTTTCTCCTGCTTTTGCTCGAACCGTGTGCCAAGTTGTGAAGTCCCCCCAGACCCACAAGGATGCCTACTTTGCTCAGCCCATCTATTGGCTTTTGGTCTGATTTGTTCATGAAGGGAAGTAACAGGAAAAAAAAAAAAAGGGGAAGGAAGTAGAGGAAGAAAAGAAAAAGGAATGACAATAGGTTTTCAAATGCACATCAGCGTATGCTTATAAACAAAACAAAATAGATATGCCTGGCAACAGCTCTCACCACTTTAAAATTCCTAAAATATTAAACATCGTTGGAGTCAGCATGTTCTATTGAGTAAACATTTCTATATAGATTTAGAGGTTAAAAAGCCACCAAGAAAAAGTACACACAAAGGTTTTCAACATGATGTTCATCTTTAGGTTCTGCCTGGGTTCAATTTAAGAAGCTCTAAGTAATCATTTATAACATGAAACCAGCATTCAGCAAGCATCTGTTGAAAATAGTTTATGGGAAAAAATATGTGGCCGGGAACAGAGATACTGCCAGGCTTATCAATGGATCAGGCTTGAGATTTAAAGTCGGTTGGAACAGTAGTTCCAAGGGCAGCCAAATGCCCTTGTTCAAATCCTGGTTAAGACACTTATTAAACTGTATGATGTTAGACAAATTGATTAACATTTCTGTCTTTCAGCTCCCTCCCCTATAAAATGGGAATCATAGCAATAACCACATTGTTGTGAGGATTAAATGAGATAATTTTTCTAATTGGCTGAAGAGTTTCTGGCACATATTATTGTCTAAGTGTTTACTGCTATTATTGGGATGGGGTGGAGTTGGCGGCCACTTGTTAAGAGTTTGCTAGTGTTAAGCAGGGAAGGCAGTCTGCCAGCCTGAAGTGAAAGGCATTTTGAATAGAAGAGATTTCTTAGAAGGCTAGATCTATGAGTGTGGATAAACAGAAATCTGGAAGCTAGGTCAGAAGGAAAGCTGTGTTATATGGGAAAGTTTAAATGGCATTACAGTTTTGAGACAGGAATTTTGTCTACTCATTGTGGTAAACAAGTTAAAAGGCAAGAGGGAGTTTTACACTGGGTTTGCTAGGGTAAGCACGTTTAGGCAGTTGGAGTAATATTTTCTACCATTGGATAAACTGTAATTATCAGCACTTATGAGCCAATCAAGTAGCTTTCTGATACTTCTCTGGCCTAGAATTACTGCTATTTTTACTTTCCAATCTCAAAATCATGTGTAAGTTAATATTTTAGATTTAAAATTTAAAAAGGGAAAGACACTTATCCTAAGCTCTCAATCTCATACCTGGAATTCAAAAGATAAAAAACAAATCATCGTTATTTATGACTTCCTGCTCATCCCAATGTACTTTTGTGTAGTCCAGAATGGCAGTGTAGTCCAGATTGGTGTGGACTTACTCAAATCTGCTTTCACTGTTTTTCTTACGTGTGTCTCTGAGTTACATTTCTGCAATTACATCTACCACATGGGGTCTTCTAAGAGTAATGGAGATAAAATATCTCCAATATTGCACAATGTTTGGCCCATATTAATTAACGAAGCATAACAAAGAGGGAGCAGTAATGGTCTCCATCTCTCCCCACCCCAAAAAAGGGCAAATGATAATGACTTTTAAGAGCCATAACACAAAACCTATGCAGAATATATCAGACATTTGCAGATTTGGTACTTCTGTGCTATTTGCCTATAGAAGAGAGTGAACGAAAGCAAAATTTGCCATCGCAAAATATGTCTCTTTGACATAAGGATTATTTTGAGCTGATTATTTTTTAAGAAACTGCAGACATGGGAGAAGCTCTGAAAACAGAGTAAGAGTTACTCTTTTCTAAGAGATATTTACATTTATAAGGGAATATCCATTTGTAAGCGTGTGTCCCTTTCTGTACCAGGAAGAGGTGGAGGACTCTAACTCTCTAGAAACTCTTAGCAATGGAGAAGGCTACTGACTTAAGTCTGCTTAACAATACTGTGTTTACTGTGCTTTTCCTGGTAACTTCTAACAACTGCCCCCCCTTTCTGCCCCCCCCCCACATCTGTTGTCTTTAGCTGGATATGTTATTTAAGGCAGTGGCTTGGGCCATTTTGGAGTTATTCAGTTTTCCTGGGTATCTCCCACGTATGCAGGAAGTATTGATATATGTATTATTAAACTTCTGTTTGTTTTTCTCTGTTAATCTTTTCATTGCAGGGCGTGTCTCAGCCAAGAACTTAGAAAGGTAAAGGTAAAGTTAGTTTTCTTCCCCAACAAGAGCAGTCAGCCCAACTTCTCCCTTTCCACATTATTAAAGCTTCATTTCTGATTTATATGTTTTATTCTTTTGGGGTAAATGACTCTCCATCTCTAAATCCAAACAATATGAATCTGTAAAGGGTGCAAGGCGTGTGACAAGTCCACCAATAGCACGGAAGTCTACAAGGTAGAAGCTGCTTGCATTGTGAAGCCTTTTAAAGCCACCCTGACCTTCCATATACTTTTGTTTTTTTTAATTTCAGGAGACAGCTAGTATATATTTGTTTAATTTGAGGATGGTTAGTCACAGTGGAAAAAAGAACTATCATCTTAACCAGGAACATGACTTAGGTTGTCAGGAGGCAAAATGTACTACTCATTGGGTTGCTCTTTTCATTCATTTCTACTAGGATTCAGGCTGTGATTTGCCAAGGGTCCCAATATGGCATAATGATGTATCTAATAGCAATCAGATGTCCTGAGAATAATCTCTACTTTCAAGGGTAGAGTTAGCACTCAGGTTGTAATAAACGAAAATGTAAAACACTACTGGGAAAGACATAAATTTTAGCAAATAGGAATTTAGCAGGGTCGATTGAATGTGTCTGTGTCTCAGAGTAAGAGGGAGCCAACTGAGACAAACATCATGGTTCCCACATTCCTCAGCTGCTTCCTGATATCTATCAGAGAGTGAAGACATATTCTCTTCCTTGAAGGTATTGGCAGTTACCCTTCACAGAGTAGCACATCAACAAATGGATCTTATTATACATAAGAAACATTGAAAATATCGAAAATGTAATTACTGACTGAGTACATAGCAGGTACTGAAATGGGCCAATCTTCATTGCAACAGGAACCCTTACATTGAAACTTATATCCATGTATTCAAAGGATTCCCTAACAATTTTTTTTCAATATGTTTTAAATGAAATTCTATTCTATACAATAAAATTACACTAAAGTGCTAAGAATTTCCATCACCCCATAAAGTTTACAGTAACATTTGAATTTTTGCTATTTATGAATAGCTATATCAGTAGTATACTACATTTACTTAATCAAAGTTATATATTGATACTATATTCGTCACTTTGCTGCCATGACAAGCAATTGCCAAACTTCAGACATTTATTTCTATTCATATCACATGATCAGGGCTGTGAATCAACTGCTTTGGTCTCCCCTATGTGTCCTTTAATTCCAGAATTAAAGAGCACTCCCTATTTGTAACATAATATTTCTATAGCTTAGGGAAATGAGTAAGTGGACTGGTGGAAAACATAATGGCTTTAAAAGTCCCTGCTCAGATGTCGCACATGTCATACTCACTCACATTTCACCGTCTAAAACCAGTCACTTGGACAAGCCCCAAAACAGTATCATGGAGATATAGATTCCTCCACCACACATAAGGCAAGTCACAAGGCAAAAGGTAGGAATGGATAAGCCTCTTGCAGGAAAAAAAAAAAAAGATGGGAATAACTATATAATCTATAATATATACTCAACATATATTCTTTAAATATCATTGGTATTCGCCTAGCCAAATGTCTTCATTTCTCAAAATTCACAAATGGTTAAGCAGTTTGAATCAGTTTTCACATTGTAATCAGACGGTGGGAATGGAACAGAAAGAATCAGTTGGTTAAATTAACCAAATAGATTTTACAGTTAGAAGCTTTTTCATACACTAAGAAAAAAAAAGAAAAAAGAAAAAAACAAGACCTACCCTATAGGGTTGTTAAGAAAATGGACATAAGATAAATGAAACCCCAAAATATTGGATGCAGAGTACCATATATAGCAATAAATGTTATTTTCCATCTGGTTTCTTACACAGAATCAGTTATATGAAGATTTCTAGTCTTCAAAATATTCAGTATAATCAGATACATAGTATGTAGCAAATGAAATATTTGAATACATTTTGTTGGGCTACAACAGTGGAGATAAAGTCTGAAATAGTATCACAAGTTTTAAAAATTCATACATGCAGTCTTTCATTTTTTTTCTTACACAAGAGGATAAAGAAAATAAAAAGGGAAATGGGGACAAAACACTAAGGGCTAGGTTGAGCACATTTCATGCCATATTACATAAACTAAATTCTTTTTTTTAATTAAAGGATGTAAATTGCCGGGCAATAATTTTTTTTAAATTGCACTAAACATAATATTGTTGCTATTGAAGATGTGAATAAATGAATACTGCAAACAATACTGAATTTAAACATATATATTTACTTCTGTAGTTTAAAAAAAAGTCCTCTTTAAATTATATGCTAAAAAGAAATTCCTAGCAAGATTTATTTAGTATTGGGACTTCCCTGGTGGCACAGTGGTTAAGAATCTGCCTGCCAATGCAGGGGACACGGGTTCAAGCCCTGGTCCGGGAAGATCCCACATGCCCCGGAGCAACTAAGCCCATGCTCCACAACTACTGAGCCTGCTCTCTAGAGCCCGCGACACAACTACTGAGCCCACGTGCCGCAACTACTGAAGCCTACATGCCTAGAGCCTGTGCTCCGCAACAAGGGAAGCCACCTCAATAAGAAGCCCTTGCACCGCAACGAAGAGTAGCCCCCACTTGCTGCAAGTAGAGAAAGCCTGCATGCAGCAATGAAGACTTAATGCAGCAAGAGAGAAAGGAAGGAAGGAAGGAAGGAAAGAAGGAAGGAAGATAAAAAAAAATTATTTAGCATTTTTAAGTGTCTAAAATCAAAATGCTAAGA
The DNA here is from genome assembly GCF_949774975.1 of Lagenorhynchus albirostris. NCBI lineage: Eukaryota > Metazoa > Chordata > Mammalia > Artiodactyla > Delphinidae > Lagenorhynchus > Lagenorhynchus albirostris. The sequence continues at coordinate 46,424,990 of NC_083107.1, read as the reverse complement.
TCTGTTCAATTGTTTATATTACTAACTGTGTGGTGCACTTACTTGACCCCAAATGCCCACTCCATCTTTCCAAACTTTTTGGAAAAGAATCAATATAGAGATAAAGAAAAAAAGTATTCTAATCTTGGAAGTGATGAGTTAAATAAGCATGCAAAGGATTATGTTATAGTATTCCATTAAAGGACAATGACCAAGACTGCCTTAATATTCCTTTAGCTTGACTAAACTTTATAGACAGGTTTCTTCCTGACTATAGGCCCCTGACCTCCCTTGTCCTAGAGCATTTACTTGCCACTGTAAATTCTTTCTCTGCCCCTTTGAAGTGTAGATTTTTTTTTCCCCAGTGTCTTGCCAGTTTTACAGGAGAGGAATAACTTTCTCAAGGACCTGGACACCATCCCTTTGAAATGTAATCATCAGGAAAGATAGGAACCTTTTCCCTGGTCTCTGTGGGATGATAAGAGTTTGATTAGATGGGAGCCAATTTGCAAACACTGATGGCTTATTCACATTGATCAACCCCCCACCTAAAGACCTTCAGTACTTCACCACCAGCTCATCCCAGTGCTTAAAATTCCTCCACCTTTTGCTTCAGGGGTGTTGAGTCCAGTCTCTCCCCTCTGTTGCAATAGTCTTGACTCTATTTCAGTAGCCTTGAATAAAGTCTTCCTTGCTCCATCCTGTGTAGTTTTTCTTTGACAACAGAAATAACTGTTTCCTAGACTGGTTTAAATACAGCCCTAACTAAGGATAGGGAAATATACTAGAATACCTCTTGAAGTTTTTAAACTCAAAGGAAATTCACAAACTGAAATGACTTCTAAGATCACTGAAAATGTCAGATGATACCTGCTCCATAATAAAACAAAACAAAACAAAAAACACTTAGTTATGGAGCCCTTATTTCATATCCCCCAAAAAACAAACTTTGAAAGTGACATCATTTGCTTCAGAGTGACTCACACTTCATGAAGCAGCCAAAGAAAATTAAATTTACTTGAAGCCACCCAAATGCTGTTTCACTGTATCAGTGTGTGGCAGAAATAATACTAAGGGACGTAAATCCATTTTCCGTTTTAGAAAGACAAGACTTCTGTAATGAGATGGAGCGCAGAGAGCAGCATTATCATATATTGTCATTGAAATATATTTCCCTAGTGGTTTTGCCCACAAAAGTATGAAATTGAGATGGAAAATAAAACAGGTGATACTGTAGACAGAAGGTTACTGAGTATGCATTATCAAAATGTGTGACTTACTTAAACAAACAGTTGGTTTTCTGATTGATGGGGATTCAGATTAGATCTTTAGAAGTCCTGAATTTAAGGTGATGGAGGCCTGAATGCGTCAGAGATTCATATCAACTTTACTGTTCCAATCTGCAGGCAAGATAAGAAGCAATAAGTACATGAAGATAAGATGAGTCTTGCTTTTACTGGGAAAAAAAACAATAAAAAGAATAAATAAAGGTCCTATGGTTCAGGGTAAGGGAGTGAGAGGTGGACAAACCCCTTTCATTTCTGTGAGAAAATTGCAAATTCTGTGATGCTATATAAATTGCTTTGATATTCTTGAGGAACCGTTGGAGTTGGAGAAACACGATCAGTACCCACTTTATCTTTTGTTCTTTCTTCCAGGAAAGTCAAAACAATGCACATTTTATCCAAAGCATAAATAAGTAAAAAAAAAATATTTCCAAATGGTTTTAAAAGGTACATCAACTTTTATTGTTCCTTCAGCTTTTTGAAAATGGAAGATATCAAGTTTAGGGCCCGGGTGGAGTGCTATTTTTAATGAAAAGATGAACTTCAGAAATAGAATAACTTTGTTTTCAATCTCTCAGTACTGATTAATTAAAAAGGGAATTGTTTCTCTTAAAAAAATCTATATATCACCTATATATCTCTCCATTCACTTTTCTATACAGCTAACAAATCTCAGTTAAATATCTATTATCTTCCTATAGAATATGGATATTTAGCAGCTAGCATAGTGTCTGGCATCTAACAGATATATACACATACAAAAAAAAATTATAGTTCAACCTAAAATTTATATTTACTTTGTCATTTATTCTGGCCAAATACGAAGACTAACTATGTCTCAAAGAATACTGTATTCATCTTCTCAAAAATGGTAGGACAAAATTGAATGGAATATGCCAAGGGAACAATGAGCCATCCTGCAGAAGCAAAACAGGGATATTTCTTGCCATCTGCAGATTAGAAAGCAATTCCTTTAGCTATGAGCACATGGACTGGGTAGACTTTCTCTTGGAAAACATTTAATAAACTGGTAAATTCGTTTCCCTGAGTTCTGGGAGCAGCTCTAGCAAATTAGTAGAACCCAAGGAGGGGGTCGTTGGAACCTCTGATCTATAGCCATTTGCTCAGAAGCACAGGTGATAACCTGGGTTTGTGACTGGCATCTGAAGTGTGTGTGTGGGAGGTGAGGGGCCAGATTTATGGGACTGAGCCCTTAATCTGTGGAATCTGACACTATCTCCAGGAAGATAGTGTTAGAATTGAGTTAAATGTAGGACACTCAGCTGGTGCTGCAGAGAATTGCTTGGTGTGGGGGAAAACCTTCACACATTTAGTGACCAGAAGTGTCAGAAGTTAAGTGTTCTGTTTGAATAGCAAAGGAGACACACAGGAAAGAAATACACAGTAAGGAAGAACTGGGTTTTTCCCCACCGAAGGAAGAAACTTGAGTTTTCCCTTTAAAGACGGAGATAGAGTTCAAAGAATTTCTCTTGATCCTTGTGATATTTTTCTTATTTGTTAACAGCTTCATGGAGGTAAAATTCACATGATATACAATTCACCCATTTAAAGTGTACAAATCAGCTTCTTTAGTATATTCAAAGAGTTTGTACAGCCATCACTATAGTCAATTATAGAATGTTTTCTACACTAGAAACCCCATACACATCAGCAGTCACTTCCCATTTCCTCTGACCCCTTTAGGTCTAGACAATCACAAATCTTTTTGTTTCTCTATATTTGTATATTCTGGACCTTTCATATAAATGAAATCATACAATATGTAGCCTTTTGTGCCTGGCTTCTTTTACTTAGCAAAATGTATTCACGGTCCATCCATGTGCAGCATGTATCAACACTGCATTCCTTTTATTTTGCTGAATAATACTTTATTTTACGTGCCTGTAACATTTTATTTATCCATTCACCATTTAAAAGACATTTGAATTTTTCTGCTTTTTAGCTATTATGAATATTTTTCCTGTGATATTCATATACAAGTTTTTGTGTAAACATATGTTTTTATTTCTCTTGAAAATATCCCTAGGAGTGGAACTACTAGGCCATATGGTAACTCTAAGTTTAACCAGCTAAAAACATAGACTATTTTCCTAAGTGACTGCACCATTTTACAATACTATCAGCATTGCATGGAGGTTGAAATTTCTCCATATCTTCACCAATACTTGCTATTAAATGTGTTTTTAGTTATAGCCATATTAGTGTTTGTGACATGGTATCTTACTGTGGTTTTGATTTTGATTTCTCTAATAACTAATAAGTTTGAGTATCTTTTATATGTTTACTGGTCACTTGTTCATTATTCCTGGAAAAATGTCTCTGTATCTTGTACCCATTTTGTAGATAACCTATATGGTTTATTGTTGAGCTGTAGAAGGTTTTTATATATTCTGGATACTGGCATTTTATCAGGTATAATATTTGCAAATATCTTCTCCCATTCTGTGGATTACCTTTTCAGTTTCTTGGTGATATCCCTTGAAGCACAAAAGTTTTTAATGTGGATGCCCAATTTATATGTTTTTTTCTTTGTTTGCTTTTCATATCTAAGAAATTTTCTAACCAAAGATCATGAAAATTGACTTGTATCTTTCATCTAAAAGTTGTATAAATTTAGCTGTTGAATTATGTTTATGATCCATTTCCAGTAATTGTTAAATATGGTAGGGAGTTAGAAGCATAAATTCATTCTTTTGCATGTAAACAGTTGTCCCTGCACCATTTTTTGAAAATAGCATTATTTTTTCATTGAATTGTTTTGGAACACTTGTCAGGAATCAATTAACCAATAATTGTGAGAGTTTATTTTTGAACTCCAAATTCTATTTCATTAATTTATATTTCTAGCCTATGCTAGAATCACACTATCTTGATATATCTTTGAAGTAAATTCTTGAAATCAAGAAGTGTGTCATCCAACTTTGTTCTTCTTTTTAAATATTATTTTAACTGTTACTTGTCCTTTACATTTTCATATAAGTTTAGGACCACTTGTCAATTTTTTCAAAAAGATAGATGATAAGGATTGATAGATTGATAAGGATTTTACTGAGTCTATAGATTATTTTGAGAACTACTGCCAATTTAACAATATTGTCTTCTTTTGAGTATTGTTGTGAATATCTTTGAGGTATCTTCCAGTTTATGTAGGTCTTCTTTGATTTTTTCAACAATGTTTTAGGCTTCTCAGTACAAGTTTTGCACTTTTTTGGTTAAATTTAATTTTAGGCATTTCATTCCCTTTTACGTTACAGTACTTTAAATTGAGTTATTTTAATTTAATTTATGAAAAAAAATTTTATTTATTTTATTCATATTAAAATGGAATTATTTAAACTTCATTTATGGTTCATTGCTAGCCTGTAGAAATATAGTTGATTTTTTACTTTGATCTTATATCCTGCCACATTACATCCTGCTGAACTGCTACACTAGTTCTAGTAATATTTAGTTGCTGAACATACTTTGTATAATTTTAATCCTTTTCAATTTATTGAGGCTTGTTTTATCATCTAACTTATGGCCTTTCCCAGGGAATGTTCTGTGTGCACTTGAGATGAAAATATTTCTTACTGTTGTTGGGTGAGGTGTTCTATAAATGTCTTCAGGTCTAAATAGTTTATACCACTATTTAAGTATTCTATTTCCTGGTTGACCTTCAACCTAGTGGCTCCATCCATGCTTGAAAGAGTGGTATTGAAATCTCAGCTATTACTGTTGAATTTTCAATTTCTTCTTTCAATGATATCCATTTTTGCTCCATGTATTTTACAGCTCTTCTTTTTAGGTCCATATGTTTATAATTGTTTTGTCTTCCTAATTTATTAAACACTTAATCATTATAAAATGTCCCTCTTTATTTGTAGTAACTTTTTTTATCTTAAACTCCATTTTGTCTGATATTGATATAGCCATTTCAGCTATCATATGTTTGCAGTTATATGCATATCTCCTCCCATCCTTTTACTTTCAACCTATTAAACACAGTTTGAATTTAAGGTACATCTCCTGTAGAAAGCACACAGGTGGACAGTCGGATATTGTATTTTGTTTGCTTGTTTCTTAATTCTGTTTTACAATCTCTGCCTTTTGATTAGGTTGTTTCACATTTAATTTTATTATTGATATTGTTGATTTTGCCTGCCATTTTGGTGTTTGTTTTCTACATATCTCACATCTTCTATTCTTCTATTCTTCCTTTACTCTTTTCTTTTTCATTAATTGAATATGATCACTTGTTCATCCTAAACTTAGTTGGATTAACTTCTGCCTAAATCTGTTGAATAGTTGATTGTTATACTACAATTACTTATTTAGGCAAAGAGTTTGCTAACCAAAATTATCTGAAGAATACATTTATTACAAGAAAACCCTAATAAATCCCTAAGAGTTGAGTCAAAATAATGCATAATTCAGAATGTCACTATTCAAACGGCCACTTCACAAAAGATTTTACATATATTTCATTGTGAATATTCAGTAATAGGATATTTACTATGTTGACAAACTTTGTTCTGTGCTTTCCCCATTGTCATAGACTCCATCTATTATGAAAAAACTAGATAAATAAATAACATAAAATAAATATCTAGAAGTAACATGGGTTATCATTTTTAATTGTTATGATACTTAGAATCCATTATGCACTATAAGAAAATATAAGACTTCTTCTGGGTTGAAATGGTTGTTTGATTATATCTTGCATTTGGATTAATTTAGAGTGATGTCTCAATTATACTTTGGTTTCATGAATATTTATCTTGTCCCAGTGTACTATAGTTCAATTTACTTGGATTTTAAAAAGTTATAGCCTCAATTTTTTTCCTTTCTGAAAAAAGTGCTAGTTTCTAAGCATAAAAAGAACTGAATTTTCAAGAATTTTATTTTTAGACTGTAACAAAATGAGTAGAAACACTGCCCACATATAGAGACATGTAAACAACCTATCATTTCTAAGAAGATCACACATTTTTTCTCTCCTTAGGTGCATGTATTGAAACAGTTGGAAAATGAAGATTTGGGGATCACATTAACCCTATTTAGCACAGCCATGAGATTATTATGAATTCACCTGAAATGTAAGTTGAACAGTTGACCAATGTCACTAATTATTTTTCAATCAATATTAATCAATTTTGAAGCAAAATTTCTTTTTATTAATTTTTTTTATGTTCCACAGTAAAGTGTAGACATTCTCTTAAATAGGTCTTGAAATCTTCTTGTTACACCTAGTCTTTGAAATTTTATTTCTCTTTGAGTATTAAAAATAGAATCTTTCTACCATTACATTTATAACAGGTTACAGTTTTATATAAAAATGTTTTTGATTTTTTGTTTTAATTGTATTGACACTCATCTTTTGAATGTTTTATTTGCAATAGTTTCTCCATTGTTTTGATTGGATTTTCTAGGCATATAATGACATCAGTAGTAAATATAGGTACATTTATTCCTTTCCTAAGAATAGCTTTTTATTCTTATGTCTTGTCTTTACACATTGTCTAAGACTCCCTAAAGAAAATGTTAATGGTAATGATAGAGGCTCCCCTTGTCTTCTTCCTAATTTATTTGGGAATGATTAGGCATTTTACCCCAAATCAAGAATTTAGACATTGTTTTCAGAATGAACATAATCATGTTAATTAAATGTTCTCATATTCTTGTTCTGTGTGAGGCTTAATTTTTAGTCAGAAATAATTTTGTTTTTTATTTTCTAGCTCTTTTTTAAGGGGTACCTCTCAAGGTGGTTTTATCTTTTTCTTGTTCTTTAATTTATTAATATTCTGAATTAAATTAATACATTTCTTAACATTGCTCTCTTTATTCCAAGAATGATACTGCTTGGTAATATTGTAATACAGCTGAAATTTATTTTATTTAGGTTTTTAAAAATTGTATTTAAGTCCTATCTTTGCCACTTTTTCTTGTTATATTTCTGGAATCTTTTTCTTTCCATATGCTGGGAAATGTGTTAAATAGTGCATGTGTATGTTTTTTCCTTGAATATTTGATACAATTTACATATGAAACCACCAGGACCTGATTTCCATTCTTCCTCCTCCCTACCTTTTTTTGGTAAAAGTGAAACATATATACAGAATAACAGAAAAATATAACAACAATCACTTATTTACTCACCATTCATAATGAACATTTTGTGCTCATCAAAATTTTGCAGTTTTGCTTCTTTTTTACCTTCAGATTTTTTTAAATAAGAAAATAGAATATTTCAGATTTCTCATTGAAGTATCTTGGAATTTTTTAAATATATGGGCAATCATCTTTTCTAAAAACAAGATTTTCCTTTTTGATCCAAATGCTTCTTATTTATTTTTCTTAGTTTCCTTCCTCCACTAAAACCTGCAGTAGAATATTGATAAGTACTGGTGATGAAGTATTCTTCTCTTGTTCCTGATGAAAATGCTAATAATGTTTCACTTTTAATTTTTTTGTTTTGATACAAGTTTTATATATTTATTACATATTATTATGGTAAAATATATATAAGATTTAACATTTTAACCATCCTTAAGTGTACAATTCAATGGCATTAAGTACATTCACAACATTGTACAACCATAACCACAATCTATTTTCAGAACTTTTTAATGTTCCCAATCAGAAACCACATTGATATTCTGAGGGCAGCCTGGGCTGGAAGTAATATTTTTTTGAAAAGCAACATGGACTAGTGTATAGTAGCTCTATGAACAAGGTGTTAAGGTAACCAGAGCAAGGAGCAAATAAATTTGGTTGACAAATTTGAGAAATTACCAGGGGAAATGTGAAAAAAGCTTGTCTCTGAAACATGAGCAGGTTAGAAACAGGTGAAGAAAGCAGCACAGAATATCACAGGCTATAGGGAGATTATAAACAAAGAGTGAGAGGAATTGAAGTTCCTGCAATGTTTATGAAACTGTAAATAATCCAGTAAACAATGAATGAGGGAGAGTAGGTGAAATTGCAAGAAGCAAGATTTTAGAGGATTTTGAAAACCATATTAGAGCTAGGCTTTATCCTCTTAGTCCCAGGAGTTTATTTGCTATTTTTCACCTGTTGCATGAAAATACCTACGTTTTGATGGATTTTTATGGTGATATTGTGGGGAGAGAAAAAGGAGGTAGAGACAGATGGGACCAATGTTCCAACTGTGAAACACTGATTAGGGCAGTGGGAAATAGAAAGTATGTCCCAGGGGCTATTTTAGAATTAGACTCTCCGGAGCACTACACAATCCCTCAATCACCTTTCTTCCTCATCTGCCTTGCCGTCACCTTTCAAACTGCTCTCCTTGTTCCCTTCTGGGGCATAACTTGGATTATGCTTATCTCCTACTCAAAACTACTCATGTTCCTCTTCCATAACTGAAAGAAAAATAATCCTATCTTCTTACCTTGGCATTTAAGAGCCACAGTGATCAAGCCCCATTACCTTTCCAGACTTGTTACATTTCTACATTTACCTTGTGTTTCAATAAAAGTAGCCTCTCCCTTATGAAATAATCACCACAATCAAGGCATATACCTTAAATATATATATTTCTTATTTGTCAATTTTACTTCAATAAATCTGGAAAAAATAAATAAAAGCTGTTGCATAAAAAAATAGCCTCTCTCTCTAAAACTATTCTTTATTTTCTACTTTCTTTTGTCTTTGTTCAGCTCAATAAAGTGCTACTAATTCTTAAGAACTCAACTCATATATCACCCCTTTAATAAAGATGCATCAAAATGCTCAATCAGATGTACCCTTTTCTAAATTCTCATGGTATTCTGCTCACATTTTTTCTTATGTGAAGAGTTACATTATATATTGTCTCCGATATAGGATCTCCATATGTCTTCATTTCATATCCAAATTTCCCAGAGCACCAGTTATAGTGTCTTTCATAGAATAGATGCTTAAAATTGTTTATTGAATTAATAAATTACTCTACTTGTTTGCGTTTCATTATATTCAGTATAAAATTCAAACTTTTAAAGTAAACTTTTAAAGCATTTGCCTTGCCTGACCTGAGGTGTTTATCCTCCAGTCTCATCTACTGCCAATTATCTTTCATTGGCCATCCACAGCAATCTTGTGCCCACCCTAGGACTTAATAATTACTGCTTCCTCTATACAGTAGTATGTTCCACCACCAGGTGACTCATCAGCTGCTTCTTATCATTCAGATCTCAGCTTCCCAGTGAGGCCTTCCCCAACTGTCCTAATGTAAACTACCATCATTCCCCCAATTACACACAGTTACATCAGGTATTTTATTTATTTATTTACTTTTGGTATTATCATTATGTAAATTTTATTTTAGACTTTTAAATTATTATTTATTTTCTCTATTTTTATAGTCTCGAAAAATATATGCTCTACTAGAACAGATATTGGGTCTGTCTGGGCCACCCAAGTATCCCTCAGGACCATAATAGTTTTTAAACCTTAGTACTCACTCCATACATGTTTGTTGAAAGAGTTAGCCATATTATATCTTTCAAATCCTTCTATTAACTTAATCTAAAATGCATAGTAAACTGGAGATGGGAATACATAAAGTGATTTAATAATTTCTTCCTGCCAAACCTAGTTTCTCCCAACTTATCTCAAGGGATCAGCTGATCAAATTATTTTAGAGGGATAGCCTGTTTAAGGGTTCACGAAATATCCAACGGGCATAGTGATGAAATCAGACCTTCCCGCTTGCAGTCCACCAATGGTGTGAAATTCTCAAATCAATTATCTTTCCATTTGAGAGAACATGCTAACATGACTTGAAAAGCAATCGCAGAAACTGGTTTTCACAGCAGGTTAAAATTATATACATTAGCTGTAATATGTATCTGCAATTGTGTTATCTCTTTCCCATTTCAAGTGTTATATTATCCTTTTCATTTGGCTTTATATTAACTAATTTTAATGTTCTATAAATACTTTAGACTTTGAATTCTGTAGCCTTTTGCTTTTATCATGATTCTTAGATTGTTGAATTAGAAATCATATGCAACAATTTGGTCAGATTTAGATCATAATATCTGTGATCAATGAATCTTAGAAGAAAAGGTGAAGAAGATCATGTTACCTTTTTAACTCCCTGAAAGTTTCTTCTATGAAAGCAATAACAAATGTTATTCTTTACCCTTCTCTATTGTAAACGAACAAAAATGCAGTGTGAAATAGAGGGTGCAAACATTATATTAAGAATCCAAACATTAATACTTAATAACAGTACATGCTTTTAATGGGCACTCACAATGCTAAACACTTTGCACACTTTCATTTAATTTTCATAACATCCCAATGAATATATATTATTATTAATACCTTATTTTCACATGAGGAAACTAAGGCCTAGAGAGGTTTAAAAAATTGCCAGTGTCATACACCTAATATTTGAAAATTTTATCATTCAAAGGTAGACCTTTCTTCTTTAAGATCCATGTTGTAAACCATTGAGTCATACTGCAATTTTATTACAACTGTGCCAACAAAGAAGAGGAATGTCGCAATCTTCCAGAGGTCCACTGGTGCTCATCCACAGTTATAGTTATTGCGGAACATTCAAAAAATCCCACAACTAACCTGTAGAATAGGCCAAAGGATCAGGGCTCAGTATTTTTTATTCTTCACACTTTTATGAATACATAATATGTTTTGCATACATTGCCTTATAATCCTTAGTGTCTGTAAAATCTGCATTAATTTCCAAATTTTACCTAGTCTACCTCAATGCTAAATAACTACTAAAGAGTTTGTGATATAGAAGAGGTTAATTAATATATGCTAACTCATGCCAAAGCAAATATATATATATATGTAAATATATATATATAGTATGTGTGTGTGTAAAATATTACTTAAAATTGATGACAACAATAAAATTTAGGCATTATAATTTCCATTTTACAAAGGTAAGCAACAAACAGCCACATTAACATAGGCCTTCAATGAAGGGTCAAATAAAAGAGAAACCGATAACAAATGATTCAGTGGAAGATAGTAAGAGTTCCCTCCCCACTGAGGTAAAGAGAGAAGTCTCATCTGTGCATGGCATTTTAGTTAGGGCTGAAAAGGCCATTTCAGAGGTAATCACAGTTGCAAAAGCAGGTGCCAAAGTTGGGGGAGTAATAGTATATCATATAGTTAGCTGCTCAAGAAATGGCATTAGCACAGTTAAACACAGATGACAGATAGAATCTTCTTTGCCCTTTAATTTGTTTTGATCTTTTCATTTTAACTATTTCTTTTTTTAAAACAAAGAGATTCAGAATTTTCCAGAATTAATGTTTATAATGTTTAAATATATTATAATGAAATACATTTTCTTACATATTTTTTAAAATGAAAAAAAGCTGCATGTTAGTATTGATTCCTCAAGGTCTCCTATCTTTACTCCTGTATTGATTGAACAATTTGAAAAATCATATTATGGTCCAAGCAAAAGTAATTATAAAATTATCTTCTATTTTTGGAGGAAGATTAAGTTGATTTATGGTTTAATTATCTCTGTCATTTTATATAGTAGCCTGGGATAGCATTTCCTCTGAATGACTAATAAAAAATATAGGCTTGATGAGTCAAATAGATATTTAAATATAAAACAGTCTGGGATACATTTAATATCAAATTGGATAAAAGTACTAACTGATACTGAGAACTGGAGTAAAAAGTCAAATAAATGAATGTAAATTTTTTATAACTTTATCTGTTACTTGGGGAAATTAGGAACACAAACACTTAAAATAAATCTTAAATAGACACATTTAGAAGTTATAGAGGAAGACAAAATAATGTAAAATGCCAATTAATACATAGTCACGTCTATCTGACCATATAATTAGGCATATATGTGCTTCTGAAGCCATTTTCTCATTGGGTATTAAACAGTCCCAATGTAAAATGTCTCGAGCTCCTCCTTCATAAGATATTTCATAGTGATAAAAGATACAATGCAATGGCATTTTTATTTCTGCTCAGAAAAGTCAATTTTGGAGTATATCCAGGAAGTTACTTTTCATACTAACTAATCTCTCTATTACTAAATAATGGGTAAACGGAGGCAGATATTGAGGCATAAGACAAAGTTAGGAAAATTTAGTAAGTAGTACTAGTAGGCATTTGCAGAGCGTATTTAAGAGAAGCATATCTTTCTTATTATAATAGTGGATAAAGATGATATTTAAAATTAACTTTAACATATAGACATTTAAAAATTCTATAAACAGTAACAAAGGTTTTATTCAAAGGCATGGCTCTCCTAGGACAGATTGTGAAGTACAACAACAGGTGACATGCAGAAGAGAATCAGAAGATCTTGAAAAGCATGAAAAGAAAATGCTGGATGAGAACGGAAAAGAGAAAATCTCCAAATTGCACTTGGCCATGGGTTATCACAAAATCTCAATATAGAGGATTTAAAATAAAATTATGTAAGAATTCTGCTGCATGTTTATTTAATTTTGCTGCATATTATGTATGTTTAACAGTTTATTGTGCAACTAATCTGCCTGGAAGGGTAATATCAGCAAAGTCCAGTTAGGCCAATCCATCCCCACTGTACATCCACCAGAAGTAGAGGCTGATCTGCCCACAGTGATAACAAGAGCAGAGCCAAGTAGGCCAACCCATTTCTCACACCACACCTTCTGATAGCCTGCCAAGAATGGCCAAGTAAATCCCAGGCAAATACCCATCTCAACAATGGCAGTCCCATCTGCCTCAGCAGCAGCAACAGCAGGATTCCTGACCCACAGGATACATGCACAGGATGACAGGCCTGCTCTGCTAAAGTGTCAGCATTATCAGGCTCCCTACCCCACACCTGGGACAGGAGGTGGGTCAATCCACCCACAGTGGCAGCATCAGCAAAGTCTGAGTGGGGTTGCATACCCAGCTCATTCCCACTGGGAAGCCCAACTGGTACCCGTGTACAGCACAGAAGAACAAAACACATCCGAAAAATATCATTGCCAAGTCTCTGAAAAGTAAACTGTCATTGGGATTGCAGTTTACAAAAGTAGTCAAGGACCTACCTGCTATGCCTAATAGTGTGACTACCTGCTACAATAAAAGTTTTAGATAGGATAATGAGTCTTCTGTGATAATATGCAAAATGTCAAGTATACAATAAAAACTCTCTTATAGTATCAAGAACTAAGAAAAATACAACTTGAAAAATAAAAACAATCCATTGACACCAACACTGAGATTATTCATCTGTTAGAATTATGTGACAAGGATTTTAAAGCAGTCATTATAAAAATGCTTTAAGAAGTAGTTACAAGTTCTCTTGAAACAAATAGAAAATCTTACAAAATAAATACAAAAAAGAATTTCAGAACTGAAAAATGTAATAACCAAGTAAAAACCTTGCTGGGTGGTCTTAGAGTAAAGTAGAGATAACACAGGATAAAAATCAATAAGTTTGAGGAAAGATAAACAGTTTATCCAACCTGCATAATCTTATTAAAAACTTTAAAGCTTTTGCACAGCAAAGGAAACCATAAACAAGACGAAAAGACAACCCTCAAAATGGGAGAAAATATTTGCAAATGAATCAACGGACAAAGGATTAATCTATAAAATATATAAACAGCTCATGCAGCTCAATATTAAATAAAACAAACAACCCAATCCAAATATGGGCAGAAGACCTAAGTAGACATTTCTCCCAAGAAGACATACAGATGGCCAAGAAGCACATGAAAAGCTGCTCAACATCACTAATTATTAGAGAAATGCAAATCAAAACTACAATGAGGTATTATCTCACACTAGTTAGAACGTGCATCATCAGAAAATCTATAAACAACAAATGCTGGAGAGGGTGTGGAGAAAAGGGAACCCTCTTGCACTGTTGGTGGGAATGTAAATTGATACAGCCACTATGGAGAACAGTATAGAGGTTCCTTAAAAAACTAAAAATAGAATTACCATATGATCCAGCAGTCCCACTACTGGGCATATACCCAGAGAAACCATAATTCAAAAAGACACATGCACCCCAATGTTCATTGCAGCACTGTTTACAATAGCCAGGTCATGGAAGCAACCTAAATGCCTATCAACAGACGAATGGATAAAGAAGATGTGGTACATATATGCAATGGAATATTACTCAGCCATAAAAAGGAACGAAATTGGGTCATTTGTAGAGATGTGGATGGATCTAGAGACTGTCATACAGAGTGAAGTAAGTCAGAAAGAGAAAAACAAATATTGTATATTAACGCATATATGTGGAACCTAGAAAAATGGTATAGATGAACCTATTTGCAGGGCAGAAATTGAGACACAGGTGTAGAGAACAAACGTATGGACACCAAGGGGGGAAAGCCACGGGGGTGGGGGGTGGGAGGTGGGGTGTGATAAATTGGGCGACTGGGATTGACATGTATACTCTGATGTGTATAAAATTGATGACTAATAAAAACCTGTTGTATAAAAAAGTAAATAAAATAAAAAGAAAAAAAAGATTCCCTATCACTGAGAAACTGTAGAAGTGAAGAAATTAGTTTCCATAAGCATATCCAGCCATGAGTGTAGATGGATGAAACACTGGGATGACCCAATAAGCTAATGGGTGGGAATGTAGGGAGCAGCGCGTGAGAATTCCATTTGGATTGGCGAAGGTTATGTGCTGATTAGTATGAAGTCTAGTTTGACAGACCACATGTAAAAGGGAGAGCAACCCACTGAAACATCTCCAGGAAAGCATCATACAACTATGTAATGGTAGGGAAAAAAAGCCTCATGAAGAATCTCAAAAATAATCTAGGACATTCTCAACTATAATGGCTGAGTGATGCCTTCAAAATAACCATTAGCACAGGATCCATGATTAGGATGAATCAGTTGACTAATATGGAAACAAAAGACAAACAATAAGGAAGGACTTGACCAGTTAGCTCTGTTGTTGCCAGAGAAACAATGGGTGAAAAACCAGTGTCACCCAGTCTGTACTCTTGGGTCTAGGACCCAAGGAGGAGGACAAGGGGAAGGAGAAGAGGGAAAGGGAGAAGGAGAAGAAATGGAGGAAGAGGAAAAAGAAGAAGAAGTAGAAAACAAAAGAAAAATTTGCAGCCACTCAGTTAATCCCTCACATTTTCTAAGCTTGGTGGGGGGCGGGGAGGGTGGGGAAAAAAGACATATCCTGCCCAGCTAGGCAAATGTATTAAAACACAGCAATGTGAAACGAGTAAAGTACTCCATGCTTTAGAAATTAAAAATGACTTACTGACAAGAACTAATGTGATAAAGCCCTTCATATCAGATAATAAAAGACAGGAGAGAAATAGAATGTACAGCATCTGTTAAAGCATTGAACACTAAATATGTAAAGATATTTAGTATCAGAGACATGCGATGCAGAAAAATGTTGGATGATACAGATCCATCATAATTCGGTAAACAGTTTCAAGTATAATTCACTTGCAATCCTACACTAATTTTTTTGTTTTGATTCATTATGTTTCCTGCACTCTCAATTAGGTTTTCAATGGATATATAACAAAGTAAGAATTCTGTGACCAGAATTTTTTTTTTAATTAAATGAGTTAATTTCTAGTTAATTACAATGAAGTATAACAATTTACAGGGTGAGTAGATAATATAAATGTATTGAAACAGAACTTCATTAGGTTTTCATATACTCATTTCTATTTAA
The DNA here is from genome assembly GCF_949774975.1 of Lagenorhynchus albirostris. NCBI lineage: Eukaryota > Metazoa > Chordata > Mammalia > Artiodactyla > Delphinidae > Lagenorhynchus > Lagenorhynchus albirostris. Next base: position 46,409,051 of record NC_083107.1, on the reverse strand, counting down.
TTATAACGAAATCACCACCATTTATTGTCGAGTTGGAAATACTTTCAAATAATAGCCTGGTTAGTACTTAATTAAAGCACAATTCTATGGAAGTCCCTACATAAAAACAAATGAATTAACTAAGAATAAATTTGTCACTATAAGTACTAGAAGAGTTATTATAATTATGTCATTATTTCAATCTAATATGCAGAAACATTTAAAAAATTGTAGGCTCAAAACAAAAAAGTTGTATTTAAAAAGTTAATTTTGCTATCCTAAGTGTTTCTCATATGAGTAAAGTATTTTGTTTTAGACCATTTGTCATTGGAGCCATTTTGTATTGATACTAAATTCTCCTGGCCCCTAACTGAAAGATACTTCAAGAGTTATAGATGAAAATGAAGCATAACTAATTTAAAGTGACTGGATTAAAAACATTCATCATCATAACGAAAACTACAATATACCATACTGGAAGAAAGTTTGAATTCAATTTTCCCCATTCCAAAAATGTTACCTTTATAGGAGATTTGTTTATTCAAGATACTAAGCTTATGAGAAAACATGAATAATAAAGTGATTGTAAATCGATGTGTTCCACAATTACCTTTTTTTTCAAAATATGGTATCTTTTGTACAAAGTAAACTTACTGTAGTGTGACAAACACACTGATGATCTCCAAGACTTAAATTTTGTATGATAATTTTTTTCCCTTGGTATTTTGAGAAGCTTTTTGGCAAGTTGACCAAATTTTGCAGCTAATTCATGTATTTGAGCATAGAAAATACAGAATGAATCTTTGTCCTTTCTTTTTAATCCTTCCTAACACCTCAGTACAATGTTGGGCACATTGTATTTAAAGAACTAACAGTCACTTAGTTGATCAGGTCTTAGTCATTAATCAGTGGGATTTGGAAATTGAGTCGTGCAGCTTTAAATTCATGGCTGCAATTCCTGGAAGATGCCATAGCTCTCATCACTTAGAGCCTCTGCAGGGATCTGGGTGACATGTTCAAAGCTAGGTTTCTCTATCCTCATTGGTCCCTAGCAACCAGAAGCTTCCACTTGGTCATCTCTATCTTCTGAGGTGGATTTTCTTTCTTGCCCTCCTAGATAATATCTAGATTACTGCCCTGGTTAACTTTCTAATTTGTATCTGAATGTGACTATTGTGGAGACACAGACTTCCTAAGATCTCTTCCTGCTTCACTGAATTGGAATCCTATTTAAAGATTAACTGCATTGGGCTTCCCTGGTGGCGCAGTGGTTGAGAGTCCGCCTGCTGATGCAGGCGACAAGGGTTCGTGCCCCGGTCCGGGAAGATCCCATGTGCCACCGAGCGGCTGGGCTCGTGATCCATGGCCGCTGAGCCTGCGCGTCCGGAGCCTGTGCTCCGCAAAGGGAGAGGCCACAACGGTGAGAGGCCCGCATACCGCAAAAAAAAAAAAAAAAAAAAAAATTGAATGAATGGATTAATAATGAATGAATGAGTGACTGTTATTGTCATTATAGGATAATTCCAGGAAATGTAATTCAAAACAATTTCAAAATATGTACAAAGCAATAATAATTGTTCATAACATGCATGGACATCTGTCTTTCCCCTCTAATCTCCTCTCATTCTTGGTTAAATGGATCTTTCTACCAATATATACAACTTTATTTTTATATTATGGTTATGTTTCTAGCTATTAGAATATTTTTCTTTTTCATATCTAAATAATGAATTGACATCTGGTTGTGCGGTTACATATCCTTTAGCACTATGAAGACAATAGGAGATGCAGCAGAAAAGATGGAAGAAATGGATTCTGACACATCTAATATTGTGCCATTGAAAAGTAGTTTACTATATATCTTGAAACATTGGTGGATAAATTTCCATAGATACCTCCTGAAACTTTGCTATTTGGATATCTGGGATATAGATAATTCTGCTTTGACATCTTTGACAAAATATAAAATGTAAGCATTCAGAACATAACCATTAATCTGCTACCATGTAAATATTTCTAGGTCCTTTGGCTTTCCAAATTTCCAGAATTCCAAAATATACCTACTAAATAATAGATTTCACCTAACCACACCCCTTTGTCTATTTGATCTATAAATTATTTTTGTTTTACCATAGTGGGAAAATAAACCAGTTCTAGAAAGAACCAAAGGATAAAGCATTGAAACGTTAACCTGGGGCCTTAGAATTTAAATCTTTTTTCTGCCAGTCTCGTTCAGTGACCTATGGAAAATTATTTAACTTTTTAAAAACCCCTTCCTGTAAAATGAGGATACTGGCACCTGTATCAAAAGTATATTGTGGGAATTACATAATGCAAATAAAGAGAGCATAGTGACTGCTATGTGGTAAGTGCTCAGTGAATGTTGGTTATTCATTTTGTTATTCTTAATGGCTCTCAGAAACAGCTACCACAGTATCAACTCATTTGTTGCTTAAAAATTTATATGTTAGAAAACACAGGTTTGGGAATATTAACCATATTTAATTTATCAAAATATAATTTTTATAACTTTTTATTTTGATATAATTTAACATTTACAGTTAATTTGCACGATTTGTAAAAGGATCATCACATACACTTTACAGATTCACCAATTGTGTTTATTTTGTCCTTTTTCCCTTATGATTCTCTCCGTCTTCATGTGTGTGAATATGTATTTTTTAGAAAATAATTATATATAATAAATTGTGCATTTATATATAATTATTAGTTATATATACTATGTATATAATAGTTGTTTAGAAAATACTCATAATATATAATATAATATATATTTTCTAAACTTTTAGAATAGGTTGCATACATTGTGATACATTACCCCCAAAAGCTATAATGTATCTTTTCTAAGAATCTGAATATTCTCTTACAGAACCAAAATACAATTATAAAAATCAAGTAGCTTACCATTTATACAATACTATTACCTAATTCATAATACATATTAAAATTTTATCTATTGTGTCAGTGATGTCCTTTGTAGTTTTTATTTAAAATTTTCCCCTTAGTCTAAGAACCTCTGTAGTCTCCATTAATGTGGAACTGAACTTTAACCTTTCTTTTTTAAAAATTTTTTTAATGATATGGACATTTTTGAAGAGTAGAGTTATTTTGTAGAAGGTCATTTAAATGTGGGTTCTGAATTTTGTGATTAGATTAGCATTATGCATTTTTTCCAGGAGTACCACAGAAGTGATATTATTCCCTGTTTAGCATATCATATCAAGAGGTGCAGGATGTCTGTACATCCCCTTACTGATTATGTTAACTTTGTTCACTGGAGTAAGTTGGTATCTAAGTTTCTGCACTTAGCAGTTACTGATTTTATTTCTGCACTTAATAAGTAATCTGTGAGTAAATAGTTTGAGAACTTTGTTGTTACTCACCAGACTTTTCCCTATTAGTTTTAGCATCCATTGATGATTCTTGCCAAGACAAATGACTGTTCTGGTAATTGCCAGATTATGATTTTCTTATCTGTCATTCCTTGTACCTTTCCCGAAGAGCTTTCTGTTCTCCTCCATGTATTTATCTACTCTTTCATTTACATATTTATATCATTATGGACACATAGATTCTTATTTCATTCGCAATATAATCCATTACTCTCAGTCGTAATTTTGATTCTCAAGTTGTCTAGAATTTAGCCAGTGAGAATCTCCTCAAGCTGACTACTGTGTCTTTTTGACACGTTCTCACATTCTTTGAGAATTTCCTTTCCTTCTCAATCAAAAAATGTTTCTGCCTTATCTTTTACTTTCCAATTCCATCTCTATAATCACCTTTCTTTCCAAGGAGCCTAGACTCCTTTCAAGGCAAAATGATATTTTGTAACCAAGAACATTGCCACTGGAGCATTATTTCATTTAGGCTCTCTCAATGGCAGAGCTAGAAAGTGTCAGTGTGTGAATGCAGATATGAGCTTGTCTCTATATCTTCTTCTATATCTACCTTTATATACTAAAGTCATAAATTGATACTGATACCTCCAATTCCAAACCAACAGCATACAGTGCCTTCTAAATATTCTCCCTTCAGTATTTGTAACTCTCTTTCCAGTCAGTGAGGAACCTGGCTCCCATTATCCTTAATATGTGTTTATTCACTCAATCAGAGAAAATACAGAAAGCAGTTTCAGAATTGCTGTTCTATATCACTGTGAAAAGCAAACCTACTAATAACCATAGATTGGTATTTATTTACAGTTCTTTTTGTCTTTAAACTGATAATAGTGTAAAAACAAAATTTTAAAATAAGAGGCTTAATTCTCCCTGATAAAAATAAGGACAGAAACATTCCTCCTTCACCCATTTTTTAGAACATTTTCTTTTGTAAACTTGTAGTTATGAATGTAGGTAAATATATATATTTTTTAAAGCTTCTTGACAGTTTTACAGTCCAGGAAAGTTTTTCTCAAGGACTTTAGGAATATATTTTTTTAAATGTGAACAAACAACAAGGGAGATAATGCCTGTATCTCCCAGTTTCTGTGGGAGCCTAGGAGCCTAACTTTAGCTGACACCTGGCTCCAAGTTGCAAACCTACCTTCTTTCATTAAGATAGGAGTTTATTTTTCTTTTGTATAAGGCCAATTAACTAACACAGATGGTTACCCCAATTACCAGGTAAATTTAGGATGAACTATATGTACTAAATGATGGTATCAAGTCCTTTTACTTAAGGACTAGTTATTGTTTATCTGGAGAGCATGTCTGATATGGATGTTATATGCTTGGTTATATAAAAGGGTGAGATTCCTTCCTGTCTTTGCAGTCTCTTAATGGACTGCCTGTGATGCACACCATACTCCGGTTTAATGCTTATTCAGTAATAAAACTGTTTTTTTTCCCCCACTACCTTCGTGGAGGGTTTTCTGGGTTGGAAGAAGTTTTTGTTTTCAATTCTATTTCCCCAACAGTAGTCAATACTGTGTTCAAAAGTTACTTGAGTTAATTCTTACTTCCTCTTAATGTGATTATATATTAATTTGAAATACAATTAAGTTCATTTATTTCTGTTTGTATTCTATTTTGTTTCTTTTCCCTGTTGTTTATTTTTGAGTATGTAAAACATCAATCATTCCAAAGTTGATGCTATATGAAAAGTTTTATGCAAACAAGTATAATCCCACACTTCAAATCCTTCAACTTCATTCCTACCAATGAAACTTAACCAATATCATTAATATCTGCTTCTTGTGCGTTTCTCTTTGCACAAATAAGTGAATGTGTATTTTCTTATTTCCCCTTCTTTCTTACACAAAAAACTAGCATACTACATATGCTCTTTTATACTCTTTTTGTATTTAATACATATAGGAAGTCTGTATATCAGTTCATTGAGATCTCCCCCATTCTTTCTTATGATGCATTGTACTAACAAAGTGTAAACATACTAGTTGGTTTAACCAGTATTCCATATGTGGACATTTAGGTTGTCTATAATATTTTGCAATTACCAACAATTCTAGAAAAAATAACCTTTTGCATATACATTTTCATATTGTTGGAGTTGTATCTTCATGGCAAATTCCTGCAGGTGGGATTTCTGGGTCCAAAAGTAAACATATGAATAGCTTTATTTAGATATTGCAAAACTCCTCTCCATAACAGTTGTAGCAATTTGCATTCTCACCAGCAATGTATGAATCTGCCTATTTTTCCACAGCTTCAACATTATAATGTATTATAAAATATTATATTTGTGTCAATATGATAGTTTAGAAATGGTATCTTGGTGTAGTATTAAATTGAATTTTTCTTATAATGAGAAGTGAACATCTAGTCACAAGTGTAAGGGCCATTTGTATATATTTTACATAAATTGTCTGTTTATGCCTGTTGCCTATTTTTCTATTTGGGTTGCTCTTTTCATTAGTCCTTTATCTCTGTTAAATATTGTAAATATTACCTTCCAGGTTGTTATTTGTCTTTTGACATTGCTTAAGGTATGTTGCAGGTTGGGTTCCTCAGGAAGCAGATAAGACTGAGATAGAAATTGGCATGTAGAAAGCTTATTAAAGAGTTCTCTTGAGATCAATACCAATGGAGGGAAAAGAGTATGTTCTACTCTCTTCTAGGCCTACATGTTTCTTACTTTGGATCATTTCATGTATTTCAGAAATCAATAAGAGCAATCATCAAGAACAACAACAAAAGGAAAAACAATAAAAGAAAGCCTAATACTTTATGGCAACATGCCCACATTCTCTTTATCATGGCCATATTTAAATAAATGGCAAAAACAGCCGAAAAATCAAGTCCTGATAATCATAGAGGTAGTAAGTTATTGTGGGATTTACTCACATATTTTTAGATGCAATCTGTTCAGTTTGGGAATAACAATAGGATTAACCGAACAGAAAGAGACATCCTCAAAAACACTCAAAGACCTCCAAACACTCAGAATTCAATGGCCGTTATCAATTGCCTTTATCAACTCATTGTTAAGGTGATCCCTTAACTACATCATTAGTATTTCCCAAGTGCATGAGTCTGCAGAAGTGCATTCTAGGATTATCTACCCAAGGGTGGATACTAGCACAATACTTCAGAGCAAGACTGCCTTGTAAATATCTTTAATTTAGTTGTTTTCCCATAATAATACATAATTACATTGTTCTTATGTAAAACATAAGTAAATAAAGGAAACTAAACATATGTAAATAAAGGAAACTAAAATATCCTTTAATCTCCTCCCTCCCCTCAATTTTGGCTTCCCTACTTCCACTCTGTAAAGTTATCACATGGGGTATATCCTTCCAAACCTCCTTGTATGCACTAAACACACTCACATATATATCCACTCCAATATTCTTTCTATTATCCAGGTCAGGCTAAAGAAAGATCAGCCTTGGGCAATTCAAATTGTGCACCCAGCCACAACCCTTATTTTATCCAAGTCTGTTTAAGTGAAACATAACACACAGTTCAATGAAGAAGATAATAAGCTACAGAGGGAACACTGTAGTTTGCAGTGTGAGAGTATGGAAAGAGTGTTATGCTTCATCTTCCCAAAGATAAGAGTGGTTGAAGTGGTAAAGAGGAAGGCTGATATATGTAATTCTTTCCTCCTTCTCCTTTTTCTATTTCCCATCTTTACAAAATTCTAGCAGTTTAGCTCTTAGAAAGTCAAGCTAGTACCTCAATTTGGAGCATCAATGGGATAGAAAGGCTTCCAAAATAGATGATATAAGGCAATGTTTGCTGTCTCTTTGGATATTTGGTATTATTCTTATTATTATTGCCGAGTACTATTCTCTAAGAAAGACAGCTCTTAATCATGTTACAATTCCAAATTCACTGTTAGAAAAATACCTTTTAGTAAAATACTTGAACCCAAAGCTACATTATGAAACCACTATTCCCTGGATACATACCTAAACACATAGGTCATTAGCTTGTGACTGAATTTCCCCTGGATTTTGTGGGTGCACATGCTTCAGATAATAATACAGGAGAATATCAGAAATGCCATAGGATTTGAGCTGAGATCATGAAACCTGATCCTGTCTCAGTGACACAGCAGCCCCAGAAGTGCATCTCCCAGGTTTGACCTTTAATTAAGGTCCTCTCCCCTGGCTGTCTGAAGTGACAGTTGAGATCTTGGTAAAATGTTCCCCTATCACCTTGGCTTCTTTTGTTCAGATCTTCAGCACTGGATGATTGAAGCTATTTTGTATTTTATTCAAAAAAAAAAAAAGAAAAGTTAAAGTCATTTCCAAAAGGCCCAGTTGCTCAAGGGCAGAAGAAAGTACCTGAATTCACAGAAGACTTGGCACGGCTCTCTTCTGCTACAGTTGGCCTGAAACAACACAGATGGGTTGTGTCTGAGGTGATAAAATGCTTGGGAAGGTGAAAGGACTCCCGAGGAGAGGAGCCGACCATGGCAAATAAGGCATTAGGTTGGCAAAGGAAGTGAAAATTAAAAGATACAAACTAACTGGAGCCACTGAATATAGGCAACTCCCAAGTGCCCAACAATTTTAGATGACTTAAGTGGTTTTAACAGTTTACAAAAAGAGGCAAATGTACTTACATGGATCAGTACTTAAATCATTTTTGCTTTATTCTCTTTAGTCTATTTTATTAAAGGTAATTTTTTTCTTTTGCGGTACGTGGGCCTCTCCCTGTTGTGGCGTCTCCCGTTGCGGAGCACGGGCTCTGGACGCGCAGGCTCAGCGGCCATGGCACACGGGCCCAGCCGCTCCGCATGTGGGATCTTCCCGGACCGGGGCACGAACCCGTGTCCCCTATATCGGCAGGCGGACTCTCAACCACTGCGTCATCAGGGAAGCCCTATTAAAGATAATTTTATGTGCAGCCCTTCAATTTATATAAAACAAAAACAGGATTCTGCCACAGCAAAAGAAATACCAAACAACAGTAGTCAGCATGCAATATATTTTTAATTGAACTTTAGCTGGAGATAATTGTACAGATTCAAATAGAGTCGTAAGACATAATCTGAGATCCTGCATATCTTTTGCCATTCTCCCCCAATGGTGATACCTTGCAAAGTTATAGTACAATATCACAACCAGGATGTTGATATTTAAACAATCAAGATACAGAGCAATTCCATCACAACAAAGATCGCTGACCATGCAATGCATTTTAAATCCCCAGATCAATAGATCTTACAAGTATTGGCTTAACACATTAAATGAAAAGCATGGTACTAGGAACCAAAACAGGTGCATACATACATAAGAATATGTTGGCTGTTTTCAAGGAAATGAAAATATATTTGGGTAGAAAGTATGTAAATTTGCAAAGAGTTAACAATAGCCACCACCAAGAGTTGTGGTGGGAATCAATATTTATTAAGTAGCTTTAGGCATCAAGCATATTTATATTATAATTTAATTTTCACAGCCTCTTGAGATAGGTATAATTATTATCCCCATTTTACAGGTGAGGAAAATGTAATTCTTAAAGTTAGTAATACATGGAGCTAGAATTTAAACATGTCTAGACAATATGTGTCAAATGAGATTGAGAAGACAGAGATCTCGGGGGGACCCTAAGGATGGATACCCTGATATTGTGAAATTTATATGCCGCTCAACATATAAATAGAACTTAGGTGAAGAGACTAGAGATGGGCCCAATTAAAGGAAAATGAGGTAAGAATGCAAAAAGTATCATCAGGTGATACTAATTGTCTAGAGGGTTTGTTTGGTAGGTTAGGGAGAGAAAGAAATGAAGTAATGAAGTAACTATTTGTATTAATTTCATGAGACTAAATTTGAGGAGGCATTATATTAAAATGATAATGAGGTAATAAATAAAATGAATAGAATAATAAGAACAGCTACTCATGCTCTGGCAGACCACATTCTTGGAACTTTACATGTATTACCTCATTTATATTGCACAATAACCCTTTTCTATAATCCCCTCAAACTATGTTGATTACTGAAAATTCTGTTACTACAATTAGTGAACTATGCATTTTGGTTTAATTGAACTGAGCAAGTAGTGAGGGAGGCACAAGGAAAAACAGAGTCAACTCTCAGTTATGCAAGATCTCATTTTCCAGGTTCCTAGAATTCTTGACCCCAAACTGATTATCTGCTTCCCATCCATCTGCACTTTCCCCAAATGGGCATAAACTATGAGAGAGGGGCTAAGATTGAATCATTAAGTGAAATGCCTGTGATCATTGCTTGGATTAACATGGAGGCATTTTATTTATTTTTTATTTGCTCCCTCTACTCTGCCATATTTCTTGCGAGCAATCTAGCCATGTTTGGTTTAATAACGCCATATTTTTTCTAATCATAGACACTTTGATGCAATCTCTTGATCTAACCACAGGTGTCAAAGGAAGGTTTTTACACTATTAAGTCACCACTACCACCTGGCATCTGACAATTTTAAGACTTTGTAGATTTTAAGTATGCCTGACTTTAAGAAAGGTTTAATGGTGGAAAAAAAAAATCTGTTTTGGAATCTATGAAAATGAATAATAATGGCTTACAAAGATACAAGTAGACCTTGTATCATACAAGTAGACCTTCCTCATACTGATGTAAACTAACTTTGTTTATCAAATATATTTAATATAAAGTTATGATGTAAAATATCAATTATTAAAATATGAATTATTAAACCCTTATAAGCATTTTAAGTCAGGGACTGACCAAGCAGTTTGTCTACACTATCTCGATTACTGTTGTACCCCAGATCCTTTAGTCTTGTTTGTTTTGTCTTATTTATGATGTTCATTTTGTCTTTCATCTAAATATCGGAGTTTAGGCATCTCCTCCAAACCTCAGAAATGGTCTTGGAATGCACTTTCCTGAATACATGACCTGTCCTTTCACCTCTTTCCCCCAGACATTTCTTCCTCTGTGCATAAATCATTTCTCCTAAAATTCACATTCATGCACATCTCCTCGGACCAACTTTTAAAGCTAGTTTCTAAAAGTTTGATTCCCTGGACTATTGTTTCTGTTCTGGTGTAACTTTAAAACTGCTCATCCATTCTAACTTTGCTCTGTTCGTGGAATATAGCCTTAGGGGCAAGTTGTGCTATTTCTATGAGTCAAACTCTGCCCTTCAACAAAAGTCAATAGGTACTATCTGCAGACACCTCAGGACACACTTTAGCAAGCTAAATTTGCTCTACCACCATATAGGTCACTGTAACGCTAGTTTGTAAACCATGGTTTTTACAGAAATGGATTATTAGAAAAGAAAAATAGAAGTAAGGAATAAAAATAGTAAATAGCTTTCTTTAATCACCCAAGACAGGGCCAAGGTGGTATGCTTTGAGAGTCACTAGAAGGATTTCCCTGGGGGGTGGAAAATGTTTCCCCAGACAGAAGCAAATGCCTGAGGGCATTTGATTAGAGAATTGAAGTGGCCATCAGTGTTTACCAAGGTCTCTTACCTTCCTGGGAGGGTTGCTAGGTAAAATACAAGTTGCTCAGTTAAATCTGAATTTCAGATAAACCAGGACAATTTTTAGAATATGCCAATTACTGTTGTTTATCTGAAATACAAATTCAACTGAATGTCCTGTGTATATACATATTAAGTATATATAATCTGGCAACTCTACCCTGATAATGAGTGATATGCTCTCCAGCCCCAGAAACCAACAGGGCAGGTTGCCAATTCTGGCCAGTAAAATGTTAATATAAATAGTGTGTTGACTCCAGACTGAGGTTGTAAAAGCCCCTACGCAATTTCCCAGTCTGTCTTTTCCTCTGCTGTGATCAATACAGAGGTTTCATAACATGTCTGATCCTGGATAATGCAAGAAGTAATCCTATTTATTAAGTGTTGTCCTCTCCTTGCATACCATAAAAAATTCATAGATCCTCAGAGGATTGGAAAAAGGTCCAACTTATGTAATTTTTGCCTTATATTTGTCTGACTTATCTTTATTACCTTGAATATTGTTTTCTGAATCCCCACTTAGTGGCCCTGACCCACGGGCCCAATGTTGTTTCCTTGGTGTAGACCATTACAGGTATCCTAGCTCAATCCCAGAGAAACAGGGAAAGAGTAACAAATTAAAATCAATGGATCCTATTTACAATGTCCATAAAATCCACAGAAGACCTTCCTCATACTGATATAAACTAACTTTGTTTATCAAATATATTTAATATAAAGTTATGATGTAAAATATCAATCAATGAATACTTCAGGTATAGGACCAAAACAGTACAAAATAAATACAACAAGGAATGTGAGCCATACTTGATATAGAATATATCTTGATTATTTTTAAACTAAATACCTGATTGAATGAATCAGTGAATGAAAGAATGCAATAAAAATGTCACACCTCTTAGAATTAGTTTTTTCAGGCCTGATTTCTTATGTCCATTACAAGAAGATATTAACCTAGTACTACATACTCATCCTTTACTCACCTACTGCAAAACAAGGGCTAGAATTATGAAATAACCATAATTTAAAAATAAACAATTAAAAATAACACCACATCCTAAACTTTCCCTTTGTGAGAGGTGAATAGAAATTTTGTGAGCTTTGGAGATCATTGCAGAGAAGTAGGTTGCTTTGTAGTTAGAATTACATCAGATTGAAGGACAGTATTTTCTCTCACACTCAGTATCAGGACTTGAAGCATGACCCATTCCTGCAAAACTGATGTGGTTTGGTGGTTCATCCAGGGATATAGTACACAACTTTTCTAGAAAGGAATTTCTGAGAATTAGGCTTTGCTTTCCAGCGTGAAGATCATATCTCTGAGCTAAAAGTGCAAATTTGGAGTGAAGCAAAGCCAGTAAATTAAAGTAAGGTACAGAAAGAACTCAGCATATGAGAACCAGACCACCAAACTCAGTTTAAGAACAGAAGGGAAACAATGGAGCCATGGTTGAGGCTCATGGACTAGAACAAACCTTGGATTAAGGAAGCAGAGCCTGAGCTGGGATTCGAGGGTCTCTGATTTCCTGTGCTGGAGGTTTTTGCCAATCTGACCCTGCCTTCTAGTAGAAGTCTTATGAATACAGCTCCCTGCTTTCTTGATAGGCTCTAAACAAAGAGAGGTACATTAAAAAGAAAAAAAAAAAAAAAGATGGGCATAGTAGAGCTATACCAGAACCCTTGGCAATGCTTATATTCTAAACATCAAACATATGTTGAGTTCAGAGTCACTTCATGACTTCCATGGGCCCTAGACATGTTTGCCTTCAGGGACTCCTTCCTCCATTAAAAAATATAAAAATTATATTTTATAATCACATTAATGAAAAGCATATATTAATACCATATATCAAAACATTTTCTTTGACCTAAACATTGTTTTTTCTTCTGATTTTAAAAGAAGTTAAAATATTTTCATGGTATAGGGAAGCAAAATTTGACAGCCCAAAAAACATTTCTGTGGCATTAGGATTATTTTAGGCTGATTAGACAGACAGGAAGTCTGTCTTTTTACCTCCCCATTAGCTGCCTAAAGAATTTATATAAAGAAAAGCACTATACAGGAAAAGCACTATCACCAAGGATACCTAAAAAGAATATGGGCTAATTGTAGCAGGGGAGCCCAGCAGGGCCTGTAGACCAAAGTCCTCTCTGTGTCCCACTGCCTCTGCGTGACACATGGAACATTTGTTTACCAAACATTTGTTTTTCAGTCTCCATGTGAACTGCCTTCCTTCTCTTTGAGGTCCAAACCCCTACCCACTTCTTCTTCTGTCAAATGGCATATGAGCCTCAATTGCCTAATATATACTTAGACCCTATATTCTTATGGAACCCTCGTACATACATAATTATATTTGATTTTCTCCTGTTGATCTGTCTCATTCAATTTTATTCTTAAACCAGCTAGAAGAACCTAGAAAGGGTAAAGGGAAAGGCTTCTCTCCTCCCCCAGAGTGGGCTTCTAAAATTATTGTGGGCCCTTGGTACAGCACCTACTGTGCTCAGTGGATATCTGCCCTGATTATTATTGTCTGACTGCAGTTCTTCTCCTTCTGGACTTTTTACCTAAACTGATATTTTTTTTTTTCCTTTCTTAGTCAGTGAAGTAATTTTTTCAACATATCTAGAGCTGTGATTGGTATGTCAGTGTGTTAGGGGCTGCGGAGTGAGGATCATCTATGGCAGGAAAGTGACCACACTAAATGTGTTTGTTTTCTAATTGGAGAGCAAGACTTATGCACAGAAACCCATTGAAGACAATTCTAAACCACTAAATTTGTAGATAATATTTAAATGTGATCCTCTCCCTAAATATAAGACTGTAAATACCTTTCATGTTGACCACAATCATGGATTATTATTATAATATGGAAATATTTTGGGTTATTGGAGATCAACATTTCTTATAAAGCCCTCTAATTGTTTAAACCTTACTTGAAGTTGTCAGGTCCATACTCTACCTAGCAAAGATAATCTCCCATGTAGTAAGCAAATGCTCACTAATTTCTTCCATACAAGTTGAAAAGAGGCAAAGAAATACAACTTTGGCATTGACAAACCCCCCCCCGCCACCCCCACCCAGTATAGAAGTAGAGGTCCCCTGCCTTAGACTGTAATTAGGATTATCTTTGCCCTGGGTCCTTATCTCTCACCACAGACTCTTCTTAAATGGGAAACTCAGCTATCTGGAGGCTGACAGCAGGCTAAGTCATTACTCAGAATTCATTGTCCATCCCTGAGTAATTCCCTGATTAGACAACTTATTAAGTGCCAGCTGGTTTTGACCTGAGTTTACTTGAGAATTTACTCTTTCCTCATAATCCTTCAGAATATTCTTTGATATCAGTTTGGTGGGTTAGATATAATAATGGTTTTCAGGTTTAGATTTGGGGACTGGTGGGCTTTTTTTTTTAAGAGTTCTTCTCTGACTTAAACAACTACACTGTACCCAACAAACCAAGAGATGGGCGTGGGGTGGGAAGAGGTCTAATATTTATTAATCCACTTGTAAGGCATTTTGCAATACGATATTTCACTTAATTCTCACAATATTTCTATGAGGTATTTACCCCTCTATCACTAGTGAGGGAACTGAGGTTGACAGTATTCATGAACCTTGCTCCAAGTCACATAGCTAGTAAATGACAGAATTGGATATTGATCTAAATTTAATAGTTAAGAGCACAGGCTTTAAGCCAGACTGTCTGGGCCTAAATTTAGGCTCCATCACTTACTATGTGCCTTTCTTTCCTATACTTTACCCATCACTCACTTGTAGCCACACTGGCATCTTTACTGCTTGTGACTCCTATCTCGGTTCTTCACACTTTCTGTTCCCTTCTTCTGGAACAAGGTCTCTGCAGATATCCACATGATTTGCCCCCTTACCACATTTATGTCTTTGCTCAGAGGTCAGCCTTGTGTAGCCAATCAATAAATATTTTTTGAGCACTTCTATGAGGTGAGCACTGGTCTAGGAATTTCATGTAAATCAGGAAATAAACAGACAAATATTCCTGCCCTGATAAAGATTATATTCTAGCAGTGAGGGACAAACAGTGGTTGACCAAAAATCAAGTCAATTATGTTATATTAAAAGGTGATACATACTATGAAAAATAGAGACTAAGGCAGATTCAATATTAATTCAGGCAATAATAGTAGGGCTCATGAAGATGTTAACATAGAATGGATATGGGGTATAAGAAAAAAAATAACAGGGATAAAAACTAAAAGTCTTTGGAGCCAAACTACCAGAATTATGAAATTGTCAATTTGTCTTGGTTCCTACAGTTTTTCCTGGTCCCTGAAACTTCCTCAGCCAGGCCACCTGTCCTCTGAATTTCTCAAGAATGAGTTCTGCTCTCCTTTGATCTAAGATCACAAAGTCTTAAACCATGAGGAATAGAAATTAACTCATGTGTGGTTTGATGCCCTCCCAATGAGGAAAATTAAGGAAGCAATAACAAAAGATTTTTTTAGTAATTTGCATATGCTGAGAAACTACCCATAATCCAGCAATTAAGATATTGTTGCCTGTAATAGGTGAGCAGTAAATACCCTTCTCCATGATGATACGTCCATTTAATGTGAGCTATTTAATACAGCTATGAGGGTCTCATTTTATATGTAGGGGCACTTGTGTGTAACGAAAAAGCAAGCAAGCAAAAATTAAATATGTTGTGGCACTACAGTTATTTCTGGACCCTTGTACTGGTAAGAATTTAATTACAGTCATCCTTTCAAAAATAAATTAATTCCTTTATAGTAATTTGTCCTCAGATGAATCTGAAGACCTAACATCCAGTATCTGCAACTCATTTGGGCTAAAAATAAATTTTTGAAGGTTTAATCCAGTGTACTTATATTACATTAAGCTCTGCTTGAAGAGTTTTATTCCACTATGATACAGCCAGGGATACCATGAAAAGAATTATAAAGCAGGAAAAAAGTGTGAAAATTATTCAGCATAGTTAGCTTATCTTTCGTGCTAGTTTCTTGAAAATGAATTGCTGGTATGAGTTATTCTTCAGTAGCTATGCCACAATAGAATTAGCAAAGGACTCACTATTTCCCCACTAAAACACTAATTAATATCTGTACCACTATTCTGAACTAGTGTAATGTAAAAGCTGTTTCATAGTAGTCTTCCAATGTGTGTTAATAATTCCATCATTCTGATTCCCCTACATGAGAGTGTTGTATTTTCAGCCTGGCCCACAGTTGGAGGTGACCATTGAACAGCAGATACCTTATTTAACTCTGTTCTCTCCTACCATCCTGCCCTCCTCAATTCCCCACTCCCCACCCCAATAATGCCTCCCCTGGCCCAGTCAACAAATCTAGAAATTAGTTAACTATTCAGGTACATTTTCTACATGCCAAATGTTGGAATACAGTTGAACCTTGAACATCACAGCCTTGAACTGCCTGAGTCCACTCATACATAGATTTTTTCAATAAATATATTGGAAAATTTTTTTTGAGATTTGCAACAATTTGAAAAAACTTGTAGATAAACTACATAGCCTAGAAATACCAAAAAAGTTAAGAAAAAGTTTTGTCATAAATGCATAAAATGTATGTAGCTCCCAGTCTATCCTTACACAGGCATAAGGTGAGTAATACTTAATATTAATGTGTTAGCTTTCTTATTGTTTTATAACTTTGTTTTCAAAGAATTACATTACTGTACAGTATGCCTTCCTCTTGTAATTGGAGAAACTGTGTATTAGCCGATCATCATAGGTATGTTGGTTTTTTTTAATGTTTCTAATACTGTATTATGAATATGGCTGAAAAACCATATGCCATAAAAAATTTATAAGGATCCATTCATTAGTGTATAGGCTAGGCAACCATGAAGCAGTCGTATTGTTGCTTCTCCATTGTCAATGCATAAATGGCTATACCTGTAAATAAATATTCTTTTTCACATTATCTTTTTCTTTTTGATCAAGTCTAATGTTAATAATGTGTGTAACATCTACATTGTTTTGTATCATATAAGACAATATTAATGTAGGTACTGACAGACAGATGATTCATCTTATAAACAGATGACATAAACTTCCAATATCAATAAATACAGTACTGTAAATGTGTTTTCCTCATGATTTCCTTAATAACATTTTCTCTTCTCTAGCTTACTTTATTGTAAGAATACAGTATATAATACATATAACATTCAAAATATCTGTAAATGAACTACTTATATTATCAGTAAGGCTTCTGATCACCAGTAGGCTATGAGTAGTTAAGTTTTTGGGAAGTCAAAAGTTATATGTGGATTTTCAACTGTGCATGGCGTCGGTGCCCCTGGCCCCCAAGTTGTTCAAGGGTCAACTGTATATTTTTCATTGATTTTTCAGGCATCAGATAATTTGTAGACATTGAGTTTATCAGGTATTTAAGTTTTGTCTATAATATGCCAAAGAACAGATGGAAATGGATTTTTCATTAAATTAATCAGCTATTTAGGCAGATTGTGTGAGGAATTACCTGAAACTCCTATTAGTCATTTTCTTGGCAGAGATTTTCCTTGAAGTCTATCTGTGCCACACTGAAGGTAATAAGATGTTCTTCTTCCTTCAAATTTCCAAAGGAAGTTTCTGGAGATATTTTGTGAGAAGAGTGTCTTTTCTCATTTGTTTTAACACAGCATTTTGTCCACCTATTTATTACAGTCTAGCTGATAAGATTTGAAATCACTGAAGTCAGGACTGAATATTTGTTACTGATATCACTAGTGCCTCTAGCATGTATGTCACATAGTAGGAATGCAAAAATGGCTGTTAAAATAATTCAGTGTCCTTAATTATATCCAAATATTTCATAAGTTTCACAGTGATTTTCATCTTTAGTGTATATGTTCAGGAAAGAAAGTTTTTAAAAATCAGTACAGTACTGGCTCATGACACTGCTTTGAGAAAGAGACCTGTGTTCTTCTTACTTGCTGCAAGTGACGAATCCCTTCTTCTCCCAAACTTGGTCTCGGTTGTGTCTTTTGGCTCAACATCTGCTAAGAGGCAAAAACAGTTTTTTGGGTAACACTCCCATTTCAGGGAAAATGCTAACAAATGATTTTGAATAAGTGTGTGGTATTTAGTAGAGGTGGAAGAAAGACGTAAAGGAAGGGTGTTAAATAATGGTATCAAATAATAGAAGAAGAAATACATGATCTTGACAAGGTCATTCCCTACAAAAATTGTGCAGTCATAAAGTTTGTTTCCAGTGTCCCTCCATGGTCTCTCCGGCCACCTTCCTCTCAGAACTCAGTGCGTCAGCTAGATAGAGCCCTA
The DNA here is from genome assembly GCF_949774975.1 of Lagenorhynchus albirostris. Classification (NCBI taxonomy): domain Eukaryota; kingdom Metazoa; phylum Chordata; class Mammalia; order Artiodactyla; family Delphinidae; genus Lagenorhynchus; species Lagenorhynchus albirostris. The sequence goes on along the minus strand of NC_083107.1, from coordinate 46,390,840 downwards.
ATAATTTGCCCTCTAGATTTTCTGAAACTACATATAGTTTTCTAATCCCCAACTGCTTAAGATCCTTCAGAACAGACAACCTCAGATTTGACTCAATATCAGGTCTTATTCTCTTTTTTGGTATACTGAAAATAAAATACTGAATAAATAAATAAATAAATAAAAAAGAGTAAAGTTTGGAAACTAAAGAAAAATAGTAAAGAGTAAACAAAGGCATCTGTTTTCTTCCCCATTCAGGACTTTTTGTGACTGTACCTGATAATCATGTATTTGGGGGAGAAATTATGTAAAGCCAAACTTACATTTAGAAGGCTACTTTCAACATAAAAAACTACTAAGGTGGCCAAATGGAAGAAACCAGTTTTTGTTAAGTCATCTCAGTTGGTCAATGATTGTTTCAGCATTATAAACAAACAAATAAATAAGCAAGCTTAGATAAGGCAACTTCCACACTTTGGGGCATGAAATGCCAGCCATTTCACTGAGCTGTAATCAACAATAGATAAGTCATCCTAACTACATATGTCTGGCCCAGGGCACTTATTTTCATTCTAATCAGTCAGATTCTGACAGATTTCTGAAGGTGGTAGGAAACAGAGACCTGGAAAGTTGAGTAACAAAGATAGGATATTTGTGTGTTGTTGTTGTTGTTTTAATTTTTATTTTATATTGGAGTATAGTTGATTAATAATGTTGTGGTAGTGTCAGGTGTACAGCAAAGTGGTTCAGTTATATATATATACATTTATCTATTCTTTTTCAAGTTCTGTAATAACCTAAATGGGAAAAGAACTTGTTGGTTTTTAATTAGCATGGTATGGTAAATATTCAAGTAAACTCATCCATAATTTCAGTTGAAAGTTTTTTAGCATACCTCTTCCTAACCTAGATCTGTAGCTTTTTCTTACATCTAGAAATAAAAATCACTCATAATTCTAGCTAAAAGTATTTTGTGTACCTCATTCTAAGATGGTGCTACATAGTTTTCCATAGTATCATTAAAATCTTATTCCTCTTGGGAAATTAGAAATAGCTTTACAGACTTACTTTTCTCCTGTTCATTCTGTTCCCCAATGCAAAATAGTATTGGAAATAATTTTTTTCAAATTCCCTCCCTCCAAAAAAAGGAGAGAGAAGTTGTTTATCTGATTATTGAAAATGGAAAACGACTCTTCTTGGGTTCTCCTTGCAGGGAGGCAGAACCCAGTCCACTCATCTCCTTCTCCAAGGGAAGCACACTTGAGGAAGAGTTCAGTTCACTCCACAAATCCCCATGCACACAGACAGCCCTAAAGCTAGACCTGGCGAACAGGACTAGGAAGTATAGTGTAGATACAGATCTAAGCCACATAACAAAATATAGCTTTTTTAAAAAATTGAAGCTGATATTTTAATTTATATCTATATGAAACTTGGGTCTGCTTCTCAATTTGGAACTCAGGGGCTAGAAAGGGATGTTTGTAATTATTACCCACAAACCACAATAGAAATTGAAAAATGTGATCTCATTGGCCTGTAACTTAAAATCCCAGAATAAAATTCTATGTGTGCCACCATCACAGAGCAGGCATGACATGTTCCTATGCATTTGGGTGGAATTGTGCTGTCCAATATGGTAGCCACTAGCCACACGTGGCTACTGAGTATTTGAAATGTGAGTGGTCTGAATTGAGAGGTGCTGTAAATTTAATAGACACACCAGATTACAAAGACTTGGTTAAAATAAGTATATCTCAATAATTTTTATATTGATTATATGTTGACATGGTAATATTTTAGATATATTGGATTAAATAAGATGTATTATTAAATTAATTTTAAGGTTTTTTTTTTACTTTTTAATGTAGTTTCTAGAAAATTGAAAATTCCACATGTAGCTTAAATTTTATTTTTATTGGACAACACTGAGTTAGAACACTGAAGAAAGTGCTTTTCTTTTTCAAGATGTGGATAATGTCAAGACATAGGAGGTCTTGGGCAAATGTAATTAAAATAAGGGGACAAAACAAAGAGAATGGAAATCAGTGGCACTGTTATACAATGCCTACAACTAATTCCTGTGTTGAAGTTCTATTTGGGGTTAAGTTAATATTTTCTTTGCACTTTACTCTTTGTGATTATACATAGTGTTTCCACTAAAATTCCAATCTCAAAATAGGATTCTATGTTATTTTTTTGAACCCCAAATAATTAAACTCAAATGAGTTTCTTTATACTTTGAGTAAATAAAAATAATTTTCTCTGTTATAAAGGGCAAATAGACCAATTTCCCCATTTCTCTCTCTCTCTGTGTGTGTGTGTGTGTGTGTGTATGTTTCCTTGGAAATGTAGTAAATTTGAGTCCTTATGATAACTTTTGAAATATAGATAAATCTCTTCAGGAATTAAGCCAACTCTCCAGTTTTCACAATGTAGCAATACCTCTAAAGTTGCAGGCCAAATAACTTCCAGATATGTCAGAACGTACCTCCAAAATTATCTCAAGTGTTCCTCATGGAATGTATGGGAGAAGGTCAGAAGGTATGGCAAGATAGTGAATCCTTTTTCTATCTTCTTCATTGCTGTATAACGTATGTGAAATTTTGTCCCAACTTCATAGTCACTGTTGCCCTTCATTACATGCATGTAGATCTGTTAATGCTTACCCTGTATATGTTGTGTTCTCAGCTCTGTATATTGAAGGATGTTTTTGTTGGCATGATTATGTTATTTCTCTAACATTATTTAAACTATGGGCTGAGTCTGAGCAGATACAAATCCTTACTGAATATAAATGTTAATCCAGCACCGAGAAATTATGATAGAATGAGCTAAAACTAAAGTGGTTACTTGCTAAAATGATCAGAGTGTTCTAGAAGCTGAGTCAGTCACCATGGTTGCTGGTGAGACACTGGGAAAAGACACATTCAGGATTGATTTTTTTTATTGAAGTATAGTTGACTTACAATATTATATTAGTTTCAGGTGTAAAACATAGAGATTCAGTATTTTTATAGATTATGCCCCATTTAAAGCTATTAACAATATTGGCTATATTCCATGTGTTGTGCAATATATTTTTTAAAAAAATTTTTAATTTAATTTATTTTTTATACAGCAGGTCCTTATTAGTCATCAATTTTATACACATCAGTATATAATGTATATACATGTCAATCCCAATTGCTCAATTCATCACACCTCCACCCCCCTGCCGCTTTCCCCCCTTGGTGTCCGTACGTTTGTTCTCTACATCTGTGTCTCAATTTCTGCCCTGCAAATCGGTTCATCTGTACCATTTTTCTAGGTTCCACATACAAGCGTTAATATACAATATTGGTTTTTCTCTTTCTGACTTACTTCACTCTGTATGACAATCTCTAGATCCATCCACGTCTCAACAAATGACCCAATTTCGTTCCTTTCTATGGCTGAGTAATATTCCATTGTATATGTGTACCACATCTTCTTTATCCATTCGTCTGTCGATGGTTATTTAGGTTGCTTCCATGATCTGGCTATTGAAAATAGTGCTGCAGTGAACACTGGGGTGCATGTGTCTTTTCTTTTTTTGTTAGTTTCTGCTTTATAACAAAGTGACTCAGTTATACATATACATATGTTTCTATATCTCTTCCCTCTTGCGTCTCCCTCCCTCCCACCCTCCCTATCTCACCCCTCTAGGTGGTCACAAACCACCGAGCTGATCTCCCTGTGCTATGCGGCTGCTTCCCACTAGCTATTTTATGTTTGGTAGTGTATATATATCCATGCCACTCTCTCACTTTGTCCCAGCTTACCCTTCCCCCTCCCCATATCCTCAAGTCCATTCTCTAGTAGGTCTTTATTCCCATCTTACCCCTAGGTTCTTCATGACCTTTTTTTTTTTTTCCCTTAGATTCCATATAATATATGTTAGCATACAGTATTTGTTTTTCTCTTTCTGACTTACTTCACTCTGTATGACAGACTCTAGGTCCATCCACCTCACTACAAATATCTCAATTTCGTTTCTTTTTATGGCTGAGTAATATTCCATTGTATATATGTGCCACATCTTCTTTATCCATTCATCCGATGATGGACACTTAGGTTGCTGCCATGTCCTAAGTGTCTATTAGTGTCCTAATAGAGCTGCAATGAACATTTTGGTACATGACTCTTTTTGAATTATGGTTTTCTCTGGGTATATGCCCAGTAGTGGGATTGCTGGCTTGTATGGTAATTCTATTTTTAGTTCTTTAAGTAACCTCCATACTGTTCTCCATAGTGGCTGTATCAATTTACATTCCCACCAACAGTGCAGGAGGGTTCCCTTTTCCCAACCCCCTCTCCAGCACTTGTTGTTTGTAGATTTTCTGATGATGCCCATTCTGACTGGTGTGAGGTGATACCTCATTGTAGTTTTGATCTGCATTTCTCTAATAATTAGTGATGTTGAGCAGCTTTTCATGTGCTTCTTGGCCATCTGTATGTCATCTTGGGAGAAATGTCTATTTAGGTCTTCTGCCCATTTTTGGACTGGGTTGTTTGTTTTCGTAATATTGAGCTGCATGAGCTGTTTATATATTTTGGAGAATAATCCTTTGTCCGTTGATTAGTTTGCAAATATTTTCTCCAGTTCTGAAGGTCTTTTCATCTTGTTTGTGGTTTCCTTTGCTGTGCACAAGCTTTGAAGTTTCATTAGGTCCCATTTGTTTATTTTTGTTCTTATTTCCATTACTCTAGGAGGTGGGTCAAAAAAGCTCTTGCAGTGATTTATGTCAAAGAGTTTTCTTCCTATGTTTTCCTCTAAGAGTTTTATAGTGTCCGGTCTTACATTTAGCTCTCTAATCCATTTTGAGTTTATTTTTGTATATGGTGTTAGGAAGTGCTCTATTTTCATTCTTTTACATGTAGCTGTCCAGTTTTCCCAGCACCACTTATTGAAGAGACTTTCTTTTCTCCATTGTATATCCTTGCCTCCTTTGTCATAGATTAGTTGACCATAGGTGTGTGGGTTTAGCTCTGGGCTTTCTCTCCTGTTCCATTGATCTATGTTTCTGTTTTTGTGCCAGTACCATATAGTCTTGATTACTGTAGCTTTATAGTATAGTCTGAAGTCAGGGAGTCTGATTCCTCCAGCTCCATTTTTTTTCCCTCAAGGCTGCTTTGGCTATTCGGGGTCTCTTGTGTCTCCATACAAATTTTAAGATTTTTTGTTCTAGTTCCATGAAAACTGCCATTGGTAATTTGATAGGGATTGCATTGAATTTGTAGAGTGCTTTGGGTAGTATAGTCCTTTTCACAATGTTGATTCTTTGAATCCAAGAACATGGTATATCTCTCCATCTGTTTGTATCATCTTTAATTTCTTTTATCACTGTCTTATAGTTTTCTGCATACAGGTCTTTTGTCTCCCTAGATAGATTTATTCCTAGGTATCTTATTCTTTTTGTTGCAATGGTAAATGGGAGTGTTTCCTTAATTTCTCTTTCATATTTTTCGTCATTAGTGTATAGGAATGCAAGATTTCTGTGCATTAATTTTGAACCCTGCAACTTTACCAAATTCATTGATTAGCTCTAGTAGTTTTCTGGTGGCATCTTTAGGATTCTCTATGTATAGTATCATGTCATCTGCAAACAGTGACAGTTTTACTTCTTCTTTTCCAATTTGTATTGTTTTTATTTCTTTTTCTTCTCTGATTGCCTTGACTAGGACTTGCAAATCTGTGTTGAATAAGAGTGGCAAGAGTGGACAACCTTGTCTTGTTCCTGATCTTAGAGGAAATGCTTTCAGTTTTTCACCATTGTGAATGATGTTTGCTGTGGGTTTGTCATTTATGGCCTTTATTATGTTGAGGTAGGTTCCCTCTATGCCCACTTTCTGGAGAGTTTTTATCATGAAAGGGTGTTGAATTTTGTCAAAAGCTTTTTATGCATCCATTGAGATGATCGTATGGTTTTTCTCCTTTAATTTGTTAATATGGTGTATCACATTGATTGATTTTCATATATTGAAGAATCCTTGCATTTCTGGTATAAACCTCACTTGATCATGGTGTATGATCCTTTTAATGTGTTGTTGGATTCTGTTTGCTAGTATTTTGTTGAGGAATTTTGCATCTATATTCATCAGTGATATTGGTCTGTAATTTTCTTTTTTGTAATATCTTTTTCTGGTTTTGGTATCAGGGTGATGGTGGCCTCATAGAATGAGTTTGGCAGTGTTCCTTCCTCTGCAATATTTTGGAAGAGTTTGAGAAGGTTGGTGTTAGCTCTTCTCTAAATGATTGATAGAATTCACCTGTGAAGCCATCTGGTCCTGGACTTTTATTTGTTGGAAGATTTTTAATCACAGTTTCAATTTCATTACTTGTGATTGGTCTGTTCATATTTTCTATTTCTTCCTGGTTCAGTCTTGGAAGGTTATACCTTTCTAATAATTTGTCCATTTCTTCCAGGTTGTCCATTTTATTGGCATAGAGTTGCTTGTAGTAGTCTCTTAGGATGCTTTGTATTTCTGCGGTGTCTGTTGTAACTTCTTTTTCATTTCTAATTTTATTGATTTGAGTCCTCTCCCTCTTTTTCTTGATGAGTCTGGCTAATGATTTATCAATTTTCTTCATTTTCTCTAAGAACCAGCTTTTAGATTTATTGATCTTTGCTATTGTTTTCTTTGTTTCTATTTCATGTATTTCTGCTCTGATCTTGATGATTTCTTTCCTTCTGCTAACTTTGGGTTTTGTTTGTTCTTCTTTCTCTAGTTCCTTTAGGTGTAAGGTTAGATTGTTTATTTGAGATTTTTCTTGTTTCTTGAGGTAGGCTTGTATAGCTATAAACTTCCCTCTTAGAACTGCTTTTGCTGCATCTCATAGGTTTTGCATTGTCGTGTTTTCATTGTCATTTTTGTCTAGGTATTTTTTGATTTCCTCTTTGATTTCTTCAGTGATCTCTTGGTTATTTAGTAACGTATTGTATAGCCTCCATGTGTTTGGGCTTTTTACTTTTTTTTCCCTGTAATTCATTTCTAATCTCATAGCGTTGTGGTCAGAAAAGATGCTTGATATGATTTCAATTTTCTTCAATTTACTGTGGCTTGATTTGTTACCCAAGATGTGATCTATACTGGAGAATGTTCCGTGCGCACTTGAGAAGAAAGTGTAATCTGCTGTTTTTCAATGGAATGTCCTATAAATATCAACTAAATCTATCTGGTCTATTGTGTCATTTAAAGCTTCTGTTTCCTTATTTATTTTCATTTTGGATGATCTATCCTTTGGTGTAAGTGAGGTGTTAAGGTACCCCACTAGTATTGCTTTACTGTCAATTTCCTCTTTTATAGCTGTTAGCAGTGCCTTATGTATTGAGGTGCTCCTATGTTGGGTGCATATATATTTATAATTTTTATATGTTCTTCTTGGATTGATCCCTTGATCATTATGTAGTGTCCTTCCTTGTCTCTTGTAACATTTTTTATTTTAAAGTCTATTTTATCTGATATGAGTATTGCTACTCCATCTTTCTTTTGACTTCCATTTGCATGGAATATCTTTTTCCATCCTCTCACTTTCAGTCTGTATGTGTTCCTAGGTCTGAAGTGGGTCTCTTGTAGACAGCATATAGATGTGTCTTGTTTTTGTATCCATTCAGCAAGCCTATGTCTTTTGTTTGGAGCATTTAATCCATTCACGTTTAAGGTAATTATCGATATATATGTTCCTATGACCATTTTCTTAATTGTTTTTGGGTTTGTTTTTGTAGGTCCTTTTCTTCTCTTGTGTTTCCCACTTAGAGAAATTCCTTTAGCATTTGTTGTAAAGCTGGTTGGTGGTGCTGAATTCTCCTAGCTTTTGCTTGTCTGTAATGCTTTTGATTTCTCTATCAAATTTGAATGAGATCCTTGCCAGGTAGAGTAATCTTGGTTGTAGGTTCTTCCCTTTCATCACTTTAAGTATGTCATACTACTCCCTTCTGGCTTGTAAATTTTCTGCTGAGAAATCAGCTGTTAAGCTTATGGGAGTTCCCTTGTATGTTATTTGTCATTTTTCCCTTGTTGCTTTCAATAATTTTTCTTTGTCTTTAATTTTTGCCAGTTTGATTACTATGTGTCTTGGCATTTTTCTCTTTGGGTTTACCCTTTATGGGACTCTCTGCACTTCCTGGACTTGGGTGGCTATTTCCTTTCCCATCTTAGGGATGTTTTTGACTATAATCTCTTCAGATATTTTCTCTAGTCCTTTCTCTCTCTCTTCTCCTTCTGGGACCCCTATAATGCAATTGTTATTGTGTTTAATGTTGTCCCGAGGTCTCTTAGGCTGTCTTCATTTCTTTTCATTCTGTTTTCTTTATTCTGTTCCACAGCAGTGAATTCCACCATTCTGTCTTCCAGGTCCCTTATCTTCTGCCTCAGTTATTCTGCTATTGATTCCTTCTAGTGTAGTTTTCATTTCAGTTATTGTATTGTTCATCTCTGTGTGTTTGTTATTTAATTCTTCTACATCTTTGTTAAACATTTCTTGCATTTTCTTGATCTTTGCCTCCATTCTTTTTCGAGGTTCTGGATCATCTTCACTATCATTATTCTGAATTCTTTTCTGGAAGGTTGCCTATCTCCACTTAACTTAGTTGTTTTTCTGGGGTTTCATCTTGTTCCTTCATCTGGTACATAGCCCTCTGCCTTTTCATCTTGTCTATCTTTCTGTGAATGTGGTTTTTGTTCCACAGGCTGCAGGATTGTAATTCTTCTTGCTTCTGCTATCTGCCCTGTCGAGGATGAGGCTATCTAAGAGGCTTGTGCAAGTTTCCTAATGGGAGGGACTGGTGCAATATATTCTTGTCGCTTATTTATTTTATGTGTAGTTTGTACCGTTAATTCCATACTCCTATCTTGCCCCTTCCCATTTCCTTCTCCCCACTGGTAACCATTAGTTTGTTCTCAATATCTACATTCATTATTAAACAATTGAAGCTGGAAAGTATTCTGGATTTTACTGAAACCAGTCATTTATCTTACAGTTAATAGAATTAGTACAGAGAAAGCTGAAGTGTCTTAATTAAGGACACATTCCATGTAAAGTAAAATAATTGAAATTAGAACCCAGGGTCAAAAATCTGTGTAAAATACTATAGAGATTATTTTTCTTTGAGTCAGTCCTATTTTTCTATAACTTATCTTCTTGATCATAATTAGTAAGTTAAAACTTGGACTTTTCCTCACACTGATGTTCAATAAAGATGGAACATGAAGTGAGAATGAGGTATAGTGAGCAATTGCCACCAGATATCAAAAGAACATTTTCATTTGCCAGTTCATACTGCACTAACATTCTCTCAAAATAACATTCTTATGTTCTGTCTGTGCTCTTTCTGAGTGGATAGGTTATTCTTTTTAATTAGATTTCTTTATGACAGCTCTTACAGATACAATCACTGGATGAATAAGAATCACAATTGTTTTGTCTTCTAGGTTTTTTTGTCTCATTACTCAAATGTCTTTAACTTGACTCTTTCCATGTTTCTTCTAACTTACTAATCTCAAGAACACTTTTGGTTAACGTCAAGAAAAAAGCTTCCCCAGTAAAATTTCTTGGAAGGTTGAGACAAAGTTGGCCACTCCCTGTATTCCAAACTTCTGAGACTTTAATCTATTCCAAGGGAATTTTCGAAGCATTATAATCAGGTGTTTTAAAATGAAAATCACATGATACTTTGAAACAAAAGACACTATTTACAGGTACAGTTTTATAAATATTCTTGAAGTGGCGGAGTCAAGATGGCATTGTGGGAAGACATGGAGTTAGCATCTGCCCACAACTAGGGCGCCTGCTGGCCACTGGTGGGGGACTCTGATGCCCAAGGAGACGGGAGGGACCCCAAGGTGAACCAGTAGGATGTAGGGGGACTGAGGGGGAGGAGAAGTGGAGGGCAGACAGAATTGGGGTCCCTGAGGCTGGGGAGATCAGGAGAGGCAGGTGGGAGGAGCCGTCCAGGAGGAGCGGGAGAGGAGCGGAGGGTGATTGCCCCACCCACTCAGGCATAGGGAGCCTGCTGAGCTCCCGGGCCGATCCCCTGCCCTCCACAGTGCCTTCCAGGCTGCGTAGGTCCTTGGGAGCATAGGAGGGAGACTGGGGAGATCAGGAGAGTCAGGCAGGAGGGTCTCTCCCAGACCAGAGGAGCAGGAGAGGAGAGGAGGGCATTTACCCTGCCCACTCAAGCCAAGGAAGCCTGCTGGGCTCCCAGGTGAGGTCCCCTGCTGTCTGAGACCAGGGATGGGAGGCATGCCTGGGCTCCTTCTGTTCCTTGAGCCTAAGCCCCACCCCCACAGCCCCCAGGGCCTTTTCCAGCCCTGTGGGTCCTGAGCATTGGCCCCGCCCACCACCCAAACCTCGATCTTGCTTAGGCCCTGTGCTCCACAGCCAAGACCTTACCCCCTGCTTTTTGTGTTTTTCTTTTTTTCCTCCTCCTCTTTTTTACTATTGTGGTACTGTTGTACCTTCCAGTTGTTGATTCATCTGTATTTTTATTTTTATATTCTTCCTAACATCTGTTAGTTTCCTAGTCTAATTTTATTTTTTACTTTGTTATTGTTTTTGGTTTTTATGCCACCCAGGCAGCTTGTGTGATCTTGGTTCGGGAGCCTGGGGTTGGGCCGAAGCTCCTTGGGTGGGAGTTCTGAGTCTGAACCACTGGACTAACAGAGAACCTCAGACCCCAGGGAATATTCATTGGAGTGAGGTCTCATGGAGTTTCTCATCTCAGCACCAAGACCCAGCTCTACCCAATAGCCTACAAACCCCAGAGTTGGAAATCTCAGGCCAAACAACCAGTAAGGCAGGAACACAATCCCACTCATAAAAAATTAAAAAAATTAAAAAAAAATGAGATGGCAAGAAAATATGTCACAGATGAAGAAGCAAGATAAACACCTATAAGAGTAAATAAATGAAGAGGAAATAGGCAAGCTACCTGAAAAAGAATTCAGAATAATAATAGTAAAGATAATCCAGAATCTCGGAAATAGAATGGAGGCATGGATTAAGAAAATACAAGAAATGTTTAAAAATGATCTAGAAGAACTAAAGAACAAACAAACAAAGATGAACAACATAATAAATGAAAAATACACTAGAAGGAATCAATAACAGAATAACTGAGGCAGAAGAACGAATAAGTGAGCTGGAAGACAAAATGATGGAAATAACTGCCAAGGAGCAGAATAAAGAAAAAAGAATGAAAAGAATGGAAGACAATCTCAGAGACCTCTGGGACAACAATAAACGCACCAACATTCAAATTATAGGGGTCCTAGAAGAAGAAGAGAAAAAGAATTGGTTTTTCGTTATAGTTGAAAACTTCCCTAACATGGGAAAGGAAATAGTCACCCAAGTCCAGGAAGCACAGAGACGCCCATACAGGATAAACCCTAGGAAAAACACACCAAGACACATATTAATCAAACTAACAAAAGTTAAATTCAAAGAAAAAACATTAAAAGCAGCAAGGGAAAAACAAAAAGTAACACACAAAGGAATCCCCATAAGGTTATCAGCTGAGTTTTCAGTGGAAACTCTGCAGGCCAGAAGGGAGTGGCAGGATATACTTAAAGTGATGAAAGAGAAAAACCTACAACCAAGATTACTCTACCCAGCAAGGATCTCATTCAGATTCGATGGAGAAGTCAAAAGATTTTAAGACAAGCAAAAGCTAAGAGAATTCAGCACCACCAAACCAGCTTTACAACAAATGCTAAAGAAACTTCTCTAAGTGGGAAACACAAGAGTAGAAAAAGGCCCACAAAAACAAAACCAAAACAATTAAGAAAATGGTAATAGGGATATACATATCGATAATAACCTTGAATGTAAATGGATTAAATGCCCCAGCGTAAAGACACAGACTGGCTGAATGGATAAAAATATTCTCAAGGGGCCCTTAATGAAAAGATACCAAGTAGAATATATTTATTCAAAAATATGGGATCCCCTAGCTCAAAGAAACTGTTTGACATTCTTTGGTATTTAAGATATATCATTCTTACATAGCTAACTTCATTGGGATTCACCACAAAATGCTTGTGTAAATGGAAATGATTTTTATTAAGGAAAAATAATATATTTTCAATGTATTTGAAAACTACAGAAAATTGAACAGCCATATAGTCATATTTTTTCCCCAGGACACAATCTGTACTTCTTTCAAAGTATTAAAGGAAGAAAACTACAATGCAACATAAAATTTCTTTACTGCATAATAAGCCAGCTGGCTAGCTGGCTTTACATTAGGGCCATTTTAAATATATCTACTTTTATCAGTATAAGCCTCTCTCCTCATAGGATCAAAAAGGACCTAAAGGAATTAGTGTCCATGTGCAAACGTTACTGACTTCTTAGTTGAATTTTGCAACAAGAATTCATTTCATATAACCTGGATCTTCATGGTTCATTCAGAAAAGTAGTCAAACATCTGTTCAAGGAAGTCATTAAGAAATGGATGGAATTCTGTTGCTATTTACACATCTGGAATTTAGTACCAGACACTGATTTAGAAATACTTCATACTTATCCCATAGTATTAGATTACTTTAGGATTGGGCCATATTTCTATCATGACTTCATCTAAGCAAGAATTTATGGGCATCTTTAAACCAATGAAGCATCAAAAAATTTCCTGATATAAATATAAATAAATTTAATAAGGTTCTGGTATGTCCCTGAAAGCACACTTGACTTTTTCTACCTCCATCACCTCAGACCACATCTTGTTATTCACCTATTTATTGACTCTGCCAAGAGAACATTGTCAATACCCCATTGCCAAAACCTGGCTCTTGGAGCAATGAGTGAGCATTTTTATTATTATTTTAATAATTTAAAGAAAGTTTTAGATTTTATTCATATTTTTTGTGGAGTAAGCAAATGTTCATATTTAAAACTGATATTTTTCAGAGCAAGGTTTCCGTTTTTTCCTCATTCTGTTTAAGTTTTCTTGCTTTTGTTGCAAGAAGAATTCACTGTCCTTAGTAGTTCTGCACATGCTCTTGGAAACCAAAAAAGAATTTATCATGTTGTACATTTAAATTATTTTTTAATCTACTTAGGATTAAATTGGTATCAGTTCTGTGTACATGCACAGAGTAGATAAGAGAGAAATGTGTTGGATACTCAGGCAATTGATCCACCTAATTAAGGATCATTGTTCATCGTTTTCCTTCTGCAGCAGACTCACCTCCAACACACTTTGTACTGGTACAGCAACCCCCTTTGTTTTCATTCTAGACACAGAGAGTTGGTTTATAAGAAAGGAACTGCTGGTGACAGGTTTGATCTGAATTACTTTTTAACCAGGTTGCTCATGCCATTTAAAAATAAAAAATGTGTTTATTTTTAATAATGAATTATTTTTCTAGGAATTTCAGAAGATTCACATGTCTAATATTTCCTCATTACACAATTTATTTTCTCATTGTTTAAAAATTAAGTTGTATACTCTCCTCAATTACTATTCTTTCATTTATTCAATAAATATTTACTGTATACCTAATATAAGTCATGTACTATGCTAGGGCACTAGACATAAAATCTTAAGTAAGATATACAGTCCCTGCTGTCCAGAAACTTATTGATTAGATGAGGCAGACATTAATCAAATGATTATGTAAATTAACATATCTTAAACTGTGATTAATTGTGTTGAATAAAGTTAGTGGGGTAATGAAAGTGAATAATAGGAAAATTTTAATTTATTTATCGGATCAAGGAAAACTTTCCTTAGAATGTGATATATGAGCTGGAATTTGAAACGTAAGTAGTATTTAATTAGTTAAAGAGAAATCTTTCCAGAGAAAGTGGCACACATAAAGATCTTGAGTAAGTAAGACTCAAAAATGTTCAACTTTACTAAGGCATTTAAAGTGAGGAGAAGAATGGAACAGTTTGTGTCTGGGGAGGTAGGGGGTGGCTGATCATAAAGAGCTTTGCAAGCCTAAATCATGGATTTTGGTCTCTATTCTAAAAGCAAAATTATTGAAATAATGTATGCAGGTGAGGAACATAACCCTTCCTGCATTTTTAGGTCACTGGCTGCAATATGATGTGTGGGTTGAGGGTTGGGGGTGGCTAGCTTTGATGTAGGAAAAATAGATTGTGGTAGCTTGGACTAAGATGGAAGTAGCAGAAAGACAAGAAAATGTATAGATTTGAGACATATTTTTGAGGTTATCTACTAGAGATGCAGTAGATATTGGTGAGAGATTTCAAGGATAATTTAGCATCTTGGTTTATACAGTGGAATAATCTCAGTGGCATAAACTGAGATAGAAAATACAAGAAGCAGAATTAGTTTGAGATGGAGTAGACAATGTGTTCTTGATAGATTAACTTTAATTAAAATAGTCTAGTAGGGATTTGGCTCAGTTGGATATTGGCTCAGAGACAAAATCTTGGCTAAAAGTTAATTTAAAATTAATTATTGTATAGATTCTAATATACTTGTGTAACCGCAGTTTTACTAAGAAGACAGAATAGAGCAAGGAGTAAAGAAAGCCTATAATAAAATTTGAGAAACTCTTGAATAAAGAAAAGCAAAGAAAACTTCAGAAACAGAGTAGTAAAACAAAGAGACTATGCATCAGAAGAGGCAAGATAGAGAGTGCTTCAAGAACAAAATTGCCAAAAGTGTTAAGGGCTCCTAAGAATCAACTAAGATAAACATTGAACCATCGCCTTCATTTAGTGAAGTGGAAGTCATTGGTCTATTTACAAGAAGTCATTTTGGTGGTGTGATGGAGATAGAAGCCAGTTATTTGGAGTAAGGATTAAGCAGGAAGTGAGAATATTACTAGCTTGGATTAAGGCATACATTTGATGGATTTTACCTTTCAGATAATCTGAGAGTTAAGTGGTGAAGAAAATGCGATCTTGGATCAAGAGGAGGTGTCATTGTTATTGCCATTATAGTTATTGCTATTTGGGGGGTGAGTTTTTGAGAGGAGATTTTTTATCATACTTAAGTGCTGATTAAAAAGTTAAATTTCAAAAGGGAGTTGTTGGTTCAGGAAAGAGAAATTTTACTTTATAGAATTAAATCCCAACCCTGGCTACCTAAAATCACTAGAGGGAGGGCACTTTCTAAAATTTCCCATACCTTGGCTCCATCCTGAGATGTTCTGATTAAATCAGTCTGATGTACTACCAGGGTATTTGCAGTTTTTTTAGAACTCCCCAGCTGATTCTAATGTCTAGCCATGATAAAGAAACATAGCTCGGGGCTTCCCTGGTGGCGCAGTGGTTGAGAGTCCACCTGCCTATGCAGGGGACACAGGTTCATGCCCCAGTCCGGGAAGATCCCACATGCCGCGGAGCCGCTGGGCCCATGAGCCAGGGCCGCTGAGCCTGCATGTCCGGAGCCTGTGCTCTGCAACGGGAGAGGCCACAACAGTGAAAGGCCCACGTACCGCAAAAAAAAAAAAAAAAAAAGAAGAAGAAGAAGAGAAAGAAACATAGCTCTATAGTAGCACTGTCCAAAAGACTTTCGTGACACATGATCCTGAAAATATTCTATATCTGTGCTGTCCAATATACAGTGGCTGCTAGCTTCTTGTGACTACTGAGTGTTTGTGTCTATGGCTAGGGCAAATGAGGAACTAAATTTTTATTTAATTTTAATTAATTTATATTTAAATTCAAATAACCACATGTGTGATCCAGTTCTATAGTGCCAATTTTCCACAGTGGAGAGGGGTCAATTGTTCATACCAAATACGGTGGACTGGTCTTAGGTAGAAAAGATGAATGTTGATTATGTAAAATCAGCTGGTTGTCTTAATAATTCATCCTTTAAAAATAAGAAAAATATGGACATGCCAGATGCTTCCCCCTCAATCAGAAAGCACACACACAGTTTGCTTAAAAAGCAAAGAATGCGAATCAAAAGAAGGCTTTTTTACAGGCTTGTCAGGAGTCACCTCTGTTCTAAGTTTGGGGGCCCCCAATGAATGTATCAATTCTTAACAGAGATTTGTTATTTGGAAGAGCAGTAGATGCAGAAGGTGGTTGAATATTTAAGCATGATCATACAAGGGAGGAAAGATTTTCTGTCTATCCTCCTAGGTTCAATTGCTGGGGCTATGAAATAAACTGATATAAGGCAGATTAACAGGATAAGAGGTATACAAATTTATTATTTTTTAATATTACATACATAGGGGCATCACAGGCAAAAAAGTGAATACCCAAAAAAAGCAGTGAGATTTGAGGGCTTATATACCATGTTAACAGAGGAAAGGGAAGGGAGATGTAGGCAACTTAGGAAAGAGTAAATAATTTTTAGGAAAAATAAATGCACCCCTAGTAAAATAGATGGGTGATAGAATAGTTTGTGACAAAGTTTGTCTGAATGTGATGCTGACTTACTTCTAGTCTCCTCTTCCATGATAAGAGTCAACCTTCTGTGGTTAATGAAACACCCGGGGAGGAATTTACCACAATTAAATTTCTTCCAGAGGATCCGTCTTTAGGGAAAAAAAGGGGAGTTCAGAGAAAGCCTCTTCTTGCATGTTCTGTTTTGCAAGTGGCTTCAGCTCAAAATAATCAATATGTCATGCAGCTATTTTCAGGTTGCATGTCCTGAGCTTCTTCAATCCCCAAACCAAGTAAACTATCATCTAAGGTGTAATTTTTATGAAGCAAAAATGGAAACCTGAAATATACCTCCATAAAAATTCTCTCTAATATTCTTTTTTTCTCTAAAATAAATACAAAATTCCTGTCTTACTTTCTCAGCTTTCGTTTTCCTAGGGTAATTTTGTGAAACCTCTTTTAACTTCAGTGTTTTACTTACAGATACATTTCCTGATCTGGAGTTACAAGTAGAATAGTTATGGAAAAGAACATATTGTACCTATTGAACAGTACAGCACAGTAGTTAAGAGGGTGAAATTTAGATCTAGTGTTAATAAGTTCAGATCCCATATCCTCTCACCAACTGTATGACCATGGGAAAATTATTTAATATTTCCTGGCCACCATCCATTCATATAAAATTGGAAATAATGCTAACAATCTCACAGTTTTTTTCAAGATATACTTGTCACATACAACTTGATACATGTAAGACAAACTGTGTCTAGTACATAGCAAGTACTTGTTAATGTTTCTATTTATCCAGATAAATCTTTACTGCTGATCAATGTTACTTGAAAATCCACCTTGAAAATTTACTTTAAATAAAGGTTTTAATTCCTAATAAATACCATTTCTACCTAAGCCCTAACTTAATAATTTAAATCATTATAAACATTGTCTTTTTATGTGAACAAGAGTTTTGAACAAAGACGTACTATGCAGTTATAAATATTGCCATAAAAGATGTGCTCTCTGCACCCAAGAAAATATAGAATGAATAATACACTCAAGACAAATTAATAAAACACTCCTTCTTCAAGGTCTGTTGTAAACTGTCCTCATTCTATGAGGTTGTCCTCTTCTGCATGGATAGAGTTGGCTCAGAGACATTAATTCTGTTTATTTTAGCGCATAGGAAGGAAAAAAGGAGTAAAGTGCAAGAATGGGGACCATAAATCTCACATGTCACTTTTCTTCACATCCAAGTGGCTGGAACTTCGTCACGTGCCCACATGTAAGTGCCATGTGCTCAGTTAAAAGTCAGGGGGTTCGGGCTTCCCTGGTGGTGCAGTGGATGAGAGTCCGCCTGCCTATGTAGGGGACGCGGGTTCGTGCCCTGGTCCGGGAGGATCCCACGTGCCACGGAGCGGCTGGGCCCGTGAGACGTGGCCGCTTGGCCTGCGCGTCCGGAGCCTGTGCTCCGCAACGGGAGAGGCCACAGCAGTGAGAGGCCCGCGTACCGCAAAAAAAAAAAAAAAAAAAGTCAGGGGGTTCAATAACTGAAAGACGATTATCTGGCATTACCAATATACAATAATTGTAATGTGTGTGGTATAAGTATAGGTGGAATGAGGAAGAAAAGTTAGTAGTGAAAAGGAAGGAAGGAAGGAAGAAAAGAAGGAAGGAAAGGAAAAATATATTTATTTTTTATAAATAAAGAGTATAAGATTTTACCTGAAAATTATTTTATTTATAAAAATTCAGAGTGAGGACATCAATTATGGATTAAATTTTATATATATATATATATATATATATATATATATATATATATGCAAAAAGGTAGAAATTTGTCTGCATTTGACACCTGGGTAAGACTTGGAAAATTCAAGGGAAAATAAGAAGGGTTTTCTAAAGGAAAACAAAGAACAAATGGTGAAAAAATATATATGCTATCTGAATGGTGGGAACATCAGTATGGCTGTAATGGAAAAGGAATATTAAAAGTCATTCAGGGAAGCTTAAACTTAGCATGTAATGAATTTGGAATGAAATAAGAAACAATTGTGTTTTTAAGAAAGAGTGATTTAATACAAGCATTCTTTTTAAAAAAATTTTATTTCATTGAAGTATAGTTGATTTATAATGTTGTGTTAATTTCTGCTGTACAGCAAAGTGAGAGATATATATGTGTGTGTGTGTGTGTGTGTGTGTGTTCTTTTCATATTCTTTTCCATTATGGCTTATCACAGGATATTGAATATAGTTCCTTGTGCTATACAGTAGGACCTTGCTGTTTATCCATTCCATATGTAATAGTTTGCATCTGCTAATCCCAAACTCCCAATCCATCCCTTCCCATCCCGCCTCCCCCTTGGCAACCACAAGTCTATCCAATAGAAGCATTCTTTAAGAAGATCCAAAGGCGAACAAATGCAGGATCGATTTGGAGAGGAAAGGGATAGACTCAGAATTTAAGATGAGGAGATTCATAAAGGGCGCCAAAGATAAGGCAGGGCTGGACGAATGGAAAAGAAGGGATATTACAAAGGATGTTTCTAAGGAGGAATTGCAACCTTTGATACTTTGTATGGCTTAGGCACCATGTATTCTGAAGTCATAGAGATCTTCTGGGCACATGAAGGAATTGGGTCTAAGGAGAAGTGGACAGAAGCCCACAATCCTTGAAGTCAGTGAATGGCAAAATATTTCATTTGCAGAAATTTTGCTGAGGAACATTAAAATCGATTATCTTTTACTTCAGTGGTACTTCTTCCTGCCTGAGGAATATTATCTTAGCTTCTAAGGACAAGAATAAGTCTGAGAAAAAACAAAATTTTATTAAAGAAGTGGCTTAAGTTAAAAAAATAGCATCTTCATTGATATTCAGGATTTCATCAGCCCCAGAACAGTGAGAATGGAGCTTGGGCTTTCTTCTTTAAAATAAGCAATCAAATACTTCAAATTCTAAAGAAATTAAGATATAAACTTAGCCTCTTAAGTCATCCAGTGATAATATTATTTCAATATTATGAACTAAGTTACAACTAAAATTTAAAATAAAGCATATGGCATTGATTATTTACAACAGAATATTATTTCTTTTGTTTGAGAAGAAAAGATTCTAAGTATAATCTGAATATCAAGTAGAGTAGCTCTGCCACAGAAATACATTAATGAATTAAAATGAATTAATTATTGTATTTAAGAAAAATACAATTACAGCATCCTTACCTTTGAAGCTTCAGGCACTTTACCACCTTTAGAATTAAGAGTTAATTAGGAATCTAAAATTAAAATTGCTTCATTAGTACATTAATTCCTTTAGAATTAAGAGTTAATTAGGAATCTAAAATTAAAATTGCTTCATTAATACAGGTTTCATTATTTTTCAAAGGAGAATTGTTAGATCTTTTATTGATACTGTTGCTTTTGAATAACATGATTGGCATAAATTACTGTTACAATTTGAGGTATTTTCACACTAACTAATGGCCTCAATTTGCCTTGGAGTTTTAACTATTTGATGACAAAACATGAAGAAAAATATACATTTAGAAATAAAAGAAGGGAAGGAAGGAAGGAAATAAGGAAAAAGAATAAAATCAAGTTATTTGGATGATTTCAAATTAGTGAGAGGAAAAAAAAAAAAAAAGTCAGGCAAACAACTCACCAGGAAGAGAAACTCCAAGATATCAAACACAATGAAAAGCAGTGATGAAAAAGGCAAGGAATTTTACTGGAAACACAGGACTTACCTGAAAGTACAAACGCTAAACAGTGAGCCTCTCAGACATTTTCCACCACCTGTCTCTCAAAACACCAGCTGCCAGATTTCTCAGAAGAAACTGGGCCAAGAGAATAAAATCCATAGAGATTAAAACGTGGTGGTCAGAAAAAAAAAAACAAAACAAAACAACTTAAGTCCTGTCCAATTTCTCTACAATAATGTCTAAAATCCAAAAGCCAAACCTTTCTTATAGAATTTCTAATCAACTCTTTTGTCTTCATTCTTAAATGTGAATTGGCATCCCAAGATCACCATGGTTCAAAGGAACAAGCAACAACAACAAATAGCACACATAGACCCAAGAATGCATTAATCAAGGAAGAGGATGGCATGGAATCAAGGAAATACCCAAGATGATACCAGTCATGTAGTTGACAAATAGGGCAAATCAGTTTGCCTTGAATTAATAGGAAAGGGCCAACAAATGTCAGTGATAAAATAATACAGTAGGTGTGTTTATCCATTCTGAGAGCAATTGCACATTTCTGTCACAGTCTGGAGAAGAAATACCTGGATAGAAACCAAATAAGTAAATAACTAAATAGGAAACATGAGGCAACTTTCTAACTCTGGAAGAGTAGTTCAAAAAAAAAAGAAAAGAAAATGGAAATGCAATTATAATTTACTATATGGTCCTGCTATGAACCATATCTACAAAGTTATAATAAAGATAATTAATTCAATCATATTAGATTATATAACTGTCAATATATTAGCTCCTAAGGGTAGGGGTAGGGGTTGAGAATGTGGTAGTATTGAAATTTTGAGACTTAATCTATTTTTTTCCACAACCAACAGATAGCTTATTAAATCTTCCAAATTCAATAGATATAATGTAAATTTTTTAAATAAAAATATCTGAGGAGGGCTTCCCTGGTGGCGCAGTGGTTGAGAGTCTGCCTGCTGATGCAGGGGACACGGGTTCGTGCCCCGGTCCGGGAAGATCCCACATGCTGCGGAGCGTCTGGGCCCGTGAGCCGTGGCCGCTGAGCCTGCGCAACCAGAGCCTGTGCTCCACAACTGGAGAGGCCACAACAGTGAGAGGCCCACATACCACAAAAGAAAAAGAAAAAAAAAAATCTGAGGAATTGATTCAGAAGAATGGAGGTAAATTCAAAAAAGAAACATTTTCAAGTGTGGAAATTTGTTTTCCTGGGAAATTGAGAATCTGGAGAGGGCACAGGCAAAAAGTGTGGTTGAGGGGGCACTGGTTTTCATTTTAAGCATTAGGGTTGCATTTGACTCTTTAATGAATATGTATTACTTTGATTTAAAAAAAGTAATGGGTATAAACTTCCTGCTTCTTGTCTGGTATGTAAGGACCTTGAAAGTTATCACTCTGTCCTAACAAGAAGTAAACATCTGAACAAATTGAAAAATCAACAGCTCTTAGATCTGTCAGAGAAGTGAGATCACAAGGCAAAGCACTGCCCCCCAAATTGGAGAGATGGATACTGGAGCAGAAACCCATGAGCTGAAACCTCTGCAGGAACAAATATAAGTGTAGTAAAATCTAAACTAAAACTGAAAATTTCTGGGGGCTCAGGGTGGATAAGTCTGAGAGTTAAAAACTCCAGAGGTGAGACCAATCTTAACTTCCAGCAGGAGGAGGGGAAACATAACCATTTTGAAACATGCCAGAGCATTCTGCTCTTTTTAACAAGGCCTACCCTCAGGAGAACCTAGTTAACTAGAGCCTAACCTATTGGAGTTTTATCAAAGCCTAACCAACCTGAGGGACGGGTATTGCCCAATTCCAGCCCACTCTAGCCATCCTGTCCCACCTAAGGATGTGGAGGGCTGGGGGTTGGATTGAGAAGCACATGGCAAGTTCATGGTCCAGAGGCACAGACTAACCAAAAGATGGAAACCTAATCTTAGGACCATAAGATACTTCCCCTCCCCTGACCCTTAGCAACACACCACTAAAGGCTTATTTACCAGAGTTCCTTTGACCTAGTATATCACATCTGGCATTCAACAAAAAATCACAAAGCATATTAAAATGCAAGAAGTAATGAGTGAATTATTTTGATCAAAATAGCTGAACAGAGTCTATTTTAGGTAGTTTTACAGCTTACAACATCTATATAATCCAGTGATGAGAGAATAAAGTGAGACAACACATCTGATCAATTTGGTATCAGTGGATCATAAAAAAGGAGAGCAGCTGTTTAATCAGATGTACAAGAGCAAATTAATTGCTAGTGAATTATCAAATCATTTTTTGTCCATAATATTTGACCCAATACCAGATAAATATTTGTCCTTAGTCCATACTTTATAATAGTGGTATATAATGGAGAAATAAAAGAGCAATATCATCTTCCTTAAAATATTTAATCAAAGGTATTTAAAAATCCTAATTTTCTTCTCACATCCTCACAAGGAGTACATCCAGCATATTAGGAACACACACACACACACACACACACACACACACACACACAATTAATATTTAAGAAACATTTATTAAGGAAGCTCTTTGCCAGAATCTTATTATTTATTAGAATTGAAATCAAAACATAGGAAAAGTGATACTTTGGCATAAGGTCTAGCAATAGGAATTAATATTTTTCTCTCCATATATTTCCAGAAGCACAAGATTATAAGTCATTCAGGTCTTGGCCCAACTTCAGATGTTAACATAAAAACAGTGTGAATTATTCAGAGCTCCAGAATTTAGGTTATCTTTAACTTTTTCCATTTCTTTCTTTAGGGCATTGTGTCTTACAAATCTGGAATTCATTACATAAAAGATTCTCAAGCTACCTCATGTTCTTTTAGGGATGTAATGTCTTGTTTTTCTCCTTTATGAAACACCATCTTCATAGGGCATGTTGCTTCTTATAAATATAACTTCCAGTCAGATGTTTATTTTACAGTGACCAGTAAGAACCAATCATAAATATTACCAGCTAAATGGAAGGCTCTAGCTACACTTTTACTTTACACAAGAATGGGAGTTTTGCATTCACTTGAGCCCTTGAAGAGCTCTTGGATCTTAATAAATATTGAATGGCCAAATTGCCCATAAATTTAAGACGTAGTGATTTGTTTAAGATTGGACATGGTACATATGTGTATTCCTAGGCAAAAAAAAAAAAAAAAAAAGATCACTTGAAAAAATAACTCTCCTATCAGCAGCAGAAATAGCTAACATTTATTTAATTTACTATGTGCCAGGCAGCCTTAGGAGCTTTATACACTTTCAGTTTCTCACAGCTGTGTTGTTATAATGTTATCAGTACTGTTGCCATTCTAAAAATGAGGAAAATGTAACTTGTTTAATATCATCCCCCTAGTAAGAGTCTGAATTTGAATTCAAGCCTAGTCATTCTAACTCCAGAGCCCAAACTATTAATCATTATGTTAAAAGACCAGTTTGATTCAGGTTATTTGGAAGATAGTTGTAATTAGAAAGGATAAAATTAAAATCATCCTTAAATCTGTCACCTAGGTAAAACAACTGTAACATGTTTGTGGGTTTTCCCTTTTATCTTTATTAAAAGCTTATGTATCTCTCTCAAAACTAGAACCACACTGATAGAGTTTTAATGTTGCTTTTTTCTCTTTTTGATTTCCAAATATGTAGTGAATATTTCCCATGTCATTAAATGGTCTTTGAAGACATATTTTTAATGGCTACAAGAGAAAAACATTTTTCACTTAAATCGTCCAAAGAATTGTCACAATTCTTTACATCACTCAGCATGTGTAGCTTTGGTTAAAATGACCACATTTTTCTTCATTTGGGGGATTTTTGATTTTCTCCTAAGGGATCAAAATAATCAGTGGAGCTGTACTCTCTGCATTCTGTATGAAGCAGTTATGAAGCAGGATGAAAGTATTTAGCTTGATTCTCTAATGCGTCTGCAGCTGAAATTCACAAGTTCATAGCCTGAGGGATGGTTTTGCCCTGTCAAAGAAGCAGGTGGAGACTCACTAGAGCACTTCACTAGGGATTATCTAAGTGGACAATGGAATTTTCTTTCAAATATAGTAAGTTGTTTTTTTTTGTTTTTTTGTTTTTTTCATTCTTCAAGCTTTAAACGTATAAAGGATCTCATTTGATTAACTTTGTCCACACATCTAACTGGCATTGGTGGAACACTAGAGACCACAGTGGATGTAAGACCAGAGAAGAGAGCATTTGCTTTAAGACCAAAGGAGGCCTGGTCTGCATGCTTTTGTCTAGAATAATGGAGAATAGATTCTCACTCTAAATCTGAGTCCTTTTTGAACACTTGCTGCTCGTTCATTTTCTCTCTCGATATTTCCTCCCTGGGACTACTTAGATATCTATGGGAATAGTACAAAGAATATAATCAAAATCAAGCATTTATTTTGTTTTTCTGTTTACCTTCTCTTCCACTGTGCAGAAAAAGCTGTGCCTTATATGGATTTAAGTAAAAATAACACATTAACAGATCACTGGAGGAAGGAAAGCTAAATTACATTCTCTGTATGTAGAATATTATGGCAGTTGGTTAAGAACATTCATGGAGCATTCTGAAAATGCACATGATACAGGCTGGAGGTGGGGAGATTTTAAAACTAAACAGTGAGATGGGGAATAGGCAATCACCTGAATGTTCAAAAGTACACAACTGGGCAGCCTAATGTAATATATAGATTTAGTCAAAATCCACAAAAGATTTTTGTGTACTGTGAAGTATAAGTAAACTTAAATAAAAGCAATACATCTCCATATGTGGCATATTCTTAGAGATAATAAAATAAATAAGTAGGAAGGGAAAGATGCTTGCTTTAAATTCTTAGAAACGATTATGGACATAAGTGGGTTGGTGTTGTTTTCCTCTGATTCCCTTTGAAGTGGCTGTGTTTTATTAAACTCTCTTTGGGGGGGAACAGCTCATTTTCCTTTCCCTCATCAGATATGTCCCAAATAGAAATGGATGAAGAATAGACACTTCACCACAGAAGAGAAAGTCATAGAACCCTTCCCCTGGCCACAGTGATCTGTAAAACTGGTGGGCCGCACAAACCATTATCAGCCAGTTGGAGTCCTTCCTCAATATTTTCTCATTTCATCTGAAAGTAAAGAATTATTTTCTCTCTGGTGATAAAACTTTAAGAATTGACATGGAGGTGGTGACGGAAGATGGTGGAGTAGAAGGACGTGTGCTCACTTCCTCTTGCGAGGGCACCGGAATCACAACTAACTGCTGAACAGTCATCAACAGGAAGACACTGGAACTCATGAAAAAAGATACTCCACATCCAAAGACAAAGGAGAAGCCACAATGAGATAGTATGAAAGGTGCAATCACGATAAAATCGAATCCCGTAACTGCTGGGTGGGTGACTTACAAACTGGAGAACAATTATACCACAGAAGTCCACCCACTGGAGTGAAGGTTCTGAGCCGCACGTCAGGCTTCCCAACCTGGGTGTCTGGCAATGGGAGGAGGAATTGCCAGAGAATCAAGACTTTGAAGGCTACTGGGATTTGATTGCAGGACTTTGACAGGACTGGGGGAAACAGAGACTCCACTCTTGGAGGGCACACACAAAGTAGTGTGCACATCAGGACCCAGGGGGAAGGAGAGTGACCCCATGTGAGATTGAACCAGACGTACCTGCTAGTTTTGGAGCATCTCCTGCAGAGGCGGGAGGTGACTGTGGCACACCACGGGGACAAGGACACTGGCAGCAGAAGTTCTGGGAAGTACTCCTTGGCATGAGCCCTCACAGAGTCCACCGTTAGCCCCAGCAAAGAGCCTGTAGCTTCCAGTGCTGGGTAGCTTCAGGCCAAACAACAAACAGGGAGGAAACTCAGCCCCACCCATCAACAAACAAGTGGATTAAAGTTTTACTGAGCTCTGCCCACCAGAGCAACACCCAGGTCTATCCACCACCAGTACCTCCCATCAGTAAGGTTGCACAAGGCTCTTAGACAGCCTCATCCACCAGAGGGCAGATAGCACAAACAAGAAGAACAACAATCCTGCAGCCTGTGGAACAAAAACCACATTGACAGAAAGATAGACAAAATGAAAAGGCAAAAGACTATGTACCAGATGAAGAACAAGACAAAACCCCAGAAAAACAACTAAATGAAGTGCAGATAGGCAACCTTCCAGAAAAAGAATTCAGAATAATGATAGTGAAGATGATCCAGGACCTTGGAAAAAGAATGGAGACAAAGATGGAGAGGATGCAAGAAGTGTTTAATAAAGACCTAGAAGAATTAAAGAAAAATCAAACAGAGATGAACAACACAATAACTGAAATGAAAACTACACTAGAATGAATCAATAGCAGATTAACTGAGGCAGAAGAACGGATAAGGGACCTGGAGGACAGAATGGTGGAATTCACTACCACAGAACAGAATAAAGAATGAAAAGAGATGAAAACAGCCTAAGACACCTCTGGGAAAACATTAAACGCACCAACATTCACATTATAGGGGTGCTAGAAGGAGAAGAGAGAAAGAAAGGACCCAAGAAAATATTTGAAGATATTATAGTTGAAAACTTCTCTAACATGGGAAGGAAATAGCCACCCAAGCCCAGGAAGTACAGAGAGTCCCAGGCAAGATAAACCCAAGGAGAAACATGCCAAGACACATAGGAATCAAATTGACAACAATTAAAGACAAAGAATAATAATTAAAAGCAACAAGGGAAAAACAACAAATAACATAGAAGGGAACTCCCATAAGGTTAACGCTGATTTCTCAACAGAAACTCTACAAGCCAGAAGGGAGTGGCACAATATATTTAAAGTGATGAAAGGGAAGAACCTACAACCAAGATTACTCTACCAGGTAAGGGTCTCAATCAGATTCAACAGAGAATTGAAAAGCTTTACAGACATGCAAAAGCTAAGAGAATTCAGCACCACCAAACCAGGTCTACAACAAATGCAGAAGGAACTTCTCTAAGTGGGAAATACAAAAGAAAAGGACCTACAAAAAAAAACCCCAAAACAATTAAGAAAATGGTCATAGGAACATACATATCGATTACCTTACACATTACCTTAAATGTGAATGGATTAAATTCTCCAACCAAAAGACACAGGCTTACTGAATGGATACAAGAACAAGACCCACATATATGCTGTCTACAAGAGATCCACTTCAGACCTAGGGACACATACAGACTGAAAGTGAGGGGATGGAAAAAGACAGTACATGCAAATGGAAATCAAAAGGAAGCTGGGGTAGCAATACTCATATCAGATAAGATAGACTTTAAAATAAAGAATGTTACAAGAGACAAGGAAGGACACTACATAATGATCAAGGGATCAATCCAAGAAGAACATATAAAAATTATAAATATATATGCACCAAACAAAGGAGCACCTCAATACCTAAGGCAAATGCTAACAGCTATAAAAGAGGAAATCAACAGTAACACAGTAATAGTGGGGGACTTTAACACCTCACTTATACCAATGGGCAGATCATCCAGACAGAAAATTTATAACGAAACACAAGCTTTAAATGACACAATAGACCAGATAGATTTAATTGATATTTATAGGACCTTCCATCCGAAAACAGTAGATTACACTTTCTTCTCAAGTGCACATGGAACATTCTCCAGGATAGATGACATCTTGGGTCACACGTCAAGCCTCAGTAAATTTAAGAAAATTGAAATCACATCAAGCATCTTTTCTGATCATAATGCTATGAGATTTGAAATCAATTACAGGGAAAAAACCATAAAGAACACAAACACATGGAGGCTAAAAATGCGTTATTAAATAACTGAAAGATCACTGAAGAAATCAAAGAGGAAACCAAAAAATACCTAGAGACAAATGACAACAGAAACACAATGATCCAAAACCTGCGGAATGCAGCAAAAACAGTTTGAAGGGGGAAGTTTATAGGAATACAATCCTACCTCAAGAAACAAAAAAATCTGAAATAAACAATCTAACTTTACAGCTAAAGGAACTAGAGATTCAAGAGCAAACAAAACCCAAAGTTAGTAGCAGAAAGAAATCATAAATATCAGAGCAGAAATAAATAAAAACAAAGAAAAAAATAGCAAAGATCAATAAAAGTAATGCTGGTTCTTTGAGAAGATAAACAAAATTGATAAACCTTTAGCCAGACTTATCAAGAAAAAGAGGGTGAGGACTCAAATCAATAAAATTAGAAATGGAAAAGGAGAAGTTACAACAGACACTGCAGAAATACAAAGCATCATAAGAGACTAGTACAAGCAACTATGCCAAAAAAATGTACAGCCTGAAAGAAATTGACAAATTCTTTGGAAGGTATAACCTTCCAAGACTGAACCAGGAAGAAATAGAAAATATGAACAGACCAATCACAAGTAATGAAATTGAAACTGTGATTTAAAATCTTCCAACAAACAAAAGTCCAGGACCAGATGGCTTCACAGGTGAATTCTATCAAGCATTTAGAGAAGAGCTAACACCCATCCTTCTCAAACTCTTCCAAAAAATTGCAGAGGAAGGAGCACTCCCAAACTCATTCTACATGGCCACCATCATCCTGATACCAAAACCAGATGAAGATACTACAAAAAAAGAACATTACAGACCAATATCATTGATGAATATAGATGCAAAATTCCTCAACAAAATACTAGCAAACAGAATCCAACAACACATTAAAAGGATCACACACCATGATCAAGTGGGATTTATCCCAGGGATGCAAGAATTCTTCAATATACACAAATCAATCAATTTGAAACACCATATTAACAAATTGAAGAATAAAAACCATATGTTCATCTCAATAGATTCAGAAAAAACTTTTGACAAAATTCAGCATGCGTTTAGGATAAAAACTCGCCAGAAAAGTAGGCATAGAGGGAACCTACTTCAACATAATAAAGGTCTTATATGACAAACCCACAGCAAACATCATTCTCAATGGTGAAAAACTGAAAGCATTTCCTCTAAGATCAGGAACAAGACAAGGATGTCCACTCTCACCACTATTATTCAACATAGTTTTGGAAGTCCTAGCCATGGCAATCAGAGAAGAAAAAGAAATAAAAGCAATACAAATTGGAAAAGAAGAAGTAAAACAGTCACTATTTGCAGATGAGATGATACTATACATAGAGAATCCTAAAGATGCCACCAGAAAACTACTAGAACTAATCAGTGAATTTGGTAAAGTTGCAGGATACAAAATTAATGCACAGAAATCTCTTGCATTCCTATACACTAATGATGAAAAATCAGAAAGAAAAATTAAGGAAACAATCCCATTCACCATTGCAATGAAAAGAATAAAATACCTAGGAATAAACCTACCTAAGGAGATAAAAGACCTGTACTCAGAAAACTATAAGACACTGATGAAAGAAATCAAAGATGACACAAACAGATGGAGAGATATACCATGTTCTTGGTTTGGAAGAATCAATATTGTGAAAATGACTATACTACCCAAAGCAATCTACAGATTCAATGCAATCCCTATCAAATTACCAATGACATTTTTTACAGAACTAGAACAAAAAATCTTAAAATTTGTATGGAGACACAAAAGACCCCAAATAGCCAAAGCAGTCTTGAGGGAAAAAAACAGAGCTGGAGGAATCAGACTCCATGACTTCAGATTATACTACAAAGCTACAGTAATCAAGACAATATGGTACTGGCACAAAAACAGAAATGTAGATCAATGGAATAGGATAGAAAGCCCAGAGATAAACCCACAGACATATGATCAACTAATCTATGACATGAGAGGTAAGGGTATACAATGGAGAAAAGACGGTCTCTTCAATAAGTGGTGCTGGGATAACCGGACAGCTACATGTGAAAGACTGAAATTAGAACACTGCCTAACACCATACACAAAAATAAACTCAAAATGGATTAAAGACCTAAATATAAGGCCACACACTATAAAACTCCTAGAGGAAAACATAGGCAGAACAATCTATGACATAAATCACAGCAAGATCCTTTTTGACCCACCTCCTAGAGAAATGGAAATAAAAACAAAAATGAACAAATGGACCTAATGAAACTTCAAAGCTTGTGCACAGCAAAGGAAACAATAAACAAGATGAAAAGACAACCCTCAGAATGGGAGAAAATATTTGCAACAAAGCAACTGAAAAAGGATTATTCTCCAAAATATACAAGCAGCTCATGCAGCTCAACATCAAAATAAAAAACAAAAACAGCCCAATCCAAAATTGAGCAGAAGGCCTAAATAGACATTTCTCCAAAGAAGATATACAGATTGCCAACAAACACATGAAAGGGTGCTCAACATCACTAATCATTAGAGAAATGCAAGTCAAAACTACAATGAGGTATCACCTCACACCAGTCAGAATGTCCATCATCAAAAAATCTAGAAACAATAAATGCTGGAGAGGGTGTGGAGAAAAAGGAACCCTCTTGCACTGTTGGTGGCAATGTAAACTGATACAGCCACTATGGAGAACAGTATGGAGGTTCCTTAAAAAACTAAAAATAGAACTACCATATGACCCAGCAATCCCACTACTGGGCATATACCCTGAGAAAACCATAATTCAAAAAGAGTCATGTACCACAATGTTCATTGCAGCACTATTTACAATAGCCAGATCATGGGAGCAGCCTACATTCCCATCGATGGATGGATTAAGAAGATGTGGTACATATATACAATGGAATATACTCAGCCAAAATATGAACGAAAATGGGTCATTTGTAGAGACATGGATGGATCTAGACATTGCCATACAGAGTGGAGTAAGTCAGAAAGAGAAAAACAAATATCATATATTAATGCATACATGTGGAATCTAGAAAAGCAGTGCAGATGAACCGGTTTGCAATGCAGAAATAGAGAAAAAGATGTAGAAAACAAACATATAGACACCAAGGGGGGAAAGCAGGAGGTGGGGTGGTGGTGGGATGAATTGGGATACTGGCATTGACATATATACACTAATATGCATAAAGTAGGTAACTAATAAGAACTTGCTGTATAAAAAAAATTAAATTAAATTACAAAAATAAAAAGAATCGAGATGTTTGTAGACTTACCTCCAGGTATACTAAAATGCCAACTGGAAATAATGAGGTCAACATATAGAAAAAGGAGAGAGATGGAAAAAATCCTGATTTGTTAGAGAACTTTTCAGAACCTAATTTAGTTTAATTTACCTGAAATGATATGCATGAATTTTGTGATGAAACAAAACACAGTCATATAATAAAAACAAATATGAGTCTAAATACAGAGCCTAGTTCTTTTTAACAATATGGTAGTGTCATTTTTTCGTTGGAAGGAATAAAGGGAAAAACAAAGTCCAATTATCCTGATTTTTCAAATTTTGCTCTCCATTTAGCCACTTGTTTCAAAATTTACACTAGAAGAATACGCTGTTCGCCATCCACAAGATCTTGGCTTTTTCTTTTTCTGTTTGGTAAAATCCTTCAAAACACAGATTTTATTGTACAATGTAGTCACCATAAAATGCCTTAGTTGTTTCTTCTGATATTTGAAGGGCCAAGAACAAAGGAATAATTATTTAAAAGAGGCTCATTAGAAGAAAAGAAAGGCCACAAAAAAATTAAAGCTGAGGAGATTCAAAGCTGCATAATTCTCATCTATGAAAAAATATGGTGCTATTGATGTGCAGATAATTAGGTTCTGCTATTTAAATTTCAATCAACATTTGTTTAGCAATGACATGTTTCGCCAAACATTTGTTTAGCAAGTTTCAGATTCTGTGTTTGCCGTTTAAGTTATGACAATAAACACGATCAGTTTAGTGATAAGCTATAGGCATGTGCTGAAACATATATTTTTGGTAATTTCTGATTTGGTATTTTCACTAGTAAAAAAATCTATGTGAGTTGTAAACCAAAAGTTCTTTTAAAACTGGAGTCTTAAAAAGTTTAAAAAGAAAAAAAAAAAAACTATACAAATTCTCCCTTGCAGTCACTAATGGCCTAATTAAGTTATTCACATTGAGTTTATTTGATGAATAGGTATTGATGAACTCAGAAAATTGTTGTTGCTATGAGGGAAGAGTGTTGTTGTGTTGTAGGAAACTATCATTTGGCAGACCCAAGCCTAACTGGAAATTATAGTTACTGTTAGCCACTGTATGCTAGGTGCATTGACCTTCATTTTTCTCCTTTGAAATTTCAACAATCAATAAGAGAGAAAATAAGTGAAACAATGGCTGACATACTTGCTTTGCATAGTGCTGCCCTAGGGATATAATTTATTCCCCTGAAATTGTTTTGGACATATATTCAGATGCTATCCATTAGCAGAACATGATTGAAATGTTCCCATGGATTTTAAATCTGAGCTGAGAGAGAAATCAGGAAAAACTTTCTGAATTTTCCATCTGGGACAAAACTGTTTTTGATTTTAAAATAGTGAAATGTCCTTATTATTTATAATAATACACAATCATCAAAATGTCACAAGTCTGTCTTTGATCTCCATGGTGAATTTCTA
This sequence comes from Lagenorhynchus albirostris, assembly GCF_949774975.1. NCBI lineage: Eukaryota > Metazoa > Chordata > Mammalia > Artiodactyla > Delphinidae > Lagenorhynchus > Lagenorhynchus albirostris. The sequence continues at coordinate 46,358,290 of NC_083107.1, read as the reverse complement.
ACTAAAAATTTATGTTGACATTCCTTCATTTTTGTTTGCACTATGATAAGTAGTTCATATGACCTTACAATACTGTGCTGAACCCTGAATTTTGCACGCTGAGGGTATATTTGCTTTTAGGAGAATTCAAAGACAAAGATGAGGAATAGAAAGGAAATAGAAAAGATGATCTAATTATAATTAATCTGTAGAGAAAAAAAAATGTAAACCAGGGGAAAAAGAACTAGATATATTTAGGTAGAATATTATGTGAGAAACAGTCCAAGTAAGGAAATCATAAGGAATATATTTTAGTTCAACTTTTATCCTTAAATATCTATATGAGCAAAACACTCAACTATGACCTTCATGTTCATCTCAGACATGATTTCCAAAGCACCTCAGGATCTGTTGTGTTTAAGATCTCTGAGGTCAAAGATTCTATGATTTTATGATGCTAGTGGCAGGAGAAAAATGGGAGAATTTATAGTGAAAAGAGCATAGGTTACCTCTGAGGGGCTTCCTGGGGGAGGTCAGTATTTTAATAAGCAGGGAATAGTAGGAAAGAGGAATTTCAAAGGGAAAAAAGACAACATGCAAAGATATCCTAAATAACTCAACAGTCGGCTGAAAAAAGAGTATTTAGAACAGATATATTGAAATGTTTTCACGTTTATTTGCATAGTTGAGGGAATACCACAGGTTAGTCCTAAACTCAGCTTCTGGACTCTAATCTCCGGAGTATCAGAATTAGAATTCTGGCGCTTACTAGCTTTTCAACTTTGGCACATTGCTTTAACTTCCTATAGCCCAGTTTCTTTCCATTTGGATGATTAGAATCCAAATGGATGGTATATTCTTATTTGAAAAATGGTTTTGGTGATTTAACTTATTCTTTTAAGACTCTGATCAGTCTAAGAACTATTTATTATATACTCATTATGTAGCAGACACTGTTCTAGGTGTTCAATTTTAAATAAAAATTATAGTATCATATAGGAGGAATCTGAAACATTGGTTAACACTAGCAGGTCCTGGAGCAGACAACCTAAGTTCCAATAGTGGCTACAATTCTTCCTTTATGTTTGACTCTAGGAAGTCACTCTACTTTTTTGTTTCTATTTCCCTGTCCACAAAGTTTAAAAGATAATAGCACCTAGAATTATTTTGAAAGCAAATTAAGAATAAATGTAAAGAACCTAGAAGAGCACCTGGCATAGAGTGAGGGCTTCAGAATATTTAGTATTATTATGGCTTAAACTGTAGAAAGAATAAAAGGAATTAAACTAAAACCAAATAGTAGTATTTATTGTTGATAATTTGCTTTTCTAAGTAAATTTTCAGTTCTTTCTAAAATAAATGGAGGTATTTAGTTACACAGCTCTCAGAACTTGTCCACTGTTTGCAAATTAGCAAATTATTGCACCTACTTACCAACAATGACGTAGTTGTTTTGTCTCCTAACACTATTTTGTAGTGCACCTGGAGGAGTTGGATCTCAAATTTTTTTCCAGTTTTATTGAGATGTAATTGATATACATCACTGTATAAGTTTAAGGTGTACAGCATGTATTTTATAGTTATCCAATTATATGTTACATTCTGTTGCCAAGGGTCCCTTTGCATGTTTCCCATGCTATGCTTGGTTCCCCAATACATTTCTTTCCTTGGGCTGACATGGAATAAGACTCCCTTAATTAAATTATTTTTTTAAGGATTGAATTCAGGTAGTCTTCCCAAACCACCACAAAATCAGAGCCTGACATAACCTAATGCTGGCAAGGATGTAGAACAATAGGACCTCTCATTCATTACTGGTAAGAAGGCAAAATGGTACAGCCACTTTGGAAAACAGTATGGCTGTTTTCGTACAAAACTAAACATATTCTTACCGTTCAGTCCAGCAATTACACTCCTTAGTGTTTACTCAAATGCACTGAAAACTTATGTCCACAGAAAAACCTACACACAGATATTTATACCAGCTTTGTTCATAATTGCCAAAACTTGGAAGTGACTAAGATGTCCTTCATAGGTGAATGGATATATAAACTGCAGTACATCCAGCAATGGAACATTATTCAGTGCTAAAAAGAAGTGCATTGTCAAACCATGAAAAGACACAGAGAAACCTTAAATATGTATTACTAAATACAACAAGCCAAGCAAAAATGTCCACATATCGGGGACTTCCCTGGCAGTCCAGTGGTTAAGACTCTGTGCTTCCAATGCAGGGGGCATGGGTTTGATCCCTGGTCTGGGAATTAAGATCCCACACGCCATGCAGTGCGGCCAAAAAAAAAAAAGTCCACATATTGTAAGTTTCCAACTATATGGCATTCTAGAAACGACAAACTATTGAGACAGTAAAAAGATCAGTGGTTTCCAGGGATTAGGAGGAAGGAGGGATGAATAGGCAGAGCACAGATGATTTTTAGGGCGGTGAAACTATTCTGTATTATATTATAATTGTGTATACATGTCATTATAAATTTGTCCAAACCCATAGAATGTGCAACACCAAGAGTCAACCCTAATGTTAGCTATTGACTTTTGGTGATTATGGTGGGTAATTGTAGGTTAATCGACTGTAACAAATGTGTCATTGTGTTTGGGAATGTTCATAACGGAGGAGGCTATGCCTATGTGGGGACAGGAGGTACATGGGAAATCTCTGTACCTTCTGCTTAATCTTGCTGTGAACCCCAAAACTTCTCTAAAAAATAAAGTCTGAATCAAGCTGGCATAATGGGCAGTAAATGAAGATTAGGATGTCATTAGACGACACTGATGAGACAGAAATTGATCAGATTATACAGGCCTCATAGTTCACCTTAAGAATTTTCATCTTTATCTTTAACACAATGTGAAGCCATTAAGATATTTTAAGCAAAGAGGAAAATAAAATGAACTGAGTCCCATCTTGATAAGATCATTCATACTACAGTATGGAGAACCAGTGACAAGTTGGCAGAGTGGATATGGGGGGTATTTTGGAAGCTGCTTTGCTAGTCCAGGTAAGAGAAGACAGTATCTTGGACTAGTGTAAAGTCAGTGAAAATACAGAGAAGTAGATGAGATCTAGAAGCTTAGGAAGTTAAAAAGAACCTTATAATAAATTAAATGTAAAGTATAAAGGAAACAGTGAAACCATATGTGACTAATTTCTGGTCCGTAGAACTGAATGGGTGGGTTTCCATTTATTGAGACAGGAAACTATGAAAGGTCTTTAGAGGGAATAGTATGAGTTAAAATTAGACATGATGGTTTTGAGGATCATTTTGGTTAGCTATGTGGGTGTGGACCTGAGAGAGTACATCTTAGCTGGGAATACATATCTGAAAGTCAGAGAACATAATGAATTAATTTCTTAGCTAAGGATTAGGGTGGGAAGATTGGCAATACCTGGTGAGAAAATAATGTAATATGGAGAAGAAAATAGAAGAGTTCCAAATTTGTTACTATGCCAATAGCCAGGTAAAGGAAGATGGTCCTATAAATTTGAACGAAGTGACCCTAGTAAGAGCTGTGTCAGCAAAGTTATGGAAGTAGAAGCCAGACTGGAGTAGGAGGTAAGGATTCAATGCATATGGTCAACTTCTAAAAAATTTATTATAAATGGGGATGAAAGAGTAAGGCTCTCTCATAGATGTAGGAGGATGTAGATTCTGAAGAAGTGTTGGTATGTATATATGTGTGTGTGTTTATATAGGAAAGATAAAGTATATTTGAATGCCATTGAGAGAATTCAGGTGAGCATATAGGAGAGCAGTGGTATGAAAGTGATGTAGGGGGTAAAAACATTTCCATTCTTCCCTTTTAGATTTTTTGCTAGCCTAGTAATTAAATTGATATAAGACAGATTAACAGGAGAAAAACAAATTTAATTTTGTACGTATGGGAGCTCCAAGGTATCAGATCCAAGAGCAAGTCAGGCAATTGAGGCTTTTATGCCATCTTGAACTAAGGAATGGCATAGGAGCCTGGGGCTTCAAAGGAGGGGAGAGTAATTCACAGGACAATAAGAATAGCAGATGTTTGGTAATTAGATGTTTGCCCTGCAATACAGATAGGTCATTCAGATAAAAATTATCTCTGGTAATAGCTCCCTTTCTGGGCCAGGCCCCCTATCTAAATTCTTTTAGGTAGTTAAAGGAGAGGTAAAAGTTCTTCTTGAATCTCTGGGTCTTGATTGCTTTCAGCTCAAAACAATCCACATGCCAAAATGACATATTTTGGAGTCACATATTCTGCTCCTCCCCAGTGGCAGTATGAAATGTAACCCCAAAGTAAGCTCATACATTCTCTAAGAATAGCATGGTTGTACAGTTTGATTCCTTTTATACTGATATCTATAATGTATAATAGGAGAAATAAAGTAATACATCTATTTATTCACATGAGAAAATGGACGTTCAAGGTGTTAGAAAATTTATCAGTGGCAAAAATCCTAGGTCTCGAGACTTTTTGTTCAATTCTTTTTTTTTTTTTTTTTTTTTGCGGTACGCGGGCCCCTCATCACTGCGGCCTCTCCCTTTGCGGAGCACGGGCTCCGGACGCACAGGCTCAGCAGCCATGGCTCACGGGCCCAGCCGCTCCGCGGCATGTGGGATCTTCCCGGACCGGGGCACGAACCCATGTCCCCTGCATCGGCAGGCAGACTCTCAACCACTGCGCCACCAGGGAAGCCCCAATTCTTTTTTAATTGTCTAGGGTGATGTCAGAACAGAGAACTAGATAAAATATTGTCATAGAAGGAATGGAAACCTTGAATTGAGACAGATTTTGTTTCTTGCTTTAAAAAGGAGAAATGAGAAAAATCAGAAAATATAGTTAGTAAATTAAAAGTCCATATTATATCAGCTACTATGACATCTTTTAAGAAATGTTTCCTATGAAATATTCTGAAGCTCTAGGAGTAATACCTACTCTTTTCTTAGGGTTTATGTTCCTGAAATTCTGTCTCATGTAGCAAGGCTAACCACTCCTGATCTATTACTTTCTACACCTAGTGTACAACATGCAAATTATCAAGTAAAGTTTGCCACAATTGGCCTTGGCCAACTATTTCCAATATAATATTTGCATATTATATTATTTAATGATCTAATTAATAATATATTGAACCTTAGCATTTGCGAGACTCACAATACCATTTCAACTTTTCCAGGGCCTCACAATGCAGTTTTATTAATAATTCACAATGGCGTGCTAAATAATGAAAGCTTCTGCCAAAGCGTCTGTCATGTCTTCCAGCTCAAACCCTTCCTGAGACTTGGCTTTGTTTGTTGTACACAAATGCTATTGGCAGAACTCCACGGGAAAACATGTTCCTGCCAATCAAACCCCAGGAGGTGGGGGAAACCTGCTGGTGGATCCACCTTGCAGATTCAATTCTGCAAAACATAAAACTCCATGATAAATGTTTTCTAAAAGAGAATGTGGTGGCCCAATGTTGAGGTTTAAATGAAAGTAAATTAACTAAGCAGTCATAAGTGCTTAAAAAATAGGTAGAAATTTTATTTGAAGAGAAGAAGAGTATACAGAGAAAATGTGTATCACCCACCAGGATGAAGAACATATATGCTGCATTATTGTATCATCTCTTACATACTCAGAGCATCAGTGGCTGACTAATTAGAAGAGAATAACAGAAAGGAAGTATATATTTTTCTAGAATGGCACTTCCTTAAAGCTCTGGTTTTCAACTCTGCTATTGATCATTATCACCTGGGGAGTATTTTTAAAATTTCAGTATCATAATGCCATGAGCAGAGATTCTGATTTAATGCATCTGAATAGCTTGAGCATCAGAATTTTTCCCTGTCTTTTTCTTTTATTTCATCTAATGTGACTCAAATGTGATTGAAACCAATACCTTAGAGCCAACTTCCCAACTTAATCCAACTTAATGTGCATTAAGAAGAGGCAACAAAGGCAGGAAGGTTTGTGGCTTCCTGAGCCCAACCTAAGTCAGATAGTTGACCCGGATATATATCTAGAAAAATGAGGGCAAACTAAAATTGCTTATTGAGAAAAAAGTGATAGGACCCTGTCTGATAAAAGTTGGTTCCTTTTACTGATTTAATTAAAAGTCCTTACCTCATGAAGTTACAGCAGAGTGTGTAGTCTTGGATCTTTGATGATAAAGTGATTGTTTCTTCCAGGCAAGCATCACTTTCACGTTTCTAGGCCTTATAGATAAACTCCTTGAAGCCAGAATTTTTATGAATACAAACACTGTAATTTTCACTTACCATTCTAGGATGAATAAACTTCAGATCCTTGACAATAATCTCACAACTTCTCTCCAAATTTCAAGTACTTAGATGCTAAGTAATATTTCTCTACTACCCTGAGGAATCAGGCATTCCTAAGTCATTCCCCGTCAAGGGCTTCCCTGAATGGGGATATGCATTCTCTGGTCTGTCAACTCTTGATTTCTAATAGGGACATCCACATTCTTTTAGATTTTCAACATAGAAAACACATATTTAATTATGTCATCCTCTATACTCCCCAGAATTAATCTACCATCAAATCCCATTATATCCTCAGGGGACATACCTCCTAGATTCTGCAGTTGCTTCCTGTAACGAAGACCACATCCAGAACTTCCTTACTTCATTTCTGGACACATTACATTCATCTTGCATAGGATAAGGATCAACATTTTAAAATGTAAGTTTTAACATACATACTCTCCTTTCCAAGAATAAATCATTTTTCTATACCATTGATAAAACAATTCCCAGTAAATACCAATAAGCTTTTATTTTTACCACATAGGGAAAGTTAATGTCTCAACTTCTTCTATTCCCATTTACTCACTTCCCTGGAAAATTGCCCAAAGGAAAATGAATTCATTTTGTTCTTTGAAGCCTGAAGTTCCTATATTATATCCTATTCTATAATATTACAATATAAATATATTATAGAAATATATATATATAATATATATATTATATATATATATTATATTATATAAATATAAATAGAAAAGACAGGGTGTTGGAGTGAAATATATTTGGGTTCACATGTTTGCTTTATCACTTACCGTGTGACCATGAGAAAGTTTCTAAGTCTCTTAATGTTCACCTTTTTCTCCGTGAAATGGGGGCTAATAAAAGTCAACTTATTAAATTGTGGTAAAATTTCTGTGGGAAAAATTTCTCTGTATATACCTGCTATACCATAATGCCTTGAACATAGCAGGTCCTCAATAAACAGAAGGTCTTGTATTCTTTTTGTTTGTTAACAAGCTTTTTTAAAAAAATTTATTTTATTTATTTTATTTTTGGCTGCGTTGGGTTTTTGTTGCTGCGCATGGGCTTTCTCTAGTTGCGACGAGCGGGGGCTACTCTTCGTTGCGGTGCGCGGGCTTCTCATTGTGGTGGCTTCTCTTGTTGCAGAGCATGGTCTCTAGGCACGCAGGCTTCAGTAGTTGCAGCACGTGGGCTCAGTAGTTGTGGCTCACAGGCTTAGTTGCTCCATGGCATGTGGGATCTTCTGGACCAGGGCTCGAACCCGTGTCCCCTGCATTGGCAGGCGAATTTTTAACCACTGCGCCACCAGGGAAGCCCCTGTTAACAGGTTTTTAATAAAACATTCTTCTTTCTCTACCATGAAAAACCTTCACTTGGAAGAAGATGGCAGTCCTTTTTCAAAGGGGTTAATTTCCTTTTGTAAGATTCAGGAATTGATGGCTGAGGTGTTACTTCTTTTTATTTGCAGCGTAAGTTTAAACCAAAGAAAACATCAAAACCTAGCCTTGCTTTGTTTAGTATGTGTCATAACTAAGATTCAAAGGATCTTTGCCTTTTAGCTTCCAAGTAAAAGGGGTTTATTTATGATGTCTACAAACATTAAGAACAAAATTTGCTAATTAGAAATTGAAAAAGTCAATCAACAGGCCTTTGTTGTTAGGTTTTGATCACTGCAAAAGGAGGAGTTTTGCATTTGCCTACACACACACAAATGGCAATTTGTTAAAATTGCAAAAGAGCAGCAAAGGCTGTCTGTTGTTCTACTTTTTCTGAATATACTGCGAGTAGAAGGAGGAGGCTGTTTACTAGCACACTAGTAACAGCATTTTTTCGTACAAAAGGGGGACCTGAAAAGGAAAACTTATTTAGACTTAAAAGCAATTATACTCCAATAAAGATGTTAAAAGAAAAAAAAAAAAAAGAAAAAGAAAAGAAAATAGGCTGCCCTGAAAAAAAAAAAAAAAAGTTATTCATGCTCGTCCTCCCAATCAAACACCACTCGGGACAAATTCTTTGGTTCTCAATAGCAGAGAACCTGTACTGGGGATGGAATAAATTTATAACTGGGAGGGAACTATTATTACCACTGTGACCCTTCTCATTTTCCTTATGGCCATTTTCTCTATGTGAGAAGTCAGGGAAGTATGTATGGCTGACAGGAAAGTTGAGGAGATCCCATGGGGCAAGGAGCAGAATGTGGACATTAAGTCCTACTGTGAGTGAATGAGCATGGAAATGACATTTGAGTTGATCATTTTGTTTCATTCACCTGAATATTGGAAAGTCCTTGCTTTTGTCATAAAAATTGATTTTGGTTAATTGATGACTTAAAATTATTGAAATAGAAATGTGAGTGGAAAGGAGAACCCTCCCTCCAACTGTGTGCAGGAGTTTGAGCCTGCAGAAGAAAGGGGCGTGCCATGATGTCCCAGGACACTGAAGGAGGAGTGACCCTGTAGCAATAAGGATGAATTTTCTTTCCAGTTTGCACATTGAACTTCTTTTAACTCAAATGTAATTTAAAAGGAGAATAACAACAGTATCAAAACATTACTGAAGGTTTATCTTCTCTCTTCCCGTGAAATGCTTATTCTTCAAGTCCAGATTAACTTCTATATTCTCTATAAAACTTTCCATTCCCACTTGCAGACACACGATTTCCTCCCTTCTCTGCTTTACAGTCTTCCTTTATGGAGAGAGGCTCTTTTACACTCTGGTGGTGGCATTACCCAGGGCAAGCTTTCGGCAAGGCAATTGGAAATATGTCTGAAAAAACTTAAGCATATACCAGGAATTTGTATTAAGAAAATAAATGAAATATATTCAAAGGTATATGCACAAGGATATTAATTGAAATATTAATTATAAATTAAAAACAAAATTCTAATGTCCTAACACACGAGATTGGTTAAATCACTTTTGGAAAGTAAAAAAAACAACAACATACTATTCATGTGATAATATATATTTATATTTATTTAGATAGAAATTAGTTTTAAGTATACATGTTAATTATACTTATAAAACAATATATTAATTAGGTGATAGAACAGTGTATGTTGGATAATCCCATTTTACCATATATATATATATATATATATATATATATATATACACATATATAACTGCAAAGATAAGTGCATCAAATTTGTTAACATTGCTTATAACTTCATGAATGGAGTTTGAGTAAGCTCAGTTCCTTTTGGCCCTAAAATTTTATATTATTTCACAATTATTATGTTCTATTAAGACAATGAGGGGGAGGGAAAGCATTTTTATAGTTAGGTACTTGTTCTAATTTGTATTTTTTATCTCTCTATATATTCCATAATGGTGGGAATTTTATGTCTTCAGAAAAGTGCCCTTCATTCCCATAATATTAGTGATAGTTTCACAAAGCTCACATGGTCATTTGAAGGTGATTTGGGGTTTTTTCTAGAAAGAATAATAATTCTCAATCCATCCCTCCAACTCTTATCTGAAATACCAGGAGAAGTAAGTCTGGGATCACTGAAGAATTTTTCAAACTGCACAGGGATAAAATCAGTGAGTTCCTCAAATCTGAGATTTTAATTCTAAAGTTGCTTTGGTTCTGAGAACAGGTGTTAGGTATTCTGGGCAGTCTCCTTGACTGTCCTGCATTTTACCTGTAATATATTCTAAAGATCACTCTCCTTGTCATTAATCTCTTAAATCAAGCATATAAATGCCACTCAGGAATCAGAGCCACTAGATAGTCTGCATGCATTTTACAGTGGGGATAGCAGAGGTGAGAGCCCTGGCAGGAAGAGCCTGCTAATGAAGCACGGCTTTTGACCCCTGATGAGGAGTTGTGCACATCCAGCAAAGCATGACCTGCCTGGAGAGGAGCATCAGCAGCTTCCTGAACATCTCAGCAGCAAGCTTGCTGAAAATAGGTCTTCAATGCTCCCTTAGTAGTAATACTGTATTAACCAAATGTGACATACAAATATGAATACCTTATCATTCGAAAGAAAAAATAACCCCACTCCAATTAGTTAGCTCTGTTGAAATAAGAGTGATACCTGTCCTCCATGTAACATTATGCTACTGCATGAGTGGGTCTGAAGGCACATCACACCTTCCAGTAAATTCTTGTATTATTTTTTTTCCTAGAGACTCATATCAGCCAGCACAACACTTGTGCACTTTCCAAACTGATCTGGAGGCTGACATTATTTAGATTCTCAGAGGAAGGCCTCATAAACAAATATTCATTGAACCTCTGCTTGAGGCTATGTAACTTGCCAGAAGGAGATGGGAAAGAATGACAGAGTTTTAACCTCAATGAGTCTGTAGAAAAGGTGAGAGAATGACTTATTATTAATAAAAGTAAAACTTATACAATAACTTCTGGAAATCTTATGTCAAGGATAAGGGCTGCCAGATTTAGCAGATAAAAATACAGGATACCCAGCTAAATTTGAATTCCAGATAGCCAATGAATAATTTTTTGGTATAACTAGATTCTAAATATTGCATGAAATGTACTTATACTAAAAATTATTTGTTGTTAATCTGGAATTTAAATTTAATTGACTATTCAGTATTTTATCTGATAACCCTATCAAGGAATGATTTTCAAACCATCACTGAATACAAATTAGATGTAAAGTGAGTATGAAATAGTGATTGATAGAACAGTGGGAAAAATGCAAGCTATATTCAGGTAATAAAGAGATACATTTAATACAAAAAAATGGTTAAGAGAATTGGCAAATAGGTAGATGTAAAACTAATCCCATATTTGAATCTTGGCTTGGAATTTCTACTTGAAATGGCAATCATAAGTCTTCTATGAAAGGAATTGAGGATATTCATGTGTGCTAAGGGAGAATCCAGTATGTACTGCTCAGTCCTAGGTTCTAAATTGGAGTCTCTGACTTCTAGCTAACCTTGCAGCTGACCCAGTTGTCACCCTGTAACTTCAGATTGTCTAATTCAGTAAAATTGCCCCCTCTTTAGTGAATGAATGACTTCACAAATCGAAAAAGGATGTAAATATAAGCTATGGTGCAGTAATCAAAACCTGTAGCATTAACATTTTTGGATAATCTATTGGTGTTATTTATTTATTATTTTAAAATTGTTCTTAAAATCAGTTTAAGACTTTCGATTATAATTTGGAGGGTGTAAGAGAATTTGATTATGTTGGTGTATAGCATTTAACAATGTAAGAGAAAATGGTCTCCTACCTTTATCAGTTTGAGTTATTAGATTCACAAGAGTTACTTAAGACCTAGGGTGAACTTGCTTGTTAGATTATTATGGCTGCCCTGTTAGCCATCTAAAATGCTTTTAAAAAAAAATCAAATGTATTAATCTAGAACGCTGTTTTAGTATGTTCAGGAGAATACAACTACATTTGTAAATGAGACTAGTTTCTAAGGAATTTCAGTCAAGTTTGAGAAATCAAGCATTTATCAGAGAAAAGTAAAAAGCATGTGTTCTTTTTCTATAGAAAACTGATATTTAATATTTTTCCATTTCCATTCTGTAAATGGAAAAATATTAATAAGTTAAAGCTTAAGAAAGTTTAGGTCATTTAGGTTATAATTTAAATATATTAAATGTAATTTAAATCTAAGCAATTTTAAAAGGCCCTTCTGTGTTTATACTATGAATATTAAAGACTCAAATGACAATAAGGAAACATCTGAGAAATTGTTTATATTCCCAGAAGTCTTAATACTCAAAGAAATTCTACAATATTTTTAAAATAAATCTGCTAGTTAGAGCTCAGTAATTAAGGGCAACTCCCAACCCTATGATTAACATCTTCTGCTTTTTGACATTCATAAGAGCCAAGATGGGATAAATCAGACTTAAGAGTAATACAAACCTCTTAAATTCAGCTAGTGCCAATGTACTGTAACTCCATTTCTCCCAAATCATTTTTTGTATGTGCCTGTTTTAGTACCAGGAACAATATTATAAGCTCCATAAGCAGTGAAAAAGCATTACTTTAGCACAATAGAAAGAACAATATGTGGGTTCCACAAATAATCTACCAAGACCTCAGCTTCTTCACTGATAAAGTTAGGTGACTAGATTTGATCCATAATTTCTTCACCAAGATTTACTGGGAAGCTGTTTAAAACTACAGATTATTACAAGGTCTTATCTCTACTGTTTCAATAATATTGTGTAGGAGAGGACAGGAATCTGAATTGCTGAACTCTCAAAAGTCTCTCCAGTTGATTCTAATGATTAGCTAGCCAGGTATTAGGAACATTGGCCTCCAAAGTCTTTTGCTGCTCTTAGATTCCAAAATGAGCATTTAAAACACCTAACATAGCTCTTAAAAAAAGAAAAAGGAATCATGATCTAATGAAGAAGCCTGGAAAGACAGTATCAGTGTCTTTCATAATGTCCATTTAAAATAATGCCTATTAAAATAGCATTTTTTATTAAGGAATAGAGTCACATATTTTGCCATAACTATTCATAGAGGATTCCCTGGTTTTTCTACTGGGGTTAAGTCATTATAGATATTTAACTTATGCCTATGAGACATTTAGGAGAAAGACCATGGGGGTCTTGAATAGATGTATTAAACCTTTTGACTCTTTCTCCTCTACTATTTCCAGATAATTTGAAAAGTATTTGGATATTTAATATTCTCTGTGTGGTATTATTTCACCATGTTTTCCTCTATTTAGGTAAAGAGAAAAGAGCCACCCACAAAGGCTACCTCTCTAATCTGTTTTTTTTTTTTTTTCACCAAAACATGCAGAGGAATAAAGTGGAATGAAGCTAGTTCCACACAAAGTGGTCCAGAGCAAAAGAAAACATGTATTTCATAATAAGACATTCTCAAAATAAAAATCTCACATTGTTGCCTAAGATTTTAAGTAAACATTGTGTGGGAGCAGGTAGCAGTGGGAGAGCCTGGCTAGTTTGCAATCCAATATCTCAGTCCTAACATTTAAAAACGTGCTTTCTCTCAATGTCAAATTGGCAGCAACAGCCTCATTTTAGCTTTTTTTGCTGGAGCATGGATCTTTGTTTTGGGGCAGCTGAGCTAATTTCTCTCTAAATTGAAAGCAAGTCACTCACATTAGAAACTAATTAGACACTTCTATTTCTCACACTGTGGTATCCTAAGAGCCTAAAGACTTTTCACTGATAACAACTAAAAGTACTGTAATAGATGTTACACACCCAGGAACACACTGATAACCTTATATGTACTGGAACATAAGGTATTTCTCAGAGGCCAGAAACTAAGTCAGAGGAGAAACCCAGAGTAGAAACTGATCTCCATGTAGAGGGCGCTCTGGCATTTGCCAAACCTGGGAAACCTGAGCTTGGGTTTTTCATTTCCTCTTGGGTAGCAGAAAAAAGTCAAAACCAAAGGCTACCGAAGTAGGTACATCAGTACCTACTCAGAAGAGACCTAAAGGGTGAACTAGAGAGATACCCATGCTTTTTCCAAAATGAGGAAATCCCTGCCTCGGTGCTCAGTGGAGGGAAGAAAGTCATGTACCTTGAAAAATTGTAACTATAATCTGACATTCAAAGATTATGCAGCATTTTTTTCGTATTACCTTGGTGGCCTGAGGAGCCTCAAGCAAAGAATTTGACATAGGTTTGACAATTTGTGGACATAGTAGCCTCTTGACATCAGAATGGATGTCTGCGGGTAAAACTGTATGTCAAGTGGGACAAGCCAAAAATGACAAAGAAGACATTATTGTCACAACCAAGTCAGGTAGCAAAGGAACCTCAACAGTCCCTTTTAAGCTACTCAAACCTGAAAATAAGTATTTTGGATCAGTCTGCTGTTTGAGATGAAGAAATGAATTGTTATGGCTTGAGGTTGATCGTTGACTACTGGTCTCTAGGGCAGAAGCTGACATGCCTACCTTCAATGCAAAACTCAGGTAATTCCCACAAAGTTTCAAAAACAGTGAAACTGTGGTAAAAGTTACAAAACACAAAGAAATAAGACACAATGACTGAGAGAAACCATAAACAGCAGTATCAGACCCATGGAAACTATACATATTAGAACTATTAGATAAAGAGAGGGGATTGAAAATATAAGTAAATTGCAAGAAATCATTAAAAAATTGACCAAGCTGATTAAAAATAGACCTAAATAGAACTTCTAAGAAACAAAAAATGTAACAATATATATTTAAAGCTCAATAGCAGATTTGACGTTGACAAAATTAGCTAAATACTCAATAAACTAGAATAAATATTTGAATTAATTACCTAGAATGCAGCCCAGAAAGATAAAGAGATGGGGCATTCAAGAGATAAATTAAAATATATAGAGTATAGAAAAAGACAATCTAAATTATGTCTACACAGAGTTATAGAAGGATAAGACAAAATTTGAGCAGAAGTAGAATTTGATGTGGTGAATTTTTCAGAACTGCTGAAAGCCATTAATCCACAGACTTAGGAAACTAAACAAAGTCCAAGTAGAAAAAAAACAAAAAAGAAATCCAGCTCGATATATCATAGTGTGATATATCTCATTCATTGTACCAACTAATGTGCTAACAACAATGATGTATTATAGAGCTTAAAAATAATTAAGTTTAGATTTTATAATTAAATATACATTACAGTTTTTACTGCTATCATTAAAAATAAAGAAATAGAGTGTGTAACTTACAATGAAGTTGAGGGGAAGAGAATGCAATGAGAGAAATTTCAAGCAGAGGGAGGCAAAAAAGAGAGAAATAGAAACAGGAAAAAGAGACAGTACACATACCAGTACCCTTAGAAGCAGATGTCAAAAATGGGGTTAGATGTGCAAGAGATTGTTTGAGGAGAAAATGTGAAAAATGAAAGAAAGGGAGCAAAAAAGATGGAAAAAATCCATAAAGCTTACCTGACACTGTTGAAGCAAAGGAGAAAAGAGAGAAAAATTGGGTACAAAGAGTCTCAGACTGAACAGCAGTTATAAAAAGTTTTGGCTAATGAGGAGTCCTTCAGTCAAGTCATCTGTCAGTAAAATCTTGTGTTTCACAGAAGTAGGCCGACAGGCAGTGCACCCCAGCCATACTGTCATTGGCTGGGAGTAGCCCTGGAGAAGTGTAATTCCTGGCCAGAAAACCTGCAAACAAATCTAAACGTCGTGTAAAATCTTTATATAAGAAATTATGAACTATTATTGAAAAACATTTTAAAAAATGAAAATAAGTGAAGAAATATACCTTGTTTATAGATTGGATGTCTCAATATATCAAATTCCTGCATGAATCAAAAATTTAAACGGTCATTTCACAGAAAGGGAAGTCTAATTGGCCAATAAACATAAGAAACATTCTTTATCTCATTACTAAATAGTTAAATGTAAATTTAAAACAACACAAAATGCAATTTCACACCTCGCATATTGTTAAAAATTGAAAACAAATGGCAAGAATGGGGAATAACAGAAATAATTTTGGCATTGTAAATTGGTACCCTGAATTAAAGAATTTGGTGTTCTACAGTAAAGTTAAAGATGTGAATAACTTAACCCTACAATACTATTTCAACACATTCACACTAAAACGCTTATCCATGAGTACTAAAATCATATACAATAAAGCTGAAAAAAAAAACCCAAAACCAAAATTTCTGTCATTAGCAGTTGGGAGAAAAACTGTAGCATAGTCATACATTAGATTTTTTTTTTTACAGCAGTAAAATGAATAAAATATAGTTGCAGACAATAAAATGGATAAATCTCGACATTATTATTTTGAGGAACAGAGCAAGTTATAGTATATATACAGTATGTGTTCATTTACACAACATGAAGAGCATGTGAAATTGGACAAATTCAGGCATACAAATTTAATTTTTAAACATATGAGGAAAAGTGATGAAGTAATAAACCCACAACTCAGGGAGGCAGTCCTTTCTGATAGAAAAGGGAAGCAATGGAATGAAGGAAGATTACACAAATGAATTCAAAGTAATGATAATTTTTTGTTTACTTAAATTAGGTAGTAAGTAGATGTTCTTCGTACCTTATGTATCAGTCATAAATATTTATTTGTATATTCTTAGCATTAAATAACAATAATTTAAAGTTGTTTAATCTTGAATGCCACTGTGTGCATCTTTGAAAATTGGGGTTGTGCAAAAAGACCCAAACCCCTGCAGAGAGAGGAGGCTGGGAGGATGAAGATATTTGCCTTTCAGTTGTTAAGTATAACAGCACTGACATCACTAACTTAATGGAGCTCATGGATAGCAACCAATTTAAAATTTTATTTAAAAATTTGTTTCTTCAAACACTTTTGCAGCAAGAAAATTAAATTTGTGTGGGAATGTTGAACAGAGACAGAAGAGTAGTCAGTCAAGCAGAGTGACATTGGCATTGGTCCATAATTACACTTCTGTTATCCAAATCTGAGTATATTATCTCCTCTTCAGTACTCATAGTCTATGCTCTTTATTACATATATAATATTAATGCTACTTATACACTCATATTAAAAATTAATAACAGTAAATGTTTACTATGTTCCAAGTTCCTTTCTAAATGCTACATGTAAGAGCTCATTTCATCCTCATGGCAACCCCGTGAAGTATTTTCAACACTTTAGCAAATAGAAAATTAGGGCAGCTCTTTGAATCCGGGAGACAACATTCTATTTACTAATGCATTTGATGTTGGCAATGATAATTAGCATTTTATATCCATTTACCATCTAAATATCACTGGTCAATGCTGTGAGGATAAAAGAAATGACAATATAGACCTTTCACTCAAGCAAATTAAACCTCTAAGATGATGAGATGAAGTAAACCTACATGGACTAAATAGAAAACAATGCAAATAGAAAATATCACATATTGTCAGAGGCTCATAACTGTGCATAGGTATTTTCAGAATTTAAAAAATAAAATACAAAAACAAAACAGTATGGACTTGAGAGGTCAGGGAGGATTGGTCCCTATGAGCTAAAAATTCCTTAAAATCAAGAAAGATGTCTTAGTTACCTTGTTGCCATCTTGTCTTCCCTTTGCTTTGCAAATGGTAGATGTTCAATATCTATCTCAGGAGCAAATGAACTCATAAAGGAAAAATTCTTGAAAGAATTAGATTTTAGATGGTTCTTAAAAAGTGTAGGTGTTCTTCTGTGGGAGAAGAGATCAAATAAAAGTAATTGAATGAAAATATGATGTTGAAACATTGTATACATTGAATACATGGTAACATGTGACTTAAGTGATCCAATGGTACCCAGCACTTGTTCATTTGTTAAATGTTTATCATGGTCTCACTGTGACAGCACAACTTCTTAAGGGAAGGGGCCATATTTTTACTTACTACAGCACTTCCCACAGTGCTCCTTATGAGTTAGAATTCAATAAATATTGACTGCACTTCCGTAAACTCGTAATTTCTTTCTTTTCCTTTATTGCTTTTGTTTTTAAGAAGTACATTGCCTCATAGAAATCTACCACATGAAATCAGGTATCTTCTCATTCATATTACTCTATTTACATTGTTTTCTAATGGAAACATACAAAAACATCTCAATAAAATCATAACCAATTATGAAACACTAGGAAATTTGTGCATAAAGCATTGAAGAGAATCATTTATCAAATTAGTAAGCTTAAGAAAAGATAATTGTCATACCCTAACAATCAACCAGGGTTCTTTGGAGAAGTGATTTCAGGCTGGGGCAAAGGAAAAATATAAGGTGATGCTGGAGTATATTGTTGTGCTGGGACCAAAAAAAAATACGGGGGTAAGTTAGAAGACACAGGAGTCAATCTGAAAGAGCTCCAAATGGCCAAAGCTGGAACCATTTGAGCAAAAAATAAATTTTGATAGATTGAATTATAACTCAAAGAATAAAATATCCCTATATAATTGACTACATAAATAAACAGGTGAGAAGGGACAACTCTTAGAGAAGACTTCCAATCAATACATATAAAAGGAAGGAGGAAAATAGCATATCACCAAGTAGAAGTCCTCAGCCAATGATGGCTGCAGGCAAGATCTACCAATAGGTGCTAAAAAATAGTGAGTCAACATTTTATGAGAAAACAGGATATTTGCATAGACTCAAATTAGCTCTCTTAAAATATTTACCTCCCCAGTTACAAAGAGAGCAATATTAACCACATGGTGAAGAAACCTGGGAAACACCACCACAGACAAACAATCAAGGTTAACATCAGCAGTAAGAAAACATATCATGGTGCAACAGCTGACGTGATGAACCAAAGTGACATCACCTCTCCGGAATTCTTCCCAATAAAGCATCACTATGCATTGTTATCAATTTAATCATGAAAAAATATCACACAATCCCAAATTGAGGGACATTCTACAAAGTATTAGACTAATACTCTTCAAATGTGTCAAGGTCGTGGCAGGCTGAGGGACTTTCACTGTCTAGAGGAGACTAAGAAGAAGCAACATCTAAATGCAATCAGAGATCTTGAATTGGATCCTGGAGTCAAGGACCTTAGTGAAAAAACTGTTGAAATCAGAATAAATTTACTAGTTGTTTTTTTTAAAAAGGTAGTTATTGTTTATTGCTGTTGTTTTGCTATATAATATTTTTCTGTATACTTGAATTTCTATTTTTGTTGGATTTATTTCTCATAATAGAAGGGTGAGTCTGTACAGTGATAGTGATTAAGGGCTTTCTGACTTTAATTTCATGTTCTGAATACAAATTTTTGTGGAAAGTATTCTTTTCCAGTGTTCTATTTAAGGGAAACTGGGATAAAGAACTTCATAATTTCCTGGAAATAAGTTTGCTTTTGGCAAGATTTGCAGCCAGCAGTGTGAATCTTCTCAGCAGCTGTTCAAACATTCACGCCTTCTGGGTGCTCAGTCATGTCAAGGCATGGATATGATTCATTCTACCAAGATATTTCCTATGCTGGCTATACTTAGACTCCCTTTTAAAAAGTATAATAAATGTTCATTTATTTATTTTTCAAACCTAAAATCTGTATTATTCTGACTTATAATGCAAAGTGTTGGTCAGATTTGGAGGTTCCTTTGTCTACTTTACCATATATTTTTTCCAGCACCATTTAAGTACTACAAAATCTACAGCCCATACCAAAACCACAAGGTAGTCTAAGTATTGCAGTGATTGTAGACACTCTGTGACCTACAGATTTAGAAAATGCCAAAGAAAGGAAAATGGGGAGTCTAAAACAGCAAAATACAATAGCTCTTTCATACACATACACCTCACACACAGAAAATTCTTACACCACACTTCATGATGTTAAGGCTGTATCACTGGTATTAGGGACAATGTTTTTAAAATTGTGACTTTCATATAACTATAAAAGGAACACACATCTAAGATTTTTCTAACACAATTAATGATGGAGCCAATAAGATTTTAAAACCAAAAATCTGAACAAACATACATATGTACGTAGGCAATATACACTATAGGTAATTTAGGCAGCCTACAATGCTGACATCAATTTACAAATGGATGTAAAACTGGTCAGTATCCACAGGACAAATTTAATTTGCTTTTCTATGAATAAGGAATTTTCCATAGAAAACTATCACTTTTCAGTACAGATTAATAAAATAGCTCAAAGACAATGAAAGATGCAGATATCCCAGAAGCGTGTGCTAGATAAATATATCAGTAACTTTATGGTCAATTTCAATGTCATTCACAATTTTTACTGATATTGGGTATATCAATGAAAGTCTTCCTCTAGCCTTCACTGACTAGCCCAATCATTCATTTAATATACATTTATTAAGAATTTGCTACATGCCAGGCACTATTCAGGTCTTGAGTTTATAAAGTTAGCAACTGTTGAGGGTCTGAGATTTTACCCTACTTGCAAGCTAACAAGTTAATCTGCCACAGTTTCATATATATATATAGTGAGGAACACCAGACCCTGGATCAGAAGCACAGATAGTATCAGAAGCACAGATAGTTTATTAGTCACAGTAAAAGGCAGTAATAAGAACAATACCCCAGCTCTGGTTCCCAAAGCCACTATCCCCATAGGGCAATGGGATGAGGGTCCTGTTTATCTGTGCATGGAGTGGCTTTGCATTACAGGGGAAGGATTTCCAAATTAGGAGACTTTCAGCTTTTATGGACCGCTGGCACACCTGCCCATCCTCTCCCCCAGAGAAAGAGATTACTCATTAAATAAATCTCATCTGGAGAAGAGAGAGAAGGCATCTCTGAAGGGGAGATTTTATCTTTGGAAAGCCACAATATCTAGCTTCCAAGGCTGTCTGTTATGCAGAGCCTTGTTAAACATCCTTACAATGCTATTTGTTTAGAAGGTCTGGGTCATGCAGGAATATGATAAAAGCATAGAGAATGTTCTCACAACATAAACTACTAGAAAAACAGATCTTCAGATTTCTGCATTTCATATTGAAATAACCAAAATTCGAGATACTTATTTGGAATGTTCATTTATACTAAGACCATAAAAGCAAAGAAGAAAAGAGGCACTAATCCATTAGTGAAAGTCAGAGAATGTTCCACAGAAAGCAAAACATTTGGACTGAAACAGAAAAAATAGATAAGAAATATCTAAGTTGGTTCATATAGAAAGGATTTCAAATGGAAGTAATAAGATGCTCATTGGAAAGGAATTTTGAAAGCGCATGTTCTTTGTTGAAAGAGAAGCAGTTCAGTATGCTTCAGTTATAAAGTACAAGGAGACAAAATGGTGGGAGATGAGAATGACAGAGGTAGAAGGCATATTGTGAAGAGCATTATATAATATGAAAAGTATTTGGATGTCATCTTTTTGGCAATGTGTAAATACTGAAAATGCTGATCAAGAAAAAAAGGATCGTGTTTTCAGGTTAGAAAGAATTTTCTGGCAAAAATTGGTGAGGAAGTCAGGCTAGAAGCAGAGAAACTGGAAAAGAATTCCTCTTTTCAGCCATGATATTTAAAATCTATGATAAATTGACTTAATATTATTACTTACCCAGACTAGGAAAATAACATTCTTATCACTAAAACTGTCTTCAGTGGGAGCACAGTTCTTACACTCATACTGTAGATTGTGCCAGGATCTAGAATTAGAAACTCTTATTATTGAAATAAATTATATGTAATTATCTCATTTTTTAGTAGAAATAGATTTGCATAGCAGACTCAAGATTTTTGTCATCTAACATAAATCTGATCTCCATTGTGAGAAAATATATTTGAATAATGAAATGTGAATTCTACTATACAACATGAAAAAACATGTTCCTATTTTAAATTTAACTAGAACATCAGATTAAAAGCCTTTCTTTTCAACACATGTTCCATACTAAAGCTATTGCAACAGATACCTAAATCTTGTGGGTGAAGGAAGATCCCCCAGAAAATAACAAGTTGGACTGCTGACCTTATTTTTTCCATAATAGATGACAATACTAACCTGAGGTTCAGACCAAAGCCAGAGTGAAAGCCCAGAGAACATTAGACAACGACGGAAAAATGCATCTTTCAGTTTACTTTAAATCACTAGACTTTTAAGATAGGTTTAAAATTTGACCAAGGTATTCATCATTTATTAAATATTGGGTTTTATGTTAGATACAGGGAAATATATATTTTAAAAAAAACCTTTTAAGGCATGTCACTGGCTCTCATAACAACACACAAAGGTAAGAACCCAAGTTGCAAAGTTCTTTAGTAATTCAGAAGAGAGACAAGTATTTTCCTGCATGATTAAGGGATGAATGGACAGAAAATAAAAAGCCTACTTTGCCAAGAGTAGGGAAAGAAGTCTGGTAGGGAATCAACTTGGTGGTATTAAAATTGTCATGACTCCCCAGAGCACCTGAAGAATAGAGTGCCTGTTCTTTGGAGCTCACAGGACCCAGTCTGTATGGTTCACTTCCTTATGTATTCAAGCATATATTAACCCTTATGTGCCATATGAAGAATGATCCTTGAAACCCCAGTAGGTAGGCAGAAGGCAGCTCCTGTAATAAACCCAACACTTATAACCCTGTTCCTCATTTCACTCTTCACTCCCCGACACTGATTCACCTGAGAAGTTGTTCCAATTGTTTCTTTCTAAATTCTGGCCCCTGTTTTTTATATGAGTCCATCTCTAGGTGAAACTCAATATGATGTGCCCCCTCTTAACCAATCTACACATCTGAATGTTGGGTGTAGTGACCCATATACACCCTAGCTCTGAAGCATAGATTCCGACTCTAGTGTTTGTGTTCCTTGCTCAAATGCCACTTGTGTGATTCTTTCTCAGATTCTAAACATTGCTGTTTAATCATAGTAAACTTATTTCAAAAAAGGACCTGATACTCCAAACCTAGTCCCTATTTCTGTGAATTAATCGTCATGTAACTTTTTGTTATGATGGTAAAAACATTGTGTATTGCTGCTAATAATTAGTAAATGACAAATTGTATTATTTTCTGATATATATTATATTCTATCTGCTTATAACAATTTCCACTAATTAACTCTTTTATATTTTACTATTGTCTCCCAGTCTAGATGGAGTTGGAACACAAGGCAACATCTCTGTTGGGAACAATAATTTAAATCTCTCCTTCCAATCGGATAATGTAATTCATGCAAAGAGTGAGTCTGATGTGTAAGTGCTTCTCTCTGTTGGGTGAGAAGAGAATCAGTAAGCTATGAGCAAAGCTTACCAAGTCACAGTATGTTTAAATCAGTTTACTACACTACAAAGTAACCAAATAATTCTTACCATTGAAAGGCTTTTGCTTTTTAATATGAACACCCCAAACTCATTATCCAATAATATTCAAAAAGCTGAAAACCCTCAAAAGAGCAAGATCCTGGGAAACAAATTATTAAAACTCAAGAACTCTAGATCGGTCATTCTTAAAGTGCGGTTCTTGGATCAAAAGCATTGGCATCATCAGGGAATTTGTTAGAAATGCAAATTATTGGGCCCCACCTCAGACCTACTAAATCAGAAACTCTGGGGATGAGGTCCAGCAATATTTGTTTTAACAAGATTTTCCGGTGATTTTTAGGCACACTACAGTGTCAAAACCTCTGCTCTGTATAACAGAGGCAATAAACAAACACTCTAAAAAAATAAAAATAAAATAAAACAGTAGGCAAATCATCATTATAGATAACAAGTTGCACATCATTTATTTCTATTTGACAAGCCATATTAACGATTATCTCACCTTTTAAAAAATTATCAGTTTTAGTCAACAACTAGGAACCTTGCAAATTATGGTTAGAAGGATGATCCAAAATATTCATTAGGAAGGTAATGGTATATGCACATTGCAATAAACAGTCTGATTCCATTTTTGATGTGTGACCACTGAAGCCTTTAAGCTATGCCCTGTCTCTCTTCACCTTCTGCCCCACATCCAGGCAAATAGATAAGAAGGCTCCGTGCTCCCTCTGGCAAGAAGTTGAACCACACAAGCCCTGCTGGCATGCGCCCACCCCTCACTCCAATCTACCGTCCTTAACCACCGTGAAAAGCCCGAGCCAGGCTTCTTCCTCTGCTCTTTCAAGCCATTTTGGACCTGATCAGTAGCCACCCTGTTCTGCCCAGAGAGCTTACTAAGCGAGTACTAAACCTTTTCATACCTCCTTGTGTGTGTGGCATCAGCAGCATTGACATCTGAACCTAACTTTGGGTGGTAGGATTGTATCCCATTTCTACAGAGTGACTAAAACACAAATTTAAACCTGTTTATCCCTTCATTGAAAATGCATTCAGAGACACAACTTGAAAAATCCTGTCAGAAATTGCAAGCCTCCTCTGTTGTAGCTTTCAGGCAAGATATTATATACATAAAATCCATGCTTTTATTTTAGGAGCTTGATCAGATGCTGTGTTTTCCCAGCAATCAAATTCTAAGTCCCCAAGACTATTTTATTAAATATTTGTGCCACAGGAAATGAGATATGGCTACAACTACACTAAAAAAAGAGAAAGTAATTGCTCTGATAATCATGACACTAAGAAACAACTGGGAGAAA